>NC_091186.1:7223227-7359291 GCF_040958095.1 Procambarus clarkii
TCTATTGTTATTAATTATTCTAGTTATTTTTTTACATTCCTAGTTCCCATTAAGTTTTTTTTTTTCTTTTTACTTATAATTACCATTAAGTTTATTTTACTTTAGAATTTTTAATCTACTTTTTTCTTTGTTTTCAATTTTGTAATTTGCCATTCTTGCCTTGTTTTCCTGCAAACAGCCTTTTTATGCAGACAAGTATAGACCCAGAACTAAACCTCTTATCCACTATCTATGACAATCATCACTTCAATGATCAAAATTGCAGATATTTTACAGCACATGATGTAAACAATGTATTAACAGATAATCACAATATCTCTGTAATCAACTTGAACGTTAGATCCCTAGGTAAACACTTCGATGATGTTATTGCATTGATTGAAACTATTGACAACAAATTCTCTTTTATTATACTTACTGAAACGTGGTTGAAAGAGGATAATACTCAACTCTTTAACATGCCTAACTACTCAGCAATTCACAACTGTCGACCAATTCAGAGAGGTGGTGGTACTGCTCTTTACTACCACCAAGAACTAACATGCTTAAAAATAATTAGAACTAGAGACTGCTGTGGGGAGTATATCTTCGCCAGTTTCAGAGTCAAGGGTGCCGAGTCTGTCCTGTCTGTGGGTGCAGTCTATAGAATTCCTAACACTGATGTGTCTGAATTCAACTCAAACCTTAGAAATCTAATACTAGATAACAGATTGAACAAAAACCATCTAATTATCGCAGGGGACTTTAATATTGACCTCTGCGAGCCTGAACACCCTACTGCTGTTAGCTTCCTCAACTGTATGAATTCCTGCTTCCTCATACCCTTAATCACTAGACCAACTAGAATCACTGATAGTACTGCTACGACTCTAGATCACATCTGGACCAACATAACCTCTCCGCTTACTTCAGGTATAATCACCGATAGCACTACAGACCATTACCCCACATTTCTCTTAACTAACATTAGCAAACCACCTCTAGAGACAAGGGAGTTAAGCTTTAGGCTGCACAATGAAACTGCTATAAACAATTTTATAACTGCTGCTGATAATGTCAACTGGGAGTCCGAGTTAGGAAACATAGGGGACATCAACCTAGCAGTGCAATCTTTTCTTCAAACAACTCTTAGCCTTTATAACACCCACTGTCCTATGCTTACAAAACAAGTCACAAGCAAAAGACTTAACAATCCTTGGCTTACAAAGGGAATACTTAAATCCATTAACAAAAAACACGACCTTGAGAAGAAGTATAGGCTAGGAACAGTCTCCAAAGAATTCTCAAAGAATTACTCGTTATTGCTATCTAAAATAATTAGACGAGCCAAAACTAAATACTATGAAGATAAATTTACCCAAATAAAGAGCAACATTAAAAAAACTTGGAGCACAATTTCACAAATATTGGGATCAAAGAAGATTTTAAATAACAAACCAACACTCCTTTCCAATAACGCTGGTCAGCTTTCAGCCTCTGATTCTGCTATTGAGTTCAATAGGTTCTTCTCTTCCATTGGGTCATCCCTTGCAAATGATATTCCATCTTCCTGTACTGATGTTAAGGACTATCTTACAGGTAACTATCCACAGTCTCTGTACCTAAAGCCTACTAGTTCCACTGATGTCAATGAAATAATCCTTTCCCTTAAAACCAAGTCTAGTGCCCTCGAGGAGATACCAACTTTAATTTACAAAAAAGCCTCCAGATCTCTAGCCCCTGCTATTGCATTGCTCTTCAACAAGTCATTTGAACTCCAAACCTTTCCTGACATTCTAAAAAAAGCAAGAGTAACCCCTGTCCACAAATGTGGTGATCTCACAGATGTTAACAACTACAGACCTATATCAATCCTGCCTAACTTGTCAAAAATATTCGAAAAACTAATCTACAAGCAGCTTTACTCTTTTCTAGCAAACACAATATACTTAGCTCTCAACCCGTTCTCACACAAGACAGCACATATATGACTTAATGCTTAAAGTCAATATGTTGAATATGAATTAGTAAATATGTGATATATTCCCAGTTACTTTTTTTCCCAAGGCCCAAACTCTTCCTCACGTACCAATTTACGTGTCACAGTACCCGTCCGTCAACGTAGATAGCAGAATATTCTTGATTGGTTCAATTATAAGGAAAATTGTAGTTTTCAGGTCCCACATGGGTTGTGGAATTTACCTACTATTGTCCATGCTCTTAGAATATTACAGATCAGCTACTTCCTATTGAAGGCTCGTAGTTTTGTTTTGAGAAATATTAGTTGTTCTTAGTAAATTATAATAAGCACTAAAAATTATTACATAGAATAACAGTCCTTCACCAATCAATATTATATACCATAGTTTGCGCTTTAAAAATCTTTAAAGAATGTTTTGTAGGAACGCTAACAGAAAACGATGTTACGTTGGAATGTCTATGGGGTAAACTACTGCAAACAGGACGGTATTGTGTCTACTATACCAACTATAGCTAGGATGGGTATATTGTCACCTACCGCCTGTTAGGTGGGAAAGGGGTCGAATACCACCCACAGGATGGGTATGAGGGTCACATCCACCCACAGGATGAGTATGGGGATCACATCCACCCACAGGAAGGGTATGGGGTCCAATACCACCCACAGGATGAGTATGGCGTCCACTACAACCCACAGGATGGGTATGGGGCTCCAACCACCTATAGAATGGGTATGGGGCTCCAACCACAAATAAAATGGGTATAGGGTCCAATAACACCCACTGGATGTGTATGGCGTCCATTACCGCGCGTCGAGCTCGAAAACCACAGCATTCATCTCAGAACCATGCCTATTTCACACAGATTCCTTAATAAACGTAAGAGTTTTATATGTCACAAGAAACATATAAATATAAGCTTCATTCTAAATACCTTACCATGGGCATATTTAAATTTAAAGCGAAGATACGTGTACTTTTATAATAGCCGAGCTTTAACCCCGGACAGATTGATCGACCGAGCAACTCTCTCTCAGAACAAAAAATAAATAAATAAATATGTTTATTCAGGTAAGGTAAGGTATATACATACAAGTGATGATACATTAATGGATTGATATATAGATAGAGCTAGTACATACAATGCCTAAAGCCACTATTACGCAATGCGTTTCGGGCAAGAAAAACATTAATATCTAGAACTTAATACTAATTGAGCATAAAGAATAAAAAGTGTTTAGAACAAAAACAAATAAAGATAAAAAAAGGGGAACATGACTGAAAAAGCAGCACAAATACAATAGGTTGACAAACAGTGTTGATTAAAAAAAAGAAAATAACAGACCTGGGTTGACAATAGAGGAGTGAGGTAGGTTACAGGGAATTTATTAGGTAGTGTTTAGTTTTTATCTTAAACTGGTTGAGAGAGGTACAGTCTTTAACATGGTTGGGAAGGTCATTCCACATTCTGGGCCCCTTGATTTGTAGAGCATTTCTAGTTTGATTAAGTCGTACTCTAGGAATATCAAAACTGTATTTATTTCTGGTGTGGTGCTCATGGGTTGTAACAATGTTTATTTGAAGTGAATTCGTTAATAAACATATATGTTTTATATGTCTCAAGAAAGGCAGACATATAAGCTTCACTTTAAACACTTTACCATAGACATATTTAAAGTTCTAATGAAGATACATGTATTTTAAAAATTACGGAGCTCCCACCCCGTACAGACTGAACGACAGAGCAACTCTCTCAAATCAATGTTTATTTCACGTAAATTCGTTAATAAACACAAATGTTTTATATGTCTTAAGCAAGATAGAAATAAGAGCTTCATTTTAAATACATTACAATAGACATATTTATAGCTCAAGTGAAGATACATATGTTTTTATAGTAGCGCTCAGTAGCTTGTCGGCCATGGAGTGCAGACGCCTACGCACTTGCCGATATATTGTATAATTAACAAAGATACGCTAATAAAGCCTAAAATCTTATATGCCTCCAGAAAGACCGAGATATGAACATTATTATGATTGCACCAAATGAAATACATCATGTTCGAGAACAAAGATATATCAATTTTAAATTAAGTTTCGACTCTTGCTCGGGCGAAAGAGAGGGAGCGACTCTCGCCCCATCTATTGGAGATTCTGTCCACTAAAGACCCAAAGCTACTCAAACCCTCCTTGCATTATTTAAGTAATGAAGTAATATGGTATATTTACTATAATGTGGGTGCTGAATGCAGAACATGAGAAAACATATATTTACTCCAAACGGGTCCATAGAATTACCCCAATCATCCCAAATCAGGCCAAAACTACCCAAATCGTATTAGCATTACGTAAGTAATGAAGAAATATGGTATATTTACTTACTATAATGTTGGTGCTACACGTAGAACATGATCAAACCTATTTTTACTCTGAAATAATCTAATTTCATAACGAAATGAGACGTAAATATGTGAGAGGTGACGCCATAGGAAGTCGACGGTCCAAGCGACAATTGTGTGGAGCGACTTATCCAAGATATATGGTCGCCTGGAGAGTGTTTGCTGCCATAACAGCCTCCTGTACACAGTGATCCAGTCGTCGTATTTCATGGCTCAAATTGTCGCAAATTTAATTGGTAATATTAACAAGTAGAATGTGTATTTATAATAATATTTTTCATAAACAGCCACAAAATATTTAATATTTATTAAAAAAAAGTGTCTGGAAGTTAAATCAATTCCACATGACAGTAAATTTGTTATATAGATACTAGCGTTATTCGTTGGTATGCGTTCGCTATTTGAACTACTCCAGTCCTTTTCGTTCATAGAACACCGAACCCTACACGCTCTCTGATATATTGCTTAATTAACAAATATTCACAAATAAAGATTATATTTATATATGTTATCAGAAAGGCAGATATAAAATAGTTTGTGTTAATGCATCACAGAGATTATACCTTATTAGAGAGGAAAAATATTCATATTTTAAACAAGGCTTCTTGGCCGACGCTCTCCCTTTCGATGGGAACTATGACCTTTTGAAAATCAATGTTAATTGAATCTATATATTGTAAAAAACGAAGTTTTTTATGTCATCAGAAAGACATATAAGCTGCATGTTAATACTTTGGTATAAATATAACTGAAGTGAAAGTGAAGATATATGCCTTTTTATAGTTACTTGATGGCTCGCTCAGGGAGTGTGAAGGCCTGCACACAAGCCAATCAATTTTATAATTTATGTACATATATGCAAAGTAACGTCAAAGGTTTTTATTTCAGAATAAAGACAGATGTAGACGATAATGTAAATACATTTCAAGGAAAACATATCTTAAATGAAAGCAAAAATATGGTCAAATAAATAGGCAATACCACACCATCGCCAGTGTCCGGACACATGAATATTCGCATTAGGTAGGTGAAAGGAAATGTACCCAACCATTTCCATTTACGCGACCAGTTTCCGTTCTTATGTTCTTACTTACATTTATTGAAATTTATCATCATCATCATTTACAGAAATATATTAACATAAAAATGTAGTAATTTTAATACACAAAACAGAAGTAGATATGTATGTAAATTATGACGCAGGATAGGATCACTATTGCAGAACTATTCGCATACTTTGCGTCATTATATACAGTACTGGAATTTAAAACAAATCGCGGAATTCAGAGATAACACCATCATTGGTGTCCAAGAAAAGTGTAAGTACTTCATTTATAATGATGTGCTGCCCGAAATCTTAGCGAAGTATCTAAAATTTGCTTACTGTAAGTAATTCATGCAAATGATTGTAAAGCCGTCGCCCAGTTGGGTGGGTGTGGAGCACATGACTGTTAAGCTGCCGCCCAGTTGGTTGGGTGTGGAGCACATGACTGTAAAGCTGCCGCCCAGTTGGGTGGGTGTGGAGCACATGACTGTTAAGCTGCCGCCCAGTTGGGTGGGTGTGGAGCACATGACTGTTAAGCTGCCGCCCAGTTGGGTGGGTGTGGAGCACATGACTGTAAAGCTGCCGCCCAGTTGGGTGGGTGTAGAGCAAGACTAGTAATTGGACGACTCACCATAGAAGTAAAGTGCCTAGTATAGTGACTTGTGAGCCTCTTGTTGAATCACTTGTGATACAAAGATTATTGATGTGTGTATTTGTGTGGGTGATTGAATATGTATGTGAATGTATATGTATGTATATGTATATATGCAATTGACGATCACGAAACAATAATCATTTGTATGCGGAAAAATCCATATTTCATTTCTCTGGATTTACCGCATATGTATATATATGTACATGTATGTATGATTATGTGTACATGTATATATAACATTAATAAGAGGAAATGAAGATGAAGAAATGATAAAAAGAATGGCAATAGTGGATAGTAGTAACACACTTAAGAATTATTCAGTAATAAATACAAACTCGTCCTTCACCTATGATAAAGGAAAGTCAACTTGGAAGGATTCAATTTACATGAGATTAAGATTAGGATACAAATATATCTGGCAATACGGAGTTGATGTCAGTGAAAAAGATAAGGAGTGTAAATTATGTAGTATGCCGCACGTCCACACCTTAGAACATTATGTATTAGAGTGTCAACTTATTGATAACTATAGAAATAAGGAAATAAGTAATGTACCACATCAAATTGTTTGTATGTGTGATAATGGTATGATAGACAGTATACTTAGGAGCTACAAAAATTTTGCCCCAAGAGTGTAACAATTGTATGCTGTACTTACTATATTAACCTGCAATGTTAAATGGGATTCTTGTAATGTTAATTGTCTATTTGTACTTACTGAATTTGTGCGCCCCTTGAGGGACTTGAAGTAGAGGGGGTAGAAATAGCCTAAGTTACTCTATCCCTTTGAGATGTATTTTTTTCTTGTCTCAATAAACATACTTGAACTTGAACTGTAAATATTTGTGGCTTCCTGACCATAAAGTTACCGCCGCAGTCGAGGGTAAGAGACCGGATGTACCCCATATACAAGCCGCACTAGCTATTAGTTCATAAAAGCTGACAACTTACCCAGATAAACATTACTTCCTAATTATATATATATATATATATATATATATATATATATATATATATATATATATATATATATATATATATATATGCAAATAATACAATGAAAATGTTTAAAACGTGATTATATATATGTATCATGTGGACAGTTTTTAATGTAATTTTTTCTCCTGATATTCGGGTTCTTTATTATGCTTCATCTTGAGGCAAAGCCCAATACCTTACGCCATATTGATGCTCTGTCCACAGATCATTCTCTCTCTCTCTCTCTCTCTCAAATCATATACATTGATGGTTTCCTACGCCGCCACACGGGTGCAGCTGCAAGTGCAGTTGCCTCTACCCATCAGACAGAACTATTTGCCTTGCTTGTTACACTAAAATGTGTACAAGTGTGTGTCTATGTATGTATTAACACGATGTACTGAACGGGGTGAGAATAGCTTGAGCTACCTCATCCATTTGTGTGTATTTTACCTCAATAAACTTATTTCAATTTCAATTTCAATTCAAGTCTCCAAACTTGATGCATTAATTGTAAGTGATTTTCTACCATCCTGCATTAATTGTAAGTGATTTCTATCATGCTTAATTGCGCGCAACTCTCTAAGACACAATTGTAACATGACCGTGTCTGAAGCTAGACAGAAAACACAACATTATTAGTGATGGTAACATAAGCCATTTCATGTGAAACCATCTTCGTTGACCTCCGAAACTTGAGGAATGGTCCAGAAAATAGCTACTAAAGTTTAAGTCAAGTGTGAAGATACTTTAGTTGATACTTAGATACTTCCAATAAGTGTAAACATAAGTGCTGACGATGCTACCTTCCTCTATTCAGACCCCAACCCAAACGCACTATATAATAATGAAAATAATAGATTTAAAAAGTCCACTCATGGATGTAAACTAACAAACTCACATCAAACATAAAAAAGACCGACTACTATTTTTGTTCGAAAGTAAATCCTGAAACCAAATTCAACTTCAGATACACAATGTTAACATTAGCAATAATGATTATGGAAAGTTCCTTGACCTATACATAGACAAGAGACTGAACTTCAGCATCCACATACAACACATATGTGAGTGGTGAGAGAGAGAAAGAGAGAGAGAGAGAGAGAGAGAGACAGACAGAGAGAGAGACAGACAGAGAGAGAGAGTGAGAGAGTATTCACCTAGTTGTGCAGGCGCGGGTTGAGCTCTGCTCATTCGGCCCGCCTCTCAACTGTCAATCAACTATTACTGACTAACTAATTTTTTTTCTCTCGCACACACACACACACACACACACACACACACACACACACACACACACACACACACACACACACACACACACACACACACACACACACACACACACACACACACACACACACACACACACACACACACACACACACACACACACACACACACACACACACACACACACACACACACACACACACACACACACACACACACACACACACACACACAAACAATCGACCGGGTAAACAAGGATAAACTATTCAACACTGGTGGGACGCGAACAAGGGGACACAGGTGGAAACTGAGTACCCACATGAGCCACAGAGACGTTAAAAGGAACTTTTTCAGTGTCAGAGTAGTTAACGGATGGAATACATTAGGCAGTGATGTGGTGGAGGCTAACTCCATACACAGTTTTAAATGTAGATGTGATAGAGCCCAGTAGGCTCAGGAATCTGTACACCAGTTGATTGACAGTTGAGAGGCGGGACCAAAGAGCCAAAGCTCAACCCCCGCAAGCACAAATAGGTGAGTACACACACACCAGGAAGCAACCCGTAGCAACTGTCTAATTTCCAGGTACCTATTTACTGCTCGGTGACATCACATTAACATTTACAGAGAGTAGGGAATTAATTAGGTATCTGGGAGCTAGTTAACTGTTGTGGGATGTATATCTTGAGGTACTGTATACAATGTTCACAACAGAGCAATGTATAATCATTTCATTGTATACAACACATTGAGAAAGAATGAAGGTTAGATCCGAAAATTATTGTGTGGCTCTCTCATGACTTGTTTCCGGCGCGAAGAGTTGTGAATTTACATGAAAATGTACCAACAAAATCTTGTTACATAGCAGTAGGAGTAACATTTACTCCCTAGGTCCACGAGTCTAGAGCGCTGTCCACTCGGCCACCACCTCCCTTATGAGAGGGAGAGAGTGAGTGTGTGTGTGTGTACTCACCTAATTGTGCTTGGGGGGTTGAGCTCTGGCTCTTTGGTCCCGCCTCTCAACTGTCAATCAACTGATGTACAGATTCCTGAGCCTACTGGACTCTATCATATCTACATTTGAAACTGTGTATGGAGTCAGCCTCCACCACATTACTGCCTAATGCATTACATCTGTTAACTATTTTGACACTGAAAAAGTTCTTTCTAACGTCCCTCTGGCTCATTTGGGTACTCAGTTTCCACCTGTGTCCCCTTGTTTGCGTACCACCCGTGTTAAACAGTTTATCTTTATCTACCTTGTCAATTCCTCTGAGAATTTTGTAGGTAGTAATCATGTCTCCCATACTCTTCTGCCTTCTAGTGTCGTGAGGTGCTTTTCTCGCAGCCTTTCTCCGTAGCTCATGCCTCTTAGTTCTGGGACTAGCCTAGTGCCATATCTCTGAACTTTTTCAAGCTTCGCCTTGTGCTTGACAAGGTACGGACTCCATGCTGGGGCCACATACTCCAGGATTGGTCTTACATATGTGGTATAGAAGGTTCTGAATGATTCCTTACACAGGTTCCTGAAGGCTGTTCTGATGTTAGCCAGTCTCGCATAATCACACACTCACGTGTGTGTGTGTGTGTGTGTGTGTGTGTGTGTGTGTGTGTGTGTGTGTGTGTGTGTGTGTGTGTGTGTGTGTGTGTGTGTAAAATATACACTGAGGACAGGCAGCTTGTGCATGTCTATTCGTTAGGTGTATATCGAGGTCCACCTCCAAGGTCGAACTACTGACTTCCACATTCACCCTGGGCACAAGTAGTCTCGAACCACTAACCCCAGGAGCAGGAGACAGTAGTTCTATTAACTACTTTACCTACAGCATAAAGAAGAATTCCAGAAACAAGAAATGGCAGTTGTTAACTGCTTCTGGAATCCTTCCTCGAATGTAGATGTTGCAAGGTTCTTTGATTATGTAAGTTAACAATAAAGAACTAGATACAAATTAAATGTGTGCTATAAAATATGTGTATGTGACATATATTCATATAAGCACAGACGTTGCGGTATTCAGAGTAAGGACAGTTTTTCCTCAGACCCATGCTCACAGTTCCTAGAAACCAGGACAATTTAGTAATCATGCGAAACTGCGGCATCTCTTACCGAGTCCATTTTGAACAAAAGGTAGTGAACAAAAATATCGAGTACATACAAGCAAAATATATATTCAGGCATTAAGTGTGCAACTTCATCATAGTGAATAATAATAATGGTTCTGTCAACTATGGGTTTCACAATAAACTAAAGGTAACAGGATGAGCATGGGTTGCACAAACTATTGGTAACAGGATGGGTATGGGTTGCACAATAAATTACTGCGCTAGGATGAGTGTGTGTGTGTATATTATAAATATATGTGTGTATATATATATATATATATATGTGTGTATATCACGAAAATAAACACGTGATTAAGAATGTGACAATGTCAGACCACGGAGGAAAAATGAAACAGGAAATTTCCTTAAGTACTTTCGTATATTAAATACATCTTCAGAAGGTCCTTTGACCTTCTGAAGATGTATTTAATATACGAAAGTACTTAAGGAAATTTCCTGTTTCATTTTTCCTCCGTGGTCTGACATTGTCATATATATATATATATATATATATATATATATATATATATATATATATATATATATATATATATATATATATATATATATATATATATATATATATATATATATATATATATATATATATATATATGTCGTACTTAATAGCCAGAACGCACTTCTCAGCCTACTATTCAAGGCCCGATTTGCCTAATAAGCCAAGTTTTCATGAATTAATGTTTTTTCGTCTACCTAACCTACCTAACCTAACCTAACCTAGCTTTTTTGGGCTACCTAACCTAACCTTACCTATAAATATAGGTTAGGTTAGGTTACGTAGGGTTGGTTAGGTTCGGTCATATATCTACGTTAATTTTAACTCCAATAAAAAAAAAATTGACCTCATACATAGAGAAAAGGGTTGCTTTATCATTTCATAAGAAAAAAATTATAGTAAATATATTAATTCAGGAAAACTTGGCTTATTAGGCAAATCGGGCCTTGAATAGTAGGCTGAGAAGTGAGTTCTGGCTACTAGGTACGACATATATATATATATATATATATACATGTCGTACCTAGTAGCCAGAACGTACTTCTCAGCCAACTATGCAAGGCCCGATTTGCTTGATAAGCCAAGTTTTACGAATTAATATATTTTCTCTAATTTCTTTCATATGAAATGATAAAGCTACCCATTTCATTATGTATGAGGTCAATTTTTTTTTATTGGAGTTAAAATTAACGTAGATATATGACCAAACCTAACCAACACTACCTAACCTAACCTAACCTATCTTTATAGGTTAGGTTCGGTTAGGTAGCAGAAAAAGTTAGGTTAGGTTAGGTTAGGTTAGGTAGGTTAGGTAGTCGAAAAAACATTAATTCATGAAAACTAGGCTTATTAGGCAAATCAGGCCATGCATAGTAGGCTGAGAAGTGCGTTCTGGCTACTAGGTACGACATATATATATATATATGTATATATATATATATATATATATGTCGTACCTAGTAGCCAGAACTCACTTCTCAGCCTACTATTCAAGGCCCGATTTGCCTAATAAGCCAAGTTTTCTTGAATTAATATATTTACTATAATTTTTTTCTTATGAAATGATAAAGCAACCCTTTTCTCTATGTATGAGGTCAATTTTTTTTTATTGGAGTTAAAATTAACGTAGATATATGACCGAACCTAACCAACCCTACCTAACCTAACCTAACCTATATTTATAGGTAAGGTTAGGTTAGGTAGCCAAAAAAAGCTAGGTTAGGTTAGGTTAGGTAGGTTAGGTAGACAAAAAAACATTAATTCATGAAAACTTGGCTTATTAGGCAAATCGGGCCTTGAATAGTAGGCTGAGAAGTGCGTTCTGGCTATTAGGTACGACATATATATATATATATATATATATATATATATATATATATATATATATATATATATATATATATATATATATATATATATATGTCGTACCTAGTAGCCAGAACGCACTTCTCAGCCTACTATGCAAGGCCCGATTTGCCTAATAAGCCAAGTTTTCATGAATTAATTGTTTTTTCGACTACCTAACCTACCTAACCTGACCTAACCTAACTTTTTCGGCTACCTAACCAAACCTAACCTATAAAGATAGGTTAGGTTAGGTTAGGTAGGGTTGGTTAGGTTCGGTCATATATCTTCGTTAATTTTAACTCCAATAAAATAAAATTAACCTCATACATAATGAAATAGGTAGCTTTATCATTTCATAAGAAAAAAATTAGAAAAAATATATTAATTAAGGAAAACTTGGCTTATTAGGCAAATCGGGCCTTGAATAGTAGGCCAAAAAGTTAGTTCTGGCTACTAGGTACGACATATATATATATATATATATATATATATATATATATATATATATATATATATATATATATATATATATATATATATATATATATATATATATATATATATAATTAGGAAGTAATGTTTATTTGGGTAAGTTGTCAGCTTATAAGAACTAATAGCTAGTGCGGCTTGTTTGATTTGATTGTTGCCGCTGAAGGAGGCTAGTTTATTGTGCACCCCATACTCATCCTGTGAGCGGTAGCGCAAAAGCATTACAGAGGGCACAAGAGGTCTTTATCAGACCTCATCTTAGATTATTACATAAACAATTTCTTCAATCCTTCACACCTTATAGATACAATGTCAGCTAGTTACAGAGAAAGTGCTATTACAAGAGCTACATATTTACAGTAAGTCATCATACATTAATGGTAGGTCTTGTCGTTAATACATAATAGTTTGGCCAATGGGGATATTACAGAGTCATAGGGGAGCTTCTGTTTATTATTAATCCTCACAATACACTACTTGTTTCTGAATCTCATATGTCGTTCATCTACTGGAAGCAAAATGTGGGTACAGTGCAAGGATTTCAGGTAATTTATCCATGGTAATAAGATAGGTTGCCATATCATACAGAGTGAGCTTAGATTTATCTCTAAAAGGCTCAATTTTACAACAATCCAAGATATAGTGTTCGAGTGTGTGTCCCTGCCTATGTCCACACACTTTACACTTTACTTCATCTAGATCCCTATACAAGCCGAACTGCCAGAGATACTTGTAGCCAAGTCTTATACGAGCTGTGACAACATCTGTTAGTCTACTGACTTTGTTACTTGCCCCATACACATGTTTTATTTCACACATTTCATTGTGATGAACGATGGACCTGCTAGTTCCAGTTTGCACTGTTCTACTTTCTTCAAATCCATCCAGGAGTTCTCGTCTAATGACACTTTTAAGGGACTTATTTGATAACTCAAGATTCCATTCAATACTGTCTTTATTTACTGCAGCCTTAGCAAGGGCGTCAACTTTGTCATGTTCCTGCATGCCAATGCGAGAAGGAATCCACAACATTTTTATATTTACCCTCTTGCTAAGTATTCTTATATATCTACGTCTAGCTTCCAAGACAAGCACGTTATTACTTGATTGCAAACTGTTTATTGCTCGTAGTGAGGATAGGGAGTCAGAAATAATTAAGCTGTCTACTTCAGTGTTGTCAATAATTTCGAGTGCTACCAGTATCGCTACCAACTCGGCTTGCATTTTGGACGCCCAGTTACTAATTCGGATATTTCTTTGAATTGTGCTGCCATCGGGCTGATGAGCAATAACAGCACTTCCTGCCCTCCCTGTAGCTGTATTGAGTGATCCGTCAGTGTATATGGTCTGTGCAATGTTGTTTTCAGCTTGTATATTGTGAATGTGTTCTATGCTGCTTAATTTAGCAGCAAGCTGAGCATGAGGGTTGCTTGTGATTAGCTTCTTGGTGGGGTATGCAGGGGTCAGGATGTCAAAAGGTACTATCTACCAGGGTGTAAGGAAGTGCTGTACTCTTTCATCTGTATATACATCGTGCAGTCCCATCATTTTAATATGAGTGGCAGTTCTTTGAATCCATTTAGACTCGCTAGTTCCATTTCGTATGTGTTCTAACAGTGCAACTGACACAATGTTGTTTTTGTTATCACGCAGCAGCTTTAGTCCCATCATAAGATTAATTTCAAATATTCTATCTCTAATGCTAAGTATATTTAATTCTTTCCGCATGTTGAGAACTTTGGTAGTTATAGGACAGCCAAGTATAATTCTGAGTGCTTCATTTTGCATTTTTTCCAGTCTATCAATACTTTTGCCATTCTGCAGGACCAAAGCTGGTGCATGATAGTCTATCAGAGACCTTATATACGCTAAATACATCATTCTTGCTATTCTAATATTAACACCATATTTCGGGCTGTACCCCACTACAGTTCTGAGAGCCTTGAGTCTGTCTCTACATTGTTGATGTAACTTATTGACTGCAGTTGAGGTACAAGGGACAGAAACACCAAGGTATTTGAAAGAAGAGACATAGTCTATTGGTATGTTGTCTATCTTAAGTTTTCGTGGTCCACTTTTGCGGTTGCCAATTTGTCTGTTAAATACCTTAGTTTTAGCAGCGTTGATTACAAGACCAAGGCTCTCACAAGCTGTATGTATACAATTTAAGACTGTTTGCATTTTGCGGTGGGTTTTAGTATGCACAAGGATGTCATCTGCATAGCTGATAGTGATGTTTGCCAGACTAGTTGGGATTGATTTTAGTAAAGCATTAATTAGAACATTAAACAAGGTAGGACTAAGTACTCTTCCTTGTGGGGTGCCTAGTTGCATTACTTTAGTTTCACTCTTGTAGCCTTGGAACAGCGCAGAGGACTTCCGGTTGGTAAGATAGCCTCGTATCCACTGTAATAAATGTCCCCCTATATCCATTCTCGCTAATTCATACATAATCACTTCCCTATTACCAATATCAAAGGCATTTTTTAAATCAAGAAATGTTGTATACTTGTGCCTTTTATCTCCATGAACAGTAAGAAAGGTTGTGATACAGTTGTGTACACTTTTACCATGTGTGAAACCATTGATATCAGGTGACATGTGCTCTTTAACTCTATACATTAATCTATTAAGCACCATTCTCTCAAAGGTTTTGCACATGCAACTGGTCAGTGAGATGGGACGGAAAGCATCAGGTTGGCCAGGCTTTGGTACAGGTACCGTAAGAATGGTGGTCCATGATACAGGCAACTGCCCAGAGACATAGCTGGCATTAAACAATTCTAATAATGGGTTACCGGGTACACGATGTAGGAGTCTTAGAATATCATAGGTGATACCGTCCTCACCAGGAGCAGTGCTACTGCCCCTGGAGAGGGCTGCAGCCAATTCATAATCTGTATATGGAACATCACATTCATCATGTTGCTTGCTCAACATGAAATTTATGAGAGAATTTCTGTCTGTGGACCTCGCCTGCAATTTCTCCCCAGTGCTAGCTGGTAGCATTCCAAGGCTGGAAACCTGAGCCCATTTTGCAATTAACTGATTGGCTTTCTGTAGCGGGTTTGGGTGTGAAACTTGTCTACTATTTTTACCAATAATTTTGTTTATGCCTTTCCAGGCTTTGCCCAGGGGAGTATGCAGGTTAAGTCCACTAACAAAACCCTCCCATTCATTTTGTCTCAGTTCAGTCATTCTCTCCCTTGCCGCTGCAAGCGCGGCCTGAAACAGTTTTAACATTTGAGGAGTTCTCAGGCTCTTATATGCTTTACCTGTCTGTCTAGCAATTGATTTAAGCTCTTTCAGTTTAGCATCATCATAGTACTGGTTGTGTCTGACCTGTTTACCAGTACTTCTTTTTGTTTGGCGTGACTCACTATTTTTGATGGCCTCATAGGTATATGGGTACATCCGGTCTCTTACCCTCGACCGCGTCGGTACCTTTGTGGTCAGGAAGCCACAGATATTTACAATGGGGCTCGGTCAGTCAATATGATTCCTTTGACATCACTCAACTTATGTATTCTGTTCTCGTATTGACAATTTGAATGATATCAAGAATATTTTGAATATCTTCTGACATAGATGGTGCTGTAGTTGATTGTTGTTCATGACTTGTCCAGTGGGTCGAGACTGGTCTCATTAGCATCTCTCAGATTAGTGGGAAGACATTCTTGCTGCAAGAATGTGTGTTCTCAGAGCTAACTAGGGTAACTAAAATACTTATTTCCTAAATAAATACTTTAATTGTAAATATTTGAAAATATATGGTATGTTTCCGAATTTCTGACGATATAAAACATATTGTGGTTTATAATTAAGTTCTTAATAGTGATCCTATCCTGCATCATAATTTACATAATATCTACTTCTGTTTTGTGTATTAAAATGACTACTTTTTATGTTAATTTATTTCTGTAAATGATGATGATGATAAAGTTCAATAAATGTAAGTAAGAACATAAGAATGAAGGTAACTGCAAAAGACTTATTGGCCCATACGAGGCAGCTCCTCGTATGGAGCTGCCTTTGATAAGTAATTACCAAAGAAGGCACCAAGCCGGGAAGGCTGTGTAGCACAATAAAATAAGTCTACTGCTCTTGAAGAGGACGGTATTACTTACAGTTTACTGAGATTAGTCTCACAAGTACCAGGTAATCCACTTTTAGTGTTGTACAGAATGAGTTTAAGTGAAGGAGTATTACCTGATGATTGGACAGTGTCATTGTTCCCATCCCCAAAGCACACTCAGATAATTATAGACCCATATCTCTAACATAATTTTGTCTATTAGCACAGTTTTCGGCGTGAAGGCATTGAGTAGATCTCAGCAATACAAGAAGTTTCAAGCTAAACTTTCTAATATGCTACACTCACCTGAGGTCCGTAGAAGAGCGAAATCTGATTATGCATTTTGGTTCTACAAGGTAGCCAACTCCATCAAAATATTAAATATGTACCCAACTCAATTAACGATTAATCAACCAATTACTCCATGGGATAACTTGGATCTAGCAGTTGATTTTGTAAATGCACCCAAGAAAGATAATGTACACTCTACATTATTAAAACAGTTAACACTGTGAAGCATCACTGAAAGTACTCAGAGTATGGGTAACGATGTGTATCAGTGCTATACCGACGGTTCTGTAGAAGAAGGTGGACGATGTACCGGATGTGCATGTAATATATTTGAACAATCTTCTCTCGTACATACATGAATGAAGCGCGTCAATGATTGGGCAAGTACAACTCAAACCGAACTTGCAGGCATATACCTTGCCACTGAATTTTTAAAACACAAAGGCAGTCGACTTATATACTGTGATTCGCAGAGTGCACTCCTGGTATTGAACGCACATAGTAGTGACACCCAGAAAATAGTCAGTGATATTCGAATGAATATTTTAGCTGCCAAAGAAAAGAGATTTGAAATTAAATTCCTATGGATACCATCACATGTTGGCATCTCAAGGCATGACACTGTTGATATGCTTGCAAAGACAGCCTGTAGAAAACCAGTGGTAGAAATTTATATGGGTGTTTCATTAGCAGTGACAAAGAGAATACTTAAGCAAACATCTAATGAAAATCTCACCGACCTAACAAATTCACAAAGACCTGAAAATTGTAGCATTAAATATTATGATAGATATCGTGCGGAGACATTCACATACAGGATTAATGGAACAAGAACCCAGCAATGTGATGTTATAGTGGCCATAATACGCTTGGGATATAGACGTATCTGGCAGCTTTCTCAAAACCCAAATGTCGAGTACACAATGTGTCAACTTTGTGAAAGAGAAAATATGCACTCCCTTGAACATTATATTGTAGAAAGTCCCATACTGACTGACTTTCGCCCTCCTGGGCTAAGGTATGCTGAACTGTGTAATTACTATTTGAGTACTGGAACACTTGATGATATATTGAACTTGTACCCTAGATTGACCATGTAACGTATCAATTATACAATGAATGTATGTGATGTAACTCTATAACCTGAGCTTGTGAAAGCACCTTAATCACCTTCAGTGATTAAGTGCTTAATTGCACACTAGTTTCTCTATCAGTTATCTCACCTTGTCAGAGTAAGAGACAAATATATGTGTATGTATGTGTGCATATATGTATGTATATATATGTATATGTACGCATACGTCTGTGTGTGTATATGTGTATAAAGTATATGTGGAAGCTGGTCAGAATTCAATTTCACCTTTGTAAATGCACGTTAATGACACTATGTAAAAGACACATCGAACACTTTATGTAGGGCATACGTAAATCTGTGTATTTATGTATTTACGTATGTAGCTTAGCCTAGCATTTTAAAAACACTACAATCACCTTATGTGGTTGATTGTTCAATAAATCCCTGAACTATATGTTTAACAAATCTCTAACCCTATCAATGGAGTTAGTTAGTTTAGTTCTTATATTATGCACCCTATACCCATCTTGTGGGCGGTAGTGGAAAGGGTTAGAGTCCATGGCGGACTGAAGAAAATGTATATATGCTGGTTAGCATTGTTAATGTGTGGCCACGTCTGTGGTAGAAAATAATACAAAAAATCAAATAAAGGTATTATTGAAACTTTATAGGAAAACATTAAATCCTAAATATATCTTTAATATTATACTTGAAATATTGTATACTTTGCTCTTTCCATCGTACTTCTGCACCTGCTGGCAAGTGGTTCGGTGCAGTGTGCAGGTGATGTTCATTACTGGGTGAGCTGGCAGGTGGTGCTCACCTGCCAGCTCACCCAACGAAAATTTGGTTTTTAATACACTTACACATTTATTGGGTCTTTCCTTCACCTTCATTCAAGCACTAGGGTATTACAGTAAGTGTTTTAATTATAATATTTATTAACGTTATTATTTTTAATTTTTATTATTATTAGTATTATTATTAACAGGAGAGGAGTGTGTGTGTGTGTGTGGGGGGGGGGGGTATAATGGTACACATGTCCACATCCCAATGCCCGCCCTTCCAGGACTGGGGGTGCGGGGGTGTACAATAAACTATACCCACATCCGGCGGCAGCTTGTCGAAGGCGGAAGTGTAGCCTAGACAATTTGTCATGATAATTAGTGATGACTCTTATTTTGATTATGGGTCCGTAATCCAGTTAAGCTTTTATTCTTAATTTATATTACAATGCTGGTAAAATACACTTCTTGATGATGAGTATGGAGTACAAATGAACTCATTGTGTACCTAAGTTCAAGTTCAAGTATGTTTATTGAGATAAGCAATAAATACATCTCGAAGGGATAGAGTAGCTTAGGCTATTTACACCCCCCTCTAATTCAAGTCCCTCAAGGGGCGCACAAATACTGTGACTACAAATAGACAAATAACATTACAAGAATCCAAACAAGAATTGTGTACCCTATACTCACAGGATGAATATAGGGTACACAATAAACTACCACTCACATCATGGGTATGGGTTGCACAAGAAACTATCGCGCAGAGGATGAATATGGAGAGCAAAGTAAACAAAGATTCACACGATGAGAAAGGGTTGCGCAATGTCCTATGACTCACAGAATGAGTATTAGCTGCACAATAAACTACAGGTCACAGGATAAGTATGGGTTGCACAATAAATTACAGGTCACAGGATGGGTATGGGCTGCACAAACTACCGGTAACAGGATGAGTATGGGATGCACAATAAATTACGGGTCACAGGATGAGTATGGGTTGCACAAACTACTGGTAACAAGATGAGTATGGAATGCACAATAAATTACCGCACAGAGGATGAGTATAGGGTGCACAAACTGGTTGGGTAAATGGAAATGGTTGGGTACATTTCCTTTCACCTAATGCGACTATTCATGTGTCCGGACACCGGCGATTGTGTGGTATTGGCTATTTATTTAACCATAACTTTGCATTCATTTAATAATTATATTAAGATATGTTTTCCTTGAAATGTAGTTACATTATCGTCTACATGGCTTTATTCTGACATAAAGACCTATGGCGTTACTTTGCATATATGCAAAGTAATTATAAAATTGATTGGCTTGTGTGGAGGCCTTCACACTCCCTGAGCGAGCCATCAAGTAACTATAAAAAGGCATATATCTTAACTTTCAATTCAGTTATATTTATGCCAAAGTATTAACATGCAGCTTATATTTATGTCTTTATGATGACATAGAAAACTTCGTTTATTACAATATCTAGATTAAATTAACATTGATCTTCGGAAGGTCATAGTTCCCATATCGGTAAGGAGAGCGTCGGCCATGAAGCCTTGTTTAAACTATGAATATTTTTCCTCTCTAATAAGGTATAATCTCTGTGATGGATTCACAAAAACTATTTTATATCTGCCTTTCTGATAACATATACAAATATAATCTTTATTTGTGAATATTTGTTAATTAAGCAATATATCAGAGGGCGTGTAGGGTTCGGTGTTCAATGAACGAAAAGGACTGGATCACTGTGTACAGGAGGCTGATATGGCAGCAAACACTCTCCTGGCGACCATATTTCTTGGATAAGTCGCTCCACACAATTGTCGCTTGGACCGTCGACTTCCTATGGCGTCACCTCTCACATATTTACGTCTAATTTCGTTATGAAATTAGATTATTGCAGAGTAAAAATAGGTTTGATCATGTTCTATGTGTAGCACCAACATTATAGTAAGTAAATATGCCATATTTCTTCATTACTTACGTAATGCTAGGACGATTTGTGTAGTTTTGGCCTGATTTGGGTTGATTGGGGTAATTCTATGGACCGCTCCAAACTAATATAATTTCATTATGAAATAAGTAAATAAGTAGCATCAAAGGAAGTCGACGGTCCAAGCGTCAATGTTGTGGAGCGACTTATCCAAGATATATCGTTGTTTGGAAAGTGTTTGTTGACATATCCAGTTGTCGCACTTCTCTGCACAAATTATCACAAATTTAAATTATAATGTTAACAAGTAGAATACGTATTTTTAATAAAATCTAACATAACTAGCCAGAAAACATTTAACATTTATTAAAAAAATATATGTTTGGAAGTTAAATCGACTTCATAGGACAATAGTTTTGTTATATATACTCGTTATTCGTTGACATGTGTTCGCTACTTAAACTACCATGTACTGTACTTATGTAAAATCTCCCATGTCTCTTCGCTCATCTCACCGAACCCTGCAGGCTCTTTGATATATTGTTTAATTAATTGAGATTCACAAATAAAGCTTATAATTGTATATGTTATCAAAAAGGCAGAGCTTATTTTAGTTCATTTATTATGCACCCCATACCCATCCTATGAGCGATAGTGGAGTGTTACAGAGGCACATAATGGGCTCAGGGACTGAGCCCCACAATTCATATAGCCAAGCAAGTTATAATCTTGATAAGCTAGTTACAAAAGTCAATGCACATTGTCACATCAACAATGGGCTCGAGTCCGACCACAAGTACAGTTTATAATTTAAGCAACTGACATATATGGAGGGCTAGTGTCACAATTGATATGTTTATCCTACACATAACCCCCTCTCCCCCATCCAATGGGCAGCGGTGGATAGGTTACAATCAAGTCGTTTTTTGCGTTTTATTCAGAGATTAGATCTTATTGGGTGAGGAAAGATATTCATATTTTAAAAAAGGCTTCTTGGCTGATGCTCTCCATTGATGGAAAATATACAACCTTTTGAAAATCAATGTTAGTTTGATCTAGATATTGTAATTAACGAAAGTATTTATGTCATCTGAAAGGTTGAAATATATTTATTTATTTATTTATTTATTTATTTATTTATTTATTTATGCATATACAAGAATGTACATAAGGAATGTGAGGATACAAATATGGTAATTACAGTCTTGTAAAGCCACTAGCACGCGCAGCGTTTCGGGCAGGTCCTTAATCTAAGAAAATTTTAAGGAGGTAAATACTTGAAAAATTTATAGACAAAAAAATGATAACATTACATGGAATGAAAAAAAAAGATGAGAGAAATTATAGGTACAGTATATTAAAGCACATAGGTAGCTATGATTGATTGCAATGACAGCTTAAAATGGTAGTTGACAACAAATTGGTAGGCACAATACAGCAGAAACAATATAAGATTGATTGCAATGACAGCTTGAATGGTAGTTGACAAAAATTGGTAGTCACAATACAGCATATGGCTAGCACATAAAAGAAGACAGCAATAAACACAATGATAAGGTTGTTTGGTATTACATAAAAATTAGGAGATTGGGTAACACTAGGTACAGAGCAATTTTAAAGCTCAGTGTAGGAAACTAAATAGATGAAGTTAGGTACTTTTTGGTTTTGCTTTTAAATAAGGCAAAAGTTTTACAGTTTTTCAATTCACTAGGGAGTGAGTTCCATAGACTAGGTCCCTTAATTTGCATAGAGTGTTTACACAGATTAAGATTGACCCTGGGGATATCAAAGAGATATTTATTTCTGGTGTGGTGATAATGGGTCCTATTACATCTGTCCAGGGAGAGTTTCAGAGCATGGTTTGCATTTAAGAACAGGGTTTTGTAAATGTAGTTGACACAAGAGAATGTGTGGAGGGAGTTAATATTTAGCAAGTTTAGGGATTTAAACAAGGGAGCTGAGTGTTGTCTGAAAGCAGAGTTAGTTATTATTCTGATAGCAGATTTTTGCTGTGTGATGATGGGCTTAAGGTGGTTTGCAGTGGTAGACCCCCATGCACAGATACCATAATTAAGATAGGGGTAGATTAGTGCATAATATAGTGAGAGGAGAGCAGAGTTAGGAACATAATATCTGATTTTGGAGAGTATACCAACTGTCTTAGAGACTTTCTTAGTTATGTGTTGAATGTGGGTGCTGAAGTTGAGTCTCTTGTCTAGGAATAGGCCAAGAAACTTGCCATCATTTTATTACTGATGTTAATGTTGTCTATCTGTAGCTGAATTGCATTTGATGATTTGCTTCCAAATAAGATGTAGTAAGTCTTTTCGATGTTTAATGTTAGTTTGTTCGTTGACATCCATAAGTGGACTTTTTTTTAATTCATTATTCACAACATTATTTAGTGTATGTGGGTTGAGGTTTGAGTAGATAAGGGTAGTATCGTCAGCAAACAATATAGGTTTGAGAATATTAGAGACATTAGGCAGATCGTTTATATATATAAGAAATAGAAGAGGTCCTAAGATGCTGCCCTGTGGCACTCCAACGGTAATTGGTAGAGTGGAAGAAGTTGTATCATTGATGGTTACATATTGGTGTCTGTCACTAAGATAGGATCGGATGTAGTCAAGGGCAAGGCCTCGGATTCCATAATGCTGGAGTTTAAGTAAGAGGTAGTTGTGATTAACAGTATCAAAGGCTTTTCTTAGGTCAATGAAGAGTCCAATCGGAAACTCATTTTTGTCAAGGGCTGAGTAGATAATGTCAAAGAGACTAATGATTGCATCATTGGTGCTCTTTTGGGACCGGAAGCCAAACTGGCAGGGGCTGAGTATGTCGAATTTTACGAGGTAGGAATAGAGCTGTTTGTAAATAATTTTTTCAAATATTTTTGATTGAATGGGTAGATTTGATATTGGTCTATAATTGTTTATGTCCGCCGGATTGCCTCCTTTATGGACTGGCGTTACTCTTGCTTTTTTGAGGATATCAGGGAAGGTGTGATACTCTATAGATTTGTTGAACAGTAGTGCTATGGGTGGGGCAAGGGCATGGGAGGCTCTCTTGTACACAATGGACGGAATTTCACTGGTGTTCCCTGCCTTGGTTTTTAGAGAATGTATGATGGACACAACATCTGCCGGGCTGATTGGTGAAAGGAGAAGAGAGTTTGGATAGCTGCCTGAGAGATATGTGTTAATATGTGTCTGAGTCTGTGGAATTTTACTGGCAAGATTAGCACCAACCGATGAAAAGAAACTATTAAATTCATTTGCCATTTCTAAGTCAGTTGACGGTATACCCCCATCTTTGTAGAGTTTTATTTGGTTATGTGAGTGTTGTTTAGTTCCTAGGATACTAGAGATAGTTTTCCAAGTGCTTTTCATGTTGCCTTTTGCTTCATTGAATCTATTCACATAATATGCAAGTTTTGCCTTTCTTATGATACTGGTAAGCATTGATGAGTACCTTTTAGCTACTTCCTTTGAAACTAGGCCAATCCTAACTTTCTTTTCATATTCATGTTTCTTGTTGATTGAGTTGAGAATGCCACTTGTGAGCCATGGATTGTTTAATCTTTTGTCAGTTACTTGCTTGGTAAGAAGGGGACAATGAATGTTGTAGAGGCTTAGAGTTTTGGAGATAAAGAGGTTAGCTAATGAATTTATATCATGGGTATTATTGAATTCAGAATCCCAGTTAATATTGCAAAGTGCCTCTGTAAGATTGTCTAAAGCTGATTCACTGTGTAGCCTAAATGAAAGTTTCTTGCTTTTTGGTAGTGTTATGTCCATGTTCGCTATGAGAAAGGTAGGATAGTGGTCAGTTGTTCTGTCGTAGATTATACCAGATACAAGGGACGCTGTTATGTTTGTCCATATGTGGTCCAAGGTAGTGGCTGATGTTTGAGTGACTCGGGTAGGTTTGGTGATTGTGGGGATTAGCATACAGGAGTTCATGCTGTTAAGGAAATAGTCAACTTGAGAGCAATTTTGTTGACCCAGGTCAATATTAAAATCTCCTCCCAGAATGAAGTGGTTTTTGTTGAGATTGTTGTTTATAATAAGATTCCTTAGGTTGTCTGAGAAAGAAGCTATGTTAGTATTGGGAAATCTATAGATGGCTCCAATAGTCAAAGAAGATTTAAGGGATTTAATTGTAAACTGAGCAAAAGTATATTCACAGTAGTCATCTCTGTCACTAATAACACTGTTGCAGATAAATGTATCTCGGTAATATATAGCTGTGCCACCACCTTTTTTATTAGGCCTACAGTTATGAATGGCTTTATAACCAGCTAAGTTGTAGAGTTGGGTATAGTCTTTATTTAGCCAAGTTTCTGTTAAAATAATGAACGATAGGTTAGTACCTATTGCTGTGAGTAATGCATTTAAATCGTCAAAATGTTTACCAAGTGATCTAACATTTTGGTTATAAACTGATAGACAGGTGCTATTTTGAAGTTTGTTTTTAGCCTGGTGTGCTGTGAAATACTTGCAATAATGATGATCAATGTGCTGGTTGGAGTAGATATGAGACAGAAGATTTTGATCAGGATCAATATCAGTGTGCAGAGGGATCACGATACAAGATACAAGATAAAGCAAAACACAAGAATAAAAGCAAATACAATAAAATAGTAACAATTTAGAAGTAAAATAAAGATCCAATAGATAGCCAGGGAGGACACAGAAGTTACATAAAATAAAAAACAAAAAATCAGTAGAGACTGACAATATAAATGTAAAATAAAAAATAATAAGAAAAATGATAATCATAAAAAAAAAATGATCTTGAAGATAATTAGCTTAGTAATGGTTAATTAACAGGGTAATAAAAAGCCCTAGGTTTAGTGACAAGGGGATTAACTCTGAACAAATAATTAAGAGTATAAAACAGGCAAAGATGACAAACAAAAAAAAAATAAAAAAATAAAAATAAAAATAAACACCTTTGGAAAGGAAAGGCAGAACTTAAGTACACTTTGGTTGTATGTGAGACTACAAATTATGTTCTGGTTATTTTTTTTTTTTTTTTTTTTTTTTTTTTTTTTTTTTGAGATATATACAAGAGTTGTTACATTCTTGTACAGCCACTAGTACGCGTAGCGTTTCGGGCAAGTCCTTAATCCTATGGTCCCTGGAATACGATCCCCTGCCGCGAAGAATCGTTTTTTCATCCAAGTACACATTTTACTGTTGCGTTAAACAGAGGCTACAGTTAAGGAATTGCGCCCAGTAAATCCTCCCCGGCCAGGATACGAACCCATGACATAGCGCTCGCGGAACGCCAGGCGAGTGTCTTACCACTACACCACGGAGACTGTATGAGTTATTCGGAGACTGTTATTCAGCTGATATCCCACAGTCATCCAGGAAAGAAGTGAGGTGTGCTTCAGTGGTTATGACATAAGTTTTTCCAGAGTCAGTCTTCCTAGCTATTATTTTACCATCGCGCACAAAACAATGTTTAATAGCAGTGGATCTATTGCAAATTCCACGTAGTTTAAATAAGAAATTTTGTCTGAATCTGGTAAGACATTCGTTCACATAAACCTTGGATTTCACAGGATATAGGCTACATTTAAAATCCTTTGTCACAAATATAACTGAAGTGAAAACGAAGATATATGCGTTTTGATAGTTACTTGATGGCTAGCTCTGAGAGTGTGAAGCCCTGCACACCAGCCAATAAACTGTATAATATTAGTTTCCATATATTTTAATTAATCTTAAAAATCTATATGTCAGAAGAAAGGAAGATGTAGCCGTTAATGTGACAACATTTAAAAATATATATATATTAAGTTAAATAAATAATACCACCTTATTGCCGGTGTCCGGACACATGAAAATTACCTAGGTATCAGTATCCAGCCAGGCGGGGATCACAGGCTGCACAATACTGATAAATTATGTAATGCACTACTTGTGGTCCATCTCGAACCCATTTATGATGTGACGACTTATAGCGAATTTTGTAACTAGCTCATCAAGATTGTAACTTGCTTAGCTAAATGAATTGTGGGGTTCGGTCCATTCATTTTCTTTCTTTATTATGCACCCCATAATACACATCCCGTGGGCGGTGGTGTAAAGGATTACAGAGGCACATAATCGGTTCAGGAACTGAACCCTCTAGTTCGTTTAGCTAAGCAAATAACAATCTTTTGACGCTAGTTACAAAATTATTAATGTACACATACTTATTGTTACGACCCTGGGTTCTCCAGTGGAAACCAGAGGTCAAAATTGAGCTATTAAACTTTCTGGTAGTACAGTTGAGTGCATCTCAAGCGGCAATTGTTTGTATCTTCCCTGCCAGACGTAAGACTATTATTGTTTCTCAAAGAGCATTTAAAGACTGAGCTGGGGGTTGATTATTAAATAATAACATAGGCACCAACTTTGCTTACTAATACTTTCTAATCATTTGTAAAGTAACAATACGTTGCATAGGGGAAGATCTTTAATGTGCTTAGCTGCACGATCAATTAGGCTCCTTCCGGCACCACGACATGGGAGGCCTAGCTGGTCGCTAGGAGGTTCCTTCTCTGGCTGGCGTTCGGGCGGACGAGACCTACTCTGTGGCTGCACCCCTACTCTTCTCCCTTCTCCTCTTATTTCCCTTACCTGAAGTTCCTGTACCCTTAAGTTAAGTACGGGGCATTATTAAGTGTACCTACTCTGGTAGTAACGATTGGTGAGACCTGGGGGTAGTATTTGCCAGTGTTTTGGGTACCCCTAAGTGTTGTGTTTTGTATTAGGGTCCCACGTGGTTTCCCTACCCTAAGCTGCATCCAGCTTCAGTGCTTATCCAGTAGTACTTTACCCTAGCTTGTTCTTAGTGTAAACCTTGTATCCTGCCTACGTGGACCAAGGCTTTCAACGTAAGATAGTGTGGTAAAGTTATTATTATTATTGTTATTGGTGTGAGTGTATATGGGGGGTTGTTGAGGGGTTAATAAATAAGTACATGAATTACAGAGTATCCCTTCTTCCAGTGTGGGAGTGCATTGATCAACCCTTAGACTAACATATATGGTCTAGTAGCAAGTTATTACTACTGTGGATAGTTTATTTTGGGGGCCGGGCCTTTTAGCTCTCCCATATTTGATACTCCTGTCTTCTAACTACCCTTACCCCTTAATAGTACCAGTCCCCCATAGCCCCACACACACATATATTTATAACAAGTGGTTGGCCAGTCCGGGAGGAACATTATAAGTGTAAAAAATTAGATTCTTGAGTGCCAAAATTAAAATTTTTTGTTTTCCGCAGAACGGTTGTGTGCTAGCCTAGGGTCCAGCTCTTCTAGCAAAGGACATTCTTGCACTGACTGGACACCCAGCTGGATCCCTTCACGATTAAGGTTAGTGTGGCCTTGTGTTAGGGGCCGTGCAAATTTTTGTTTTTTTCCAATTTTTATTTTTTAATTTTTTCTTTGGCTGGGAGCTAAAATTGTTAGTGATGTCATCTGAAATGCAGAGACTGGCAATGGAGCCTTCAGTGGTAGAGATAAAGAAACTTAAAAAGTCTAATTTAGTATTGTTACTCAAGGAATTTGGCCTAGAATTAAATGACGCGGATAAAAAGTGGACTTTGGTGAATGAAATATTACAACATTGTATTGATGAAGAACTATTGGCAAGTGATACACCTTTATGCCAGCCTAGCCAAGCAGAAAGTGCAACTCATAGGGATAGAGAATTAGCTTTAGAGTTAGCAAAAATAAAATTAGAGGAGCAAAGACTCAAAACCGAGGAGGCTAGAATTAGAGCGAATGCCACTGGACCTCCACCTGCCGGGGATTCAAACCCCAGGCATTATGAGAAAAAGCATAATTTGCCTGAATTTTCCGAGTCGGACCCTGAAAGGTTTTTCAACCATTTTCAGAGATTGGCCATGTCCATGAACTGGCCAAAGGAAGAGTGGGTGAAAATCCTACAGGGAAGACTTAGGGGTAAAGCACAAGATATTTTTATAAACATGCCTGACGACGAGTGTTTTGAATATGATAAAGTCAGGGAATGTATTTTGCGGGCATATGAAATTACTCCTGAAGCTCACCGCCAAGTTTATCGCAACCTTAGGCCTACTCACAACCAACCGCTCACTGAATTTGTTAGTGATCAAATTAGATTGTTTGATAGATGGATTCGCTCGGCGAAAGCCGAAACATACGAGGCTCTCTGGAACTTAGTTTTAATGGAGCATTTTATAGATATTATGCCAGAGAATGTTTCACAGTACATTAAAGGAAGGATAGAGTTAAATTCTAAAATAGGGGATTTGGCCAAGTTGGCAGAAAACTACCAATTGGCGGGCAAAAGGCCCAATAAAAATAATTATACCCCACAGAGTAGCAAAACTTATACCCACAGCCAGTCCAGACCAGCTCATTCTAACCCTTTACCTAATGCACCTTCTGTTTCAGACATAATTAACCCTGTTAAAGTGTCTAGCCCCACGGCACCTAAGGGTGAACCGAAGGGTAACTCTGTTAGTAATGTCTCTTCTCCCCGACGTTTTTGTGGTCACTGTAATCGTTCAAACCACAATATTAGCCGTTGTTGGCAACTGTACCCGGAAAAAAGACCCAATGCTCTAGTTGTGACACAGGGCTTGAGGCCTTCGGAAGGGTTAGGGAGTAAGACCTCCAACCCACAGTGGTTGGACTTGCTTACCCCATTCTTATCGAAAGGGAGACTACTTTTGTCTGAGGGTTCTTCCTGGAAGGACGTGGTGATCTTCCGAGACACCGGTGCCATCCAGACTTTAATTTTAGAGAGTGCGTTGCAAGGTACCAACACTCTCGACACTGTAGAGGTGGTACTGGTCGAGGGTGTCACTAGTGATACTCGGGCAGTACCCCTCCATAAGGTTACCCTGGAATCTGATTTCCACAAGGGTGTTTGTACAGTCGGAGTCACTTCATAACTACCTTTCCCTAATGTTTATTTATTTTTATTTATTTATGCATATACAAGAATGTACATAAGGAATGTGAGGATACAATTATGGTAATTACAGTCTTGTAAAGCCACTAGCACGCGCAGCGTTTCGGGCAGGTCCTTAATCTAAGAAAATTTTAAGGAGGTAAATACTTGCAAAATTTATAGACAAAAAAATGATAACAGATTACATGGAATGAAAAAAAAAAGATGAGAGAAAATTATAGGTACAGTATATTAAAGCACATAGGTAGCTATGATTGATTGCAATGACAGCTTAAAATGGTAGTTGACAACAAATTGGTAGGCACAATACAGCAGAAACAATATAAGATTGATTGCAATGACAGCTTGAATGGTAGTTGACAAAAATTGGTAGTCACAATACAGCATATGGCTAGCACATAAAAGAAGACAGCAATGAACACAATGATAAGGTTGTTTGATATTACATAAAAATTAGGAGATTGGGTACCACTAGGTACAGAGCAAATTTAAAGCTCAGTGTAGGAAACTAAATAGATGAAGTTAGGTACTTTTTGGTTTTGCTTTTAAATAAGGCAAAAGTTTTACAGTTTTTCAATTGCAGATAAATGTATCTCGGTAATATATAGCTGTGCCACCACCTTTTTTATTAGGCCTACAGTTATGAATGGCTTTATAACCAGCTAAGTTGTAGAGTTGGGTATAGTCTTTATTTAGCCAAGTTTCTGTTAAAATAATGAACGATAGGTTAGTACCTAGTGCTGTGAGTAGTGCATTTAAATCGTCAAAATGTTTACCAAGTGATCTAACATTTTGGTTATAAACTGATAGATAGGTGCTATTTTGGAGTTTGTTTTTAGCCTGGTGTGCTGTGAAATACTTACAATAATGATGATCAATGTGCTGGTTGGTATAGATATGAGACAGAAGATTTTGATCAGGATCAATATCAGTGTGCATAGAGATGCAGAGGGATCACGATACAAGATACACGATAAAGCAAAACACAAGAATAAGAGCAGATACAATAAAATAGTAACAATTTAGAAGTAAAATAAAGATCCAATAGATAGCCAGGGAGGACACAGAAGTTACATAAAATAAAACACAAAAAATCAGTAGAGACTGACAATATAAATGTAAAATAAAAAATAATAAGAAAAATAATAATCATAAAAAAAAATGATCTTGAAGATGTTGATGTAATAGTTGGTAATGATTTAGCAGGGGATAAGGTAGGGGACTCCAGACTGCCTATTATGTTGCCTACCCCTAAGGTTTGCCTGGATCCACCCGCCGCAGAGGATAATGTTGTGTACCCTGCGTGCGCGGTGACCAGGTCTATGGGACTTAAATGTAAGGGCAGCCCTGTGCTTGCCAAGGTGATAAATTCCGAGGTCACGAGGAGCTTTCCGAGTGGTGAAAACCAAGTGGACCTCGCGGACACATTCATGGCCCGACTCGATGACGTGGCCGAGGACATTGTGGAGAGCCTGCCACCGCCATCTACCGAGAGTAGTGGGGAGGTGGAGGAGAACACTGTTGAGCCTCGGCCAATGGCATCTGACCAAGGCCTAGATGCCTCCTTGAGTGAGTTACAGAAAGCTGACCCCACTCTTGCAGATTGTCATGAGACAGCCGTCTCTATGGAGGAAATTGTAGACGCAGCAACTGGGTACTACTACAATGATCGGATTTTGATGAGAAAATGGAGACCACAGAGTGCTCCCTTGTCAAATGAGTGGGAGGTAGTCCACCAGGTTATGTTGCCGACCTGCTATAGAGAAAGAGTATTGGCAGCTGCTCATGATGATCCTATGGGGGGACATCAACGTATTAATATTACATATCACAAAATTTTAAAGTATTTTTTCTGGCCCAAGCTGAAAAGCGATGTGGCAAAATTTTGTAATGCGTGTATTGTTTGTCAACTGGTTGGGAAACCAAACCAGACTCCACCTAAAGCTCCTCTAAAGCCTATTGTCGTGCCAGAGGAACCATTTTCTCATGTGGTAATGGACTGTGTTGGACCATTACCTAGAACTAAGTCTGGTAATATTTACCTAATCACAATGATGTGTATCACTACTCGTTACCCAGAGGCTTTTGCTGTAAGGAACATCCGAGCAAAAACTGTTGTTGCTCGTATGTTGCATTTTTTTTCCACTTTTGGACTGCCTCGGGTCGTGCAAACTGACAATGGTACTAATTTTAAGTCTGATGTTTTTGAGCAATTTTGTAAGGAACATGGAATAACTCATAAGGTTTCCAGCCCATACCATCCACAGAGTCAGGGGGTAATTGAACGTTTCCATCTAACTCTGAAGCAGATGTTGAAGACATCGTGCGAGAGTTCCCACACCTTCTGGGATGAGAATTTACCGTATGTTTTGTTTGCGGCTAGAGAGGGATTACAAAGTTCACTGGGTTGTTCTCCTTTTCAGTTAGTCTTTGGCCATAAAGTTCGTGGACCCTTGCAAATGTTACAGGAGAATCTGTTAGGGAACGTAACGTTAACCGAAGGTTCGGCTTTCTTTGCGCAACACCACCAGAGACTCAAGGACTGCAAGGCGGCTGCATTAAAGTATCTTGGCAAGGCCCAAGAAAAGATGAAAGAACGTAACGATGCTAAATCTCAGTTGCGGGTATTTCAGCCTGGCGACCCTGTCCTGGTATTAAAGCCTCGACTAGGGAACACTATGTCCCACAAGTACGAAGGCCCCTACATTGTGACAGAAAAGACTGGGGACCTCACGTACAAAGTGAGGCACTCTGACCAACGTAACCAGGTAATGCTCATACATGTAAATCGACTGAAGAAGTTCCAGGGCCCCAGGCCCATTGCACTAACCAATGTTTCCATTTCCAGTGAGAGAGGGGATGATTGTTCTGGGGACCCAACTAATCTCATTTTCAATAATTCTAGTTCTGTGAATGCTGTGGAGGGACTGTCCCATTTGCAGATGGCCCAACGTGAAGAGGTGCAGTCGTTGGTTGATGAATTCTCCAGTCTGTTCGGGGAGGTCCCGACCCAGACTGATGCCATTTGCCATGATGTCGAGTTGACGGACTACACTCCCATTCGCCTTCAACCCTATCGGATGAGTCCAGAAAAGAAGGCCATCGTACGGAAGGAGGTCGACTTCTTGCTCCAGCACGGCCTCATCCGGCCGAGCCAGGGCTCTTGGTGCTCGCCCTGCCTTTTGGTCCCCAAACCAGACGGCTCCTGGCGATTATGCACCGACTATCGGCAGCTCAACAAGGTGACCATTGTGGATGCCTATCCGCTGCCCCTCCTCGAGGACTGCATCGACGAGTTGGGAAATGCCAAGTACGTTTCGAAATTCGACCTCTCGAGGGGGTATTATCAAATCCCACTCACTGAACGTGCTAAACAGCTAACTGCGTTCGTGACACCCGAGGGTGTTTTTGAGTATCAAGTGTTACCGTTCGGCTTGCGTAATGCTCCTGCCACGTTCCAGAGACTCATGAACTCTCTACTCGCTAAGGTGCCAAATTGTCGGGCGTATTTAGATGATATCGTGCTGTTTGACAGTAATTGGGCTGACCACATAGCTAGGTTACGCCAGTTGTTGGCCATCTTGAAAAGGGCAAATCTTACCTTAAATGCTAAAAAGTGTCATTTTGGCCAAGGCACAGTGACGTACCTCAGTTATGAAGTGGGCCAAGGAAAAGTGTTACCTCGGCAAGATAAAATCAGTGCCATTCTGGAGTATCCAGTACTAAAGTCTAAAAAGGACGTTCAAAGATTTATCGGTATGTGTGCGTACTATCGACGTTTTTGTCAGAACTTTTCCAGTGTTGCCACTCCTCTCACAGACTTGTTGCGGAAAGCCGTTAAATTTAAGTGGTCATCAGACTGTGCAGAGGCATTTAAAAATTTGAAATTGATCTTAGCTCCCGCCCCAGTGCTTGCTAGTCCAAGGTTCGACCGACCGTTTAAAATTCATGTTGACGCGTCTGACTCGGGTGCTGGTGCAGTGTTGTTGCAAACTGGGGATGATCAGGTGGAACACCCAGTATATTATTACTCTGTGAAATTCGACAAGGCGCAACGCAATTATTCAGTGGTAGAAAAAGAGGCGTTGGCGCTAGTGTTAACATGTAAAAAGTTCGAAGTTTACCTCACAGGTAATATAGTGGAAGTGTACACGGACCATAACCCACTAGTCTTCCTGACTCAGATGAAGGGTAAGAATAAACGCATCCTCAGGTGGGCGTTGTACCTACAGGACTTCAATCTTTCCATTACCCACCTACCGGGCAGACTCAACGTGATAGCCGACGCTCTGTCCCGGTTGCCTGAATAACATTCATCTGAGCCACAGAAAGCCATTTACCAACTGTCATGCTTTAGTTAATTTTTTTTTTAGGTTCTCCTGTAACATTAAATATTCCGTGTCCAATTTATTTACTTCCCTGTTCTTTTATTTTTTTTGTGTATGTTTTTTTTTTCTTTCAGAGAACTCCTTTGTATTTTTTTTGCAGAGAAATTGTTTCTGATTGATTTTTTGTTTTTGTCATATGTTTTTTCTTTTTATTCTCTGTATACTCTTTACAAAAAAATATGACTACTATTCTAGTAGTCACATTTTTTTTTTCTCTGAAGGGGGGAGGAGTGTTACGACCCTGGGTTCTCCAGTGGAAACCAGAGGTCAAAATTGAGCTATTAAACTTTCTGGTAGTACAGTTGAGTGCATCTCAAACGGCAATTGTTTGTATCTTCCCTGCCAGATGTAAGACTATTATTGTTTCTCAAAGAGCATTTAAAGACTGAGCTGGGGGTTGATTATTAAATAATAACATAGGCACCAACTTTGCTTACTAATACTTTCTAATCATTTGTAAAGTAACAATACGTTGCATAGGGGAAGATCTTTAATGTGCTTAGCTGCACGATCAATTAGGCTCCTTCCAGCACCACGACATGGGAGGCCTAGCTGGTCGCTAGGAGGTTCCTTCTCTGGCTGGCGTTCGGGCGGACGAGACCTACTCTGTGGCTGCACCCCTACTCTTCTCCCTTCTCCTCTTATTTCCCTTACCTGAAGTTCCTGTACCCTTAAGTTAAGTACGGGGCATTATTAAGTGTACCTACTCTGGTAGTAACGATTGGTGAGACCTGGGGATAGTATTTTCCAGTGTTTTGGGTACCCCTAAGTGTTGTGTTTTGTATTAGGGTCCCACGTGGTTTCCCTACCCTAAGCTGCATCCAGCTTCCGTGCTTATCCAGTAGTACTTTACCCTAGCTTGTTCTTAGTGTAAACCTTGTATCCTGCCTACGTGGACCAAGGCTTTTAACGTAAGATAGTGTGGTAAAGTTATTATTATTATTGTTATTGGTGTGAGTGTATATGGGGGGTTGTTGAGGGGTTAATAAATAACTACATGAATTACAGAGTATCCCTTCTTCCAGTGTGGGAGTGCATTGATCAACCCTTAGACTAACATATATGGTCTAGTAGCAAGTTATTACTACTGTGGATAGTTTATTTTGGGGGCCGGGCCTTTTAGCTCTCCCATATTTGATACTCCTGTCTTCTAACTACCCTTACCCCTTAATAATACCAGTCCCCCATAGCCCCACACACCATTATTTATAACACTTATGCATACATGTACATATTCATACGTATACATATATACATACACATACATATTTAATCACCACCACAAATACACACATCAATAATCTTTTGTGTCACAAGTGATTCAACAAGAGGCTCACAACAGTCACTATACAAGGCACTTTACATTTATGGTGAGTCACACAGTTACTAGTCTTGCTGCACACCCACCCAACTGGGCGGCAGCTTTACAGTCATGTGCTCCACACCCACCCAACTGGGCGGCAGCTTTACAGTCATGTGCTCCACACCCACCCAACTGGGCGGCAGCTTTACAGTCATGTGCTCCACACCCACCCAACTGGGCGGCAGCTTTACAGTCATGTGCTGCACACCCACCCAACTGGGCGGCAGCTTTACAGTCATGTGCTCCACACCCACCCAACTGGGCGGCAGCTTTACAGTCATGTGCTCCACACCCACCCAACTGGGCGGCAGCTTTTCAGTCATGTGCTCCACACCCACCCAACTGGGCGGCTGCTTTACAGTCATCTGCTCCACACCCACCCAACTGGGCGGCTGCTTTACAGTCATGTGCTCCACACCCACCCAACTGGGCGGCAGCTTTACAGTCATGTGCTCCACACCCACCCAACTGGGCGGCAGCTTTACAGTCATGTGCTCCACACCCACCCAACTGGGTGGCAGCTTTACAGTCATGTGCTCCACACCCACCCAACTGGGCGGCAGCTTTACAGTCATGTGCTCCACACCCACCCAACTGGGCGGCTGCTTTACAGTCATGTGCTCCACACCCACCCAACTGGGCGGCTGCTTTACAGTCATGTGCTCCACACCCACCCTACTGGGCAGCTGCTTTACAGTCATGTGCTCCACACCCACCCAACTGGGCGGCAGCTTTACAGTCATGTGCTCCACACCCACCCAACTGGGCGGCAGCTTTACAGTCATGTGCTCCACACCCCACCCAACTGGGCGGCAGCTTTACAGTCATGTGCATGCATTACCTACAGTAAGCAAATTTTGGATACTTCGCTAAGATTTCGGGCAGCACATCATTATGAATGAAGTACTTACACATTTCATGGACACTATTGATGTTGTTATCTTTAAATTCCGCGATTTTTCACATTCCATTATATAATGACGCAAAGTATGTGAATAGTTCTGCTGACAGAGTTTACATTTAGTCAAATCTACATCACCAGATGTTACAAACTTCCAGAGGTACTTGTAGCTGAGCCTAAACCTAGCAGTGGTAACATCTAGAAGTCTGCTAACATTATTGGATGACCCATAGACGAGCGATTCATCAAAGTTTATACAATATTGTGAAATTGAGAGTCAGTGTAGTAACATAAATTGGTAAATCATAAATATTGTAAGTTAAGAATCTGATGCATGTGTGTGTGTTGGGGGGGGGCGGGGGTTATACCCTTGGTAAGCGAGAGTGGAAAGTAACCTTAGACGTACTGCGGTCAATGTGGATGGGGGGGGGGGAGGGGGAGGGAGGGTGGGAGAGTCAAACCCACCCTCCAACATCTGGACATAGTACCAGCAGCCTCCACAACACTCCATCAGCCTCCAGCTGGTGCTTGTAGATGCCTCATCTAACCTCACTTATGTCACACATTAACCTACAGTTCCTGTGATATTTAAACCCCTCATCACAGTGGCGTCTCACCAATATAAGCTGTATTGGATTTTGTCCCGAAATAGCTATATGCTGACTGGACGTGTATGTATGTATGTATGTATGTATGTATGTATGTATGTATGTATGTATGTATGTATGTATGTATGTATGTATGTATGCATGCATGCATGTATGTATGTATGTATGTATGTATGTATGTATGTATGTATGTATGTATGTATGTGTGTGTGTGTGTGTGTGTATGTATGTATGTATGTATGTATGTATGTATGTATGTATGTATGTATGTATGTATGTATGTATGTATGTATGTATGTATGTATGCATGCATGCATGTATGTATGTATGTATGTATGTATGTATGTATGTATGTATGTATGAATGTATGTATGTATGTATGTATGTGTGTGTGTATGTATGTATGTATGTATGTATGCATGCATGCATGTATGTATGTATGCATGTATGTATGTATGTATGTATGTATGTATGTATGTATGTATGTATGTATGTATGTATGTATGTATGTATGTATGTATGTATGTATGTATGCATGTATGCATGTATGTATGTATGTATGTATGTATGTATGTATGTATGTATGTATGTATGTATGTATGTATGTATGTATGTGTGTGTGTATGTATGTATGTATGTATGTATGTATGTATGTATGTATGTATGTATGTATGTATGCATGTATGTATGTATGTATGTATGTATGTATGTATGTATGTATGCATGTATGAATGGATAGATGGATGTATGTATGTATGTACGCATGCATGCATGCATGCATGTATGTATGCATGTATGTATGTATGTATGTATGTATGTATGTATGTATGTATGTATGTATGTATGTATGTATGTATGTATGTATGTATGTATGTATGGATAGATGGATGGATGTATGTATGTACGCATGCATGTATGTATGTATGTATGTATGTATGTAATGTATGTATGTATGTATGTATGTATGTATGTATGTATGTATGTATGTATGTATGTATGTATGTATGTATGTATGTATGTATTTATATACGCATGTATATATGCATGTATGTATGTATGTATGCATGTATGTATGTATGTATGTATGTATGTATGTATGTATGTATGTATGTATGTATGTATGTATGTATGTATGTATGTATGTATGCATGCATGTATGTATGTATGTATGTATGTATGTATGTATGTATGTATGTATGTATGCATGTATGTATGTATTTATGTATGTATGTATGTATGTATGTATGTATGTATGTATGTATGTATGTATGTATGTATGTATGTATGTATGTATGTATGTATGGATGGATGTACACATGCATGTATGTATGTATGTATGTATGTATGTATGTATGTATGTATGTATGTATGTATGTATGTATGTATGTATGTATGGATGGATGTATGTATGTCCGCATGTATGTATGTATGTATGTACGTATGTATGTACGTATGTATGTATGTATGTATGTATGTATGTATGTATGTATGTATGTATGTATGTATGTATGTATGTATGTATGTATGTATGTATGTATGTATGTATGTATGTATGCATGTATGTATGTATGTATTCCCAATCACGTTAAAGACTCCCCCTCTATCATCCAGTTTAAGAGAAAAACAACTATGTACTAAATAATCGACTCCTTGTAACTTTAATTATGCTGACCTTCCATCTGTATTCAGACTGAGCCTACCATCATTATAGGTGATTATAACGCTAGACATAGGAACATTGGTAATTCGCAGTTCAGTAATCGTAACGGCAACCAACTGGTGTCACTATTAGGTAGTCACGATGATGCACAGATTGTGGGTGACCTTGAACCGACGAATATCTACGGAGGTATTCTTGATCTATGTCTCGGTTTCAACGTCTCCCACACCGTGTGCGCCTCGTCAATAGTGCCAGCTATGGCGTCTGATCATCTGGCCATATTAGCCACTGTAAGCATTGGAGGCTCTATCCTCCCTGGTGGAGTGTTCAAGCGGAAGAGGCTGGCTGTGCCCATCGATCAACGAGACAATCTTGTTGCTCATGTGTCAGATTGGTGCAGTTCATCTGAGCCTTCATCAGTTGAAGATTTTAACAATGAGCTCACAGGTACTATCGAACAGTTTATAGAATCACTTGATCCATCGTCCAGGCCACGTAACCCAAATTACACTGGTCATAGCACTTATGTTTATTATAATGATTCTAAATTGCATGCACTACAACGCACTGCCAGAATAATTGGACTAGCTTATAGAAGGACCCGCACTGCTGAAATGCTTCGGCTCTTTCAAGCGGCTCTGGCTGAGGCCAGGGAACGTATGGTGGAGCTGAGGCAGACAGACTGGGAAACTTTTGTCCGTGGTCTCAATTCTCACACGCCACTAAGTCGGGCATGGAAGGATATCAACAAGATCAAAGGGAAAAATGCTGCAGAGATCTCGTACCCTAATCCTCTGCACAGAGCAAATGAGCTTGTTGGTGCTTGGGCCACGACTTCCAGCTTTGACAGTCTTCCTCTACCCTCACAGAATGAATTAAATGATAGATATACTGATAGGGCAAGGTTCCTTGACTTCATGCTTCATCAAGAGGATGACTGTGACATGCTTTTACTGAATACGAACTAGATTCTGCTCTACATAAAGGCAAAGCTACATCACCCGGGGAGGATGGAGTTACTGACGGCATACTGCATATGCTTCTGCTAGTTCCAGGGAATACCTTTCTTCAATTGTATAATATGAGCTATGTAACTGGGGAGCTTCCTAAGTCATGGACCAACAGTGTTATTATTCCCATTCCTAAACCTCACCAGCCGAGTGCTTTTCGCCCAATCTCCCTCACTAGTTGTCTCTATAAGTGTCTTGAGAGGATGGTTCTCAACCGTCTCCTTTACAAAATTATTAATATGTTGTCTCCCCAGATATATGGCTTTATGCATGGAAAGAGTGTAAATCACTGTATTACCACATTCCTCACCCTGCATACTGATAGGTCATATACCACTTTCCTAGATCTTAAGTCAGCCTTTGACATTGCTAACCCACACGTCATTCTGAGAGAACTTGCTAAAATGAATGTTGGAATGTTAATGTTAAAAATTGTTCAAACTGAAATAAATATTTAACACTGTACGGTACAGTTGTGTTTAATTATGTTTTGCGATTCCTTTGGAAAAGGTATTTGTGCACCAAGTACTACTAGGTCATTATGAGATATGCTGAATGTTGTCAATATACCATCTGAATACGCTTCACTTTGCGTTAATCATTGGACGTCCTAATGATTAAGGTCCCCAAAAGGACTTAATCAGACCTCAGTGGATATTTTTACTCTCTCTCTCTCAGAGCATCCCCTTATGTGTTGTATGTGGGTGCTGAAGTTCAGTCTCTTGTCTATGTATAGGTGAAGGAACTTTCCATAATTGTTATTGCTAATGTTTACTTGTAATACTGGGTATACATCCGGTGTTCTTACCCTCGACCGCGGCGAGGGTAAGCCGTGGTCGTATGGTCTGAAACCCACAAATATTTACAATGGGGGGGGGATAACATTTCCTCTTCAAGCACGCGCACACAAATGAACTATGTTACTTAACTGGAAGCACTCGTACAACATAATTTACACGATTTCTCAGGATAATTATACTTCTTACCAGCATATATACAGTATACTACCTAGGAGGTTCTCTTCAATGGTATCTAAGATAATTAAAAGAACCCAAGCAAACCACTGTGGAAATGTGCAGGACAAACATATCAATTGTGACACTAGCTCTCCACATATGGCATTTGCTTAATTTAGAAACTGTACTTGTGGTCGATCTCGAACCCACGTTGTTGATGTGACGATGTGTTATGAATTTTGTGGCTAGCTCCTCAAGATTGTAACTTGCTTAGATAAATAAATTGTGTGTTCAGTCCCTGAACCCATTATGTGATAAATTAACTAAACTAAAAACTATAGTCAGGCGACGAAACCTGAACTGCATAATGTAAATAGGAATTAACCAGAAAAAGATATAGGTGAAGAATAACACCAGGTAACTGCGTTAATTACAATATCTAGATCAAACTAACATTGATTTTCAAAGGTTGTATATTTTCCATCAATGGAGAGCATCAGCCAAGAAGCCTTCTTTAAAATATGAATATCTTTCCTCACCCAATAAGATCTAATCTCTGAATAAAACGCAAAAAACGACTTGATTGTAACCTATCCACCGCTGCCCATTGGATGGGGGAGAGGGGGTTATGTGTAGGATAAACATATCAATTGTGACACTAGCCCTCCATATATGTCAGTTGCTTAAATTATAAACTGTACTTGTGGTCGGTCTCGAGCCCATTGTTGATGTGACAATGTGCATTGACTTTTGTAACTAGCTTATCAAGATTATAATTTGCTTGGCTATATGAATTGTAGGGCTCAGTCCCTGAGCCCATTATGTGCCTCTGTAACACTCCACTATCGCCCATAGGATGGGTATGGGGTGCATAATAAATGAACTAAACTAAGCTCTGCCTTTTTGTTAACGGATACAATTATCAGCTTTATTTGTGAATCTCAATTAATTAAACAATATATCACAGAGCCTGTAGGGTTCGGAGAGATGAGCGAAGAGACATGGGAGATTAAATGGGATTCTTGTAATGTTATTTGTCTATTTGTACTCACTGAATTTGTGCGCCCCTTGAGGGATTTGAAGTAGAGGGGGGTAGAAATAGCCTAAGCTACTCTATCCCTTTGAGATGTATTTATTGCTTATCTCAATAAACATACTTGAACTTGAACTTGATATGGGAGATTTTACATAAGTACAGTACATGGTAGTTTAAGTAGCGAACGCATGTCAACGAATAACGAGTATATATAACAAAACTATTGTCCTATGAAGTCGATTTAACTTCCAAACATATATTTTTTTAATAAATGTTAAATGTTTTCTGGCTAGTTATGTTAGATTTTATTAAAAATACGTATTCTACTTGTTAACATTATAATTTAAATTTGTGATAATTTGTGCAGAGAAGTGCGACAACTGGATATGCCAACAAACACTTTCCAAACAACAATATATCTTGGATAAGTCGCTCCACAACATTGACGCTTGGACCGTCGACTTCCTTTGATGCTACTTATTTACTTATTTCATAATGAAATTATATTAGTTTGGAGTAAATATATGTTTTCTCATGTTCTGCATTCAGCACCCACATTATAGTAAATATACCATATTACTTCATTACTTAAATAATGCTAGGAGGGTTTGAGTAGCTTTGGGTCTTTAGTGGACAGAATCTCCAATAGATGGGGCAAGAGTCGCCCCATCTCTCTCGCCCGAGCAAGAGTCGAAACTTAATTTAAAATTGATATATCTTTGTTCTCGAACATGATATATTTCATTTGGTGAAATCATAATAATGTTCATATCTCGGTCTTTCTGGAGGCATATAAGATTTTAGGCTTTATTAGCGTATCTTTGTTAATTATACAATATATCGGCAAGTGCGTAGGCGTCTGCACTCCATGCCCGACAAGCTACTGAGCGCTACTATAAAAACATATGTATCTTCACTTGAGCTATAGATATGTCTATTGTAATGTATTTAAAATGAAGCTCTTATTTCTATCTTGCTTAAGACATATAAAACATTTGTGTTTATTAACGAATTTACGTGAAATAAACATTGATTTGAGAGAGAGTTGCTCTGTCGTTCAGTCTGTACGGGGTGGGAGCTCCGTAGATTTTAAAATACATGTATCTTCATTAGAACTTTAAATATGTCTATGGTAAAGTGTTTAAAGTGAAGCTTATATGTCTGCCTTTCTTGAGACATATAAAACATATATGTTTATTAACGAATTCACTTGAAATAAACATTGTTCTGAGAGAGAGTTGCTCGGTCGATCAATCTGTCCGGGGTTAAAGCTCGGCTATTATAAAAGTACACGTATCTTCGCTTTAAATTTAAATATGCCCATGGTAAGGTATTTAGAATGAAGCTTATATTTATATCTTTCTTGTGACATATAAAACTCTTACGTTTATTAATTAATCTGTGTGAAATAGGCATGGTTCTGAGATGAATGCTGCGGTTTTCGAGCTCGACGAGCAATGAAAACTGCCCCTTTTATAAAACTTCAAATATTTTCGGTTTTACTTAAAATATTTGTCTGGTAAAGGTTTAACATATAGTTCGCGTTTTTGTCTTTCTTCTGACTAATAAATAATTTTGGTTTAATAAGTCATCAAGATGTTTTCAACAATATTTCACATGTATTTCATGTGAACAATGTATTTCAACAATACAATACAACAAATACACACATTGGTACATTATTGCAAAGGCACTATACTATATATATATATATATATATATATATATATATATATATATATATATATATATATATATATATATATATATATATATATATATATATATATAAATTGTTGCAAGTCGAGCAACAAATATTTTACATTGAACAACAAATGAGATTGGAAAAGCAGTATTGCCACCTCTGCTATACAGAAAAAAATAGACCCCAGACACACCCTATGGGTAGTAATGGACCCCCACACCGACACTATGAGGGGTAGTGGACCCCATAATAACACTATGGGCGGTAGTGGGCACTATACAAACACTATGGGCGGTAGTTGACTTCATAGCGACCCTGTGGGCGGTAGTGGACCCCCTGCCGACCCTGTGGGCGCCAGTGGACCCCATACCGACACTGTGGGCGGCACTGGACCCCTACCGACCCTGTCGACGCCCTACCGACCCTTTCGACGCCCTACCGACCCTGTCGACGCCCTACCGACCCTGTGGGCGGTAGTGGACCCCATACCGACCCTGTGGGTGGCAGTGGACCCCATACCGACCCTGTGGGCGGTAGTGAACCCCCTACCGACCCTGTGGGCGGCAGTTGACCCCCTACCAACCCTGTGGGCGGTAGTTTATTTATTTTTTATTTATTTATTTATATATATACTCTTTACCGACCCTGTGGGCGGCAGTGGACTCTATATACTAATCCTGTGGGCGATACTGGACCCGATACTCATCCTGTGGGCGGCAATGGACACCATACACATCCAGTGGGTGTTATTGGACCCCATACTTATTCTGTGGGTGGTTGGAGCCCCATACCCATCCTGTGGGTGATAGTGGACGCCATACTCATCCTGTGGGTGGTATTGGACCCCATACCCATCCTGTGGGTGGTTATGAGCCCCATACCCATCCTGTCGGTGGTAGTGGATGCCATACACATCCAGTGGATGGTATTGGACCCCATTCCCTTCCTGTGGGTGGAAGTGATCCCCAAGTTTGCAGTAGTTTACCCCATAAACATTCCAACATAACATCGTTTTCTGTTAGCGTTCCTACAAAACATTCTTTAAAGATTTTTAAAGCGCAAACTATGGTATATAATATTGATTGGTGAAGGACTGTTATTCTATGTAATAATTTTTAGTGCTTATTATAATTTACTAAGAATAACTAATATTTCTCAAAACAAAACTACGAGCCTTCAATAGGAAGTAGCTGATCTGTAATATTCTAAGAGCATGGACAATAGTAGGTAAATTTCACAGCCCATGTGGGACCTGAAAACTACAATTTTCCTTATAATTGAACCAATCACGAATATTCTGCTATCTACGTTGACGGACGGGTACTGTGACACGTAAATTGGTACGCGAGGAAGAGTTTGGGCCTTGGTAAAAAGGTAACTGGAAATATATCACATATGTACTTTTCAACATATTGACTTTAAGCATTAAGTCATATATGTGCTGTCTTGTGTGAGAACGGGTTGTAGCTCTTGTCAATATGGCTTCAGACCCAAAAAAAGCACTAACGATGCACTTATTAGTATGATTAACTTAATTCACACAGCTCTTGATAAAAAGGAGTTTCCTGTTGGGTTATTTGTGGACCTGCGTAAGGCTTTTGACACTGTCAACCATCAAAACCTTCTTCTTAAATTACATCATTATGGAGTCAGTGGACACTCCCTGCAATACCTCAAATCTTATCTTACTGACAGGCTCCAGTATGTTTCTGTGAATAATACAATTTCTCCCACCCTACCCATCAACATTGGTGTTCCTCAGGGCAGCATACTTGGCCCTCTCCTTTTTCTCATCTACATTAATGACCTTCCAAATGCCTCCCAACACCTCAAACCAATTCTATTTGCTGACGACACAACCTTCATTTACTCCAGTCCTGACCCCCTTGCTCTAAATGCCACAGTAAATACTGAGCTAGAGAAAGTCCATCTTTGGCTAAACGCCAACAAACTCACCCTTAACATTGACAAAACGTTTTATATTCTGTTTGGCAATAAATCCTCTAATCAGATAAATCTCAAAATAAACAATACCCAAATTTGTAACAAATTAGATGGCAAATTCCTTGGCGTTCTCATCGACCACAAGCTGAATTTCCAGGGTCACATTCTAAATATATCAAAAAAAGGTTTCAAAAACTGTTGGCATTCTTTCTAAGATCAGATATTATGTACCCCGCCCTGCCCTGGTTACTCTCTATTACTCCCTCATCTATCCATACCTCAACTATGGTATTTGTGCTTGGGGTTCTACTACCCAAAATCATTTACGTCCTCTTATTACCCAACACAAAGCTGCTATTAGGACAATATCCAACTCTGGCCCCAGACATCACTCGGTACCCTTACTCAAATCTCTGAATATGTTAGATATTAAGTCACTGCACATTCTCTCATGTATATTATACATATATAAAACGCTGAACTGTAATGCCAATCCTGACCGCAAAAGCTTCATTGAAGGTTGTAACAGAACCCATGAGCACCACACCAGAAATAAATACAGTTTTGATATTCCTAGAGTACGACTTAATCAAACTAGAAATGCTCTACAAATCAAGGGACCCAAAATGTGGAATGACCTTCCCAACCATGTTAAAGACTGTACCTCTCTCAACCAGTTTAAGATAAAAACTAAACACTACCTAATAAATTCCCTGTAACCTACCTCACTCCTCTATTGTCAACCCATGTCTGTAATTTTTTTTTTTTTTTTTTTAATCAACACTGTTTGTTAACCTATTGTATTTGTGCTGCTTTTTCAGTCATGTTCCCCCTTTTTTTTTTATCTTTATTTGTATTTGTTCTCAACACTTTTTATTCTTTATGCTCAATTAGTATTAAGTTCTAGATATTAATGTTTTTCTTGCCCGAAACGCATTGCGTAATAGTGGCTTTAGGCATTGTATGTACTAGCTCTATCTATATATCAATCCATTAATGTAACATCACTTGTATGTATGTACCTTACCTGAATAAACATATTTATTTATTATTTATTTATTTATTTATATTGACTTTAAGCATTAAGTCATATATGTGCTGTCTTGTGTGAGAACAGGTTGTGTTCCTAGATGCAAACCCTAATCTGAAACTTTCCTCTGACAAATGTAATAGAACCCATTATTACCACACCAGAAATAGATATCTTTGATATCCCCAGAGTCAAACTAACTCTGTATAAGCACTCTATTGAAATAATGGGACATAGTCTATAGAACTCACTCCCTAACGAATTAAAAAGCTGTCCATCCTACCGCTTATTTAAAAGTAACACCAAAAGTACCTAATTTGATCTTCATAATTTTCTACCTAATACTTCACACTCGCACTGTATCGTGTGCTGCCCCAAAATGATTCTAAGCCTTATAACCTCACCGTTGTAATCACTGCCATTAACATATATCATTGTTATGTTGAACGCAAGTTTTACTACAATGTACCTAGAAATAATCCTCAAATTTTACTAAAATGTACCTACTAATTTTCTTAAAAATTTCTTACAATGTTCCTGTTAACTTTTCTCAATTTTACTACAATTTACCTACTTAAACACTTTCGCGTTTCGGGCAGGCGCGCGGTTGACATAGGGGTCATGTGCCTTGGCGTGCGGGTAAGCGCGCGGTGACACCCATTTGTGTATACTCGTTCCAGCTTTCTCGCCTTAATTCTCGTACTACGTCGCTCGTTTTGGTATCATTGTGTTGGCAATTAAATTCCCTACAGATGTGTATGAATATAATGTACAAAAGGCTGGAGTGCCTTCCCGCAGAAAAGCCTAAAGTTACCCGTGAACGAGCACCAATTTGTACACTGCAACCTAATGTGTATACTCGTTCAATTTGATAACATCAAATTTCGTGTTACGTCTTTCATTTTGGTATCAAATTGTTCGCAATAAAAAGGCGCGCATTTTAAAACTAGTCCCAAGATAATAGGACAATAAATAGAATTTTAACAAATATTTTAATATTTTGACCAAAAGCCTATTTATAATCTTTTAAGAGTTCGGACATAAAGTTTCATGTTATATCTTTCATTTTGGTATCAAATTGTGTGCAATCTAAAGGCGCATATTTTAAAACCACTACCAGATTGATCTGATAAAATTTAAATTTTTAACAAATATTTTAATGAGTGATTCAGTGCTGCGTCGTTGGAACCTATTCAGTAGAAGATTGAGTGACAAGATAGTCAGTCAGTCAGTGGAACCCGAAAGTGTTTTAAAATTATCTGATTAAGGACCTGCCCGAAATGCTGTGTGTGTTAGTGGCTTTACAAGAATGTAAAAACATCAGTGCTATGTACTCTCATAAACCCATTGCACCTTCTTGTATATATATAAATAAATAAACTCCTGTATATATAAATAAAATTAAAAAGTCAGTTTTGGGAAAGATCAGTAACCAAAGAAAATGCAAGGAGCAAGATGGCGGGGAAGCGAGCGAGTGACGTCATCACAACAAAAGCAAGCTGCTACACGATGTGTAGACGACGACCCGTGAGATAATACTGCCACGCCTCAACTGATAGCAATGTCGCCATTTAATCACCAATAACAAGATAACAACTCTGATAAGAACTGCAGCTACCATCATGAAGAAGATAACACTGATGCTCCTCACTGTCTTAGAGACGGTCACCTGTGACCACAATACCCGCGAAATTGTCCCTCCCACAGTACTCTCAGGACACTTATGGCAGTGTAAGTGTGTGGTGAGGCCACACCACTGAAGACATTGAGGATATACCACGAGGGAGAGACAAAACTGTTGAAGGAAGGAGTCACTGGCTCCACCTGACCACCTTGTTCCTCGCACTCTCATCATCCTCCGTAAGTACTTGAGTACTTTCTGCTCCACCATTGTCTTACACCTCAACATGCAATTGTTGGGGGGTGGAAATAGGACTATACAATTGTTGAGGGTGTGGACATGGGCCTAAGGAATTGTTGGGGTGAATTATATATTCAGGTTTGGATATAGGCCTATTGAATTGTTCGGTTGGGGACTGGCCTAGAGAATTGTTGAGGGTGTGGACGTGGGCCTATGAAATTGTTAGGGTGAATTATATGCCTATGGCATTGTTGGGGTGTGAACATTAGCCTATATAATCTATATAAATAAAAATGGAAATGTTCGTTTGTTAAAAATCGCTAATATCCGAAAGTTCTTCACTGATTGCTTTGAAATTTTCACACAATGTTCAGTTTGCATACGAGCAGGTATTTATATACATACTATATTGATATCACGCCTTTGACGGATTTTTTTTTTAAACTGTTTTTCATGTGAGAAATCTTCTAAACCTCTTTACAGATTGCTTTGAAATTCTGATACAACGTTCCATTCGAATATGCGCATGTTTTTATATACCGTTTATATAGATACCACACCTGTGACAGGTAAAATCATTCTTTTTTTTTTTGTAAGAAACAGCGCCATCTGTTGCACGTAAGTCCAGCACACGCTATACTAAACATGTTACAATTCCATTTCAATGTTTCCAGTTGCAGTGACAAATTGAATTTTCATGGATTTCGATTTTAATTTTGATTTAATTATTTTGTGTGACATTGCATTGGAATTGAGCTGTGTTGTTTCCCATACCATTCATTTCGTGAGTGTAAGTATAGATGCCACACCTATGACAGGTAAAAACATTTTTTTTAAACAGCGCCATCTATTGAATGTAAGAGCAATCGAAGCTATACTAAATATATTTCCAATTCAATGTTTTCAATTTCATTGATAAATTGAATTTTCATAGTTTTCGATTTATTTTCATTTTGACTTAATTATTCTGTGTGACATTGCTTTGAAATTAAGCTGTGTTGTTTACCATACCGTTAATTTCATGAGAATAGTTTATTTTTTTTTATTTTTCGTTGTTTTTCTTTTCATTTGTTAACTGTTTTTCTTATATTTCAGTGAAGGGAACATCAGACCATTTGATGTTCCCAATTTTTTTATGAGAACATCAGATCATTTGAGAATGCATCGGACGAGGGAAGAGGGAATGGTAGGGAGGACAAGGGTACAGTGGAATGGGGAATTGATAGGAGGAGGACGGGGACGCTGGAGTGGGGAATGGTGGGGAGGACAAAGGGATCGGGGAGGGAGGAATGGTGGGGAGGACTAGGGGATCGGGGAGTTGGGAAGACGAGGGGACAGGGGGAAGGGGAGGGAATGGTGGGGAGGCCCGGGTAAACAGGAAAAGGTTACTGTGGCTCAGCAACGCACATGTGTTGCTGAGCCACAGCAACGCGTGGCCGGGTACAGCTAGTGTGTGTATATATATATATATATATATATATATATATATATATATATATATATATATATATATATATATATATATATATATATATATATATATATATATATATATATATATGCAATGTAATAACAGCAAAAGCACTTATTTTCCTATGAATACGGGTATAATAATTGTATCACTAATATGCAGACACACAATATTGTGTAGTATACAAATGGTCCACATACACACACAAATGGTCTTATTTAAATGTATTAATTTACACACTGTTGTTGTCAGATTGCTGGTAATAATATCATTGTGCTGAGAATTAGTAATGTGTGTAGTATCTTGTGACTCCTTTTGTTTCATCTCCTGGCACAGTCTGCTGCTGGCCCAGTCTGCTGCTGGCACAGTCTGCTGCTGGCACAGTCTGCTGCTGGCACAGTCTGCTGCTGGCACAGTCTGCTGCTGGCCCAGTCTGCTGCTGGCCCAGTCTGCTGCTGGCCCAGTCTGCTGCTGGCACAGTCTGCTGCTGGCACAGTCTGCTGCTGGCACAGTCTGCTGCTGGCACAGTCTGCTGCTGGCACAGTCTGCTGCTGGCACAGTCTGCTGCTTGCATAGTCTGCTGCTGGCACAGTCTGCTGGCACAGTTTGCTGGTACAATCTGCTGGTACATTAAGCTGGCACAGTCTGCTGGCACCGTCTGCTGACACAGTCTGCTGCCACAGTCTGCTGGCAAAGTCTGCTAGTACAGTCTGCTGTCACAGTCTGCTGACACAGTCTGCTGCCACAGTGTACTGGCACAGTCTGCTGGCATAGTCTGCTGGCACCTTCTGCTGACACAGTCTGCTGCCACAGTCTGCTGACACAGTGTACTGGCACAGTCTGCTGGCACTGTTTACTGGCAAAGTCTGCTGGCACAGTCTACTGGCACAGTCTGCTGGCAAAGTCTGTTGGTACAGTTTGCTGGCACAGTCTACTGGTACAGTCTGATGGTTAAGTTTGCTGGCAGAGTCTGCTGTCATAGTCTACTGGCACAGTCTGCTGCTGGCCAAGTCTGCTAACACAGTCTGTTGCTGGAAAAGTCTGCTGCTACAGTCTGCTGGCACAGTCTGCTGGCGGAATCTACTGGCACAGTCTGCTGGTACAGTATGTGGGTAAAGTCTTCTAGTACAGTCTGCTGGTACAGTCTGCTGTCACAGTCTGCTGGTACATTTTGCTGGCACAGTCTGCTGGCAAAGTCTGCTAGTACAGTCTGCTGGCATAGTATACTGGCACTGTCTGCTGGTACAATCTGCTGGCATAGTCTACTGGCACAGTCTGCTGGCACAGTCTGCTGGCAAAGTCTGCTAGTACAGTCTGCTGGTACAGTCTGCTGGCACTGTTTACTGGCAAAGTCTGCTGGCACAGTCTGCTGGTAAAGTCTGCTAGTACAGTCTGCTGGCATAGTATACTGGCACTGTCTGCTGGTACAATCTGCTGGCATAGTCTACTGGCACAGTATGCTGGCACAGTCTGCTGGCAAAGTCTGCTAGTACAGTCTGCTGGTACAGTCTGCTGGCACTGTTTACTGGCAAAGTCTGCTGGCACAGTCTGCTGGTAAAGTCTGCTAGTACAGTCTGCTGGCATAGTATACTGGCACTGTCTGCTGGTACAATCTGCTGGCATAGTCTACTGGCACAGTCTGCTGGCACCGTCTGCTGTTGGCACAGTCTACGGGTACAGTCTGCTGGCACAGTTTGCTGGCACATTCTACTGGCACAGTCTGCTGGCAGAGTCTGCTGGTACAGTTTGCTAGCACAGTCTGCTGGTACATTATGCTGGCACAGTCTGCTGGCACAGCCTGCTGGCACAGTCTGCTGGCACATTCTACTCGCACACTATGCTGGCACAGTCTGCTGGCACAGTCTGCTGGTACATTATGCTGGCACAGTCTGCTAGCACAATTTGCTGGTACAGTCTGCTGGCACCGTCTGTTGTTGGCACAGTCTGCTGGTACATTATGCTGGCACAGTCTGCTGGCACAGTCTGCTGGTACAGTCTACTGGTACAGTCTGCTGGTACATTATGCTGGCAAAGTCTGCTGGCACAATCTGCTGGCAAAGTCTGCTAGTACAGTCTGCTGGCACAGACTACTGGCACAGTCTGCTGACAGAGTCTGCTCTCACAGTCTACTGCTGGCACAGTTGGCTGGCACAGTCTGCTGGCACTGTCTGCTGCTTGCACAGTCTGCTGGTACATTATGCTGGCACAGTCTGCTGGCACAGTCTGCTTGTACATTATGCTGGCACAGTCTGCTGGCACAGTCTGCTGGTACATTATGCTGGCACAGTCTGCTAGTACAGTCTGCTGGCACAGTCTGCTGGCACATTATGCTGGCAAAGTCTGCTGGCACAATCTGCTGGCAAAGTCTGCTAGTACAGTCTGCTGGCACAGACTACTGGCACAGTCTGCTGACAGAGTCTGCTCTCACAGTCTACTGCTGGTACTGTCTGCTGCTTGCACAGTCTGCTGGTACATTATGCTGGCACAGTCTGCTGGCACAGTCTGCTGGCACTGTCTGCTGCTTGCACAGTCTGCTGGTACATTATGCTGGCACAGTCTGCTAGTACAGTCTGCTGGCACCGTCTGCTGGCACATTATGCTGGCAAAGTCTGCTGGCACAGTCTGCTGGCACAATCTGCTGGCAAAGTCTGTTAGTACAGTCTGCTGGCACATTATGCTGGCAAAGTCTGCTGGCACAATCTGCTGGCAAAGTCTGCTAGCACAGTCTGCTGGCACAGTCTGCTGGCACAGTCTGCTGGCACAGTCTGCTGGCACAGTCTGCTGGTACAGTTTGCTGGCACATTCTACTCGCACAGTCTGCTGGCACATTATGCTGGCACAGTCTGCTGGCACAGTCTGCTGGTACAGTTTGCTAGCACAGTCTGCTGGTACATTATGCTGGCACAGTCTGCTGGAACAGTCTGCTAGTACATTATGCTGGCACAGTCTGCTGGAACAGTCTGCTGGCACAGTCTGCTGGCACAGTTTGCTGGTACAGTCTGCTGGCACAGTCTGCTGGTACAGTCTGCTGGCACAGCCTGCTGTTGGCACAGCCTGCTGGTAGTCTGCTGGTACAGTCTGCTGGCACAGCCTGCTGGCACAGTCTGCTGGTACAGTCTGCTGGCACAGCCTGCTGCTGGCACAGTCTGCTGGTACAGTCTGCTGGCACAGCCTGCTGCTGGCACAGTCTGCTGGTACAGTCTGCTGGCACAGCCTGCTGCTGGCACAGTCTGCTGGCACAGCCTGCTGGTAGTCTGCTGGTACAGTCTGCTGGCACAGTCTGCTGGCACAGCCTGCTGGTAGTCTGCTGGTACAGTCTGCTGGCACAGTCTGCTGGCACAGCCTGCTGCTGGCACAGTCTGCTGGTACAGTCTGCTGGCACAGCCTGCTGCTGGCACAGTCTGCTGGTACAGTCTGCTGGCACAGCCTGCTGGTACAGTCTGCTGGCACAGTCTACTGGCACAGTCTGCTGGTAGTCTGCTAGTAGTCTGCTGGCACAGCCTGCTGCTGGCACAGTCTGCTGGTACAGTCTGCTGGCACAGCCTGCTGCTGGCACAGTCTGCTGATACAGTCTGCTGGCACAGTCTGCTGGCACAGCCTGCTGGTACAGTCTGCTGGTACAGTCTGCTGGCACAGTCTGCTGGTAGTCTGCTAGTAGTCTGCTGGCACAGCCTGCTGCTGGTACAGTCTGCTGGTACAGTCTGCTGGTAGTCTGCTGGCACAGTCTGCTGGTACAGTCTGCTGGTACAGTCTGCTGGCACAGCCTGCTGCTGGCACAGGTAGTGTGTGTGGTTGACTGTCTTTACCACACCAACCACAACAGCTTGGTGGTTCATAATCGTGGAAGTCAATATTCATAGTTGTATAAAAATTGTGTATGCAGTATAATAACACCAAAAATAACAGGTTGTATTTTTCCAAGTAAATAATATAGATGCATATTATTAACATGAATATATATGAGGATTCCGATGTTCTACATATTTTACCATATAAATTACTCAAAACACACACTATTGAATAACTTTAGTGCAAAAAAATGAGAAAAACTTATCAGAAATATTGAAAAAATATGTAAAAAACTAGGATCGGGAAGGTTTTGCTTCTTCCCATATTCTTGGAATGTCTGTCGTCTTCCGGTCCCTTCTGGGGCTTGACGGTCCTTCTCCAAGCTTCTCGTTTTTCGGCCCTGTTTCTTTCTTTCGTGTTTGTCTCTTATCTCCGTGCACTGTCCTGCGCTGCGCAGGGTTGCCAGATTGGGGTCCTTGGAGCCCAGTTGGGCTCTTTGTAGCCCAAATGGGATGCTGTGCTATGTTTCTTCTCGGTCCTTTCCTGCTCTTTTCAACTATGGTTAGCGGCTGCCCTGTGTACTCTCATATGGGATTCGGTTGTTAACAACACTATTTTGTCTATTTTTGTAGTCAATTCGTGGTTTCTTTCTTTAGCTCGCGACTTCTGGCATCCCTGCTGCGCATGCGCCGTGGTTGTTTGTTTTGATACGGGCAGTGTGTACGTGAGCTGGGATTTTGTGTCCCTTTTCTCTCCGATGCTTCGGCGCTCGTTCCTCTCCATTCTCCAGTCCGTGCCCCGTAGTTCCTGCGGGTGTTCTGGATTGCTGCTATTGGGAGGACGCTGGGTTTTCCCTGCATATGGGTGTCGGGCTCTTCCTTCGCCTCTACCCCTGTTCTCCTGCATGTGCGGTTTTGCCTTCTTCCACTGGCGGTGCTCCCGGAATTTTCTCGGCTATGTTGTGTCGTGACACGTTCGTGCCTACGTTCTGTAGGTGAGTTCATGCGGTCTGGTTTCTCTTCGGCCAGGTGCTGGTTAATGATTTTTTGATACGAATATACGAACATCAGAACACAGGTGACTGCAGCTGGCCTAATAGGCCATACGAGGCAGCTCCTATTTATACCCATCCAGTCCCACTCTTGTGCATGTCCAGCCCATACTTGAGTTCAGATAGGGGCCCTACTTCCACCACGTTTCGAGGTACAATGGTGGGGGTTATATGTTATGGGGGTAAGTGTTCCTGTCTGGATGTTCTGAGGTGACATTTTGCAGCAGTTTTCATGTTGTGGATGTGTGTTGGGGATTGGGTATGGATTTTTGTTTGGCCCTTCTGTGCTTCTTCCTGGGGCCTTAATTGTTCTTCTGGTTTAATTGTTGCAAGGGAGGTCATGGCCCCGTTTTTCATGGTCTTATCTGAGTCACTCTTTCCTTGCACGTCTTGCAGTGCCTGGCTTAGACCTTCCATATACATTGGATTTTCTGTACGGTACTTACCTAGTTGTACTTCCCTAGTTGTGTTGCAGGAGTTGGGCTCTGGCTTTTTGGTCCCGCTTCTCACCTGTCATTTGCTCATGTGCAGGTTCCTGGGCGTGCTTGACTCTATCATATCTGCGCTTGAAGCTGTGTGTGGTGTCATCCTTTACCACATCGCTTCCTCATGCGTTCCGCTTGTCTACTACTGACACTGCAATACTTCTTTCCCATGTCTCTTTGGCTCGTTTGGGTTATCCTTCCACCAGTGTCCCTTGGTGCGTGTGCCCCTGGGATCCCGTAGTCGGTCTTTCTCTTCCTTATCGCTTCCTTTGGGAATCGTCGATGTGGGTGATCATATCCTCGTAGCTCATACTCTTTGGTTCGGGTACTGGTCTGTTGGCGTACCTTTGCACCTTTTTTTCCTTTTCGTCTTGTGTTGGGACGTGTCAGACACCTGTGTTGTTGGCGTGGCTTGTTGGGACATGACCAGCGGCTCTGTGTGTTGTTGGTCGTGTCCCTTTCATTCCTGTTTTGCTCCTTGTCTTCTTCGTTCCTCATCTTCCTTCAATGCTCATGTCCCTGGCCGTTGGTGCTGGGGCTTTTCTTCTGATCTTGTGTTTTTCCGTTTTCTCCTCTTATCCTACACATGGTTGTGTTTTGTTTGTGCCTTTTGGCTCTCCTATTGCCTCCTATTTCGGTTCCTGGTTACCTGACTTACCCAGCCTGTTGGCGTTTTCACGTTCTCTCGGTTTCCCTTCTCTAGTTTTGCAAGTCGGAACTGTCGTCTCCGATCTCCTGGCGGGCTCGCGGGAGTTGGGGTGTCTTCTGTATGGCGGATGTTCCATCTCCTTTGTCGGCTTGGGTTTCTGGCTTAGCTGGCTCCGTGGTGGCACCCAAGATCTTTCCGCAGCTCCGCATCTTACTAGGCTCAATTGGCCCATGGCGGGGCCGGTTCGGTTCTGCCTCGAGTCTCTCACCTTCTGTTGGTGATCGGGTGGCTTCATTGATGGTGTCCCAGCTGCGTGCTTCTTCTTGGCGGTAGTTTGGGGTTTTTGGCGGCCCTTCCTTTTCCTTCTGTCCCTTCTTCGGTAGCTGCATTTGTTGGCGTGGCCTTGTCCTTTTCTTGTGGAAGTTTGGGGCCGTCATCTTGCCCCATACTGTCGCCTCGTATCGTGAGGCGCTGGCGGAGCCACTTCGGCTTGCTTTCGGTTTTGATGTTACCTCTGTGCCGTTTCGCAAGCTGTCTCATGCATTGTTTCACCTCTGGCCTGCTCCTGCTCTTGCGCAGCCTGAGCCGTCCTGGTCATTGGACAGAGTGCTATTTTCTTTCTTCTCCTCAGTTTGTTGTGGCCCCTTCAGTTCAGAATTGTTCTATAAGGCTCCTTATCTGTTGGCAGTGACCTCTGGCTGTCGGGTTGGGTAGCTTCATGCCCTCCTCCAGCGCAGGGGTTTCTGCTCTTTCAGTCTTCATGATGGTTTTGTTCGTCTGCAGCTGTCTCCTTCTTTTCTGGTGAAGATTGAAACTGCTGCTTTCTGAAGGGGTCCCTGGGTTGTTGATGCTTCATTGGTTGGGCCGGGGGTGCATCATGTTTTGTGTTCAGTGGTGGCTCTTTGCCGTTACTTGCGCGCCTCGGCCTCTGTGTCTGGGGACACGCTTTGGGTTGATCCGGTTTCCCTTTCTTCCCTGTTCGCGGGTGTGGGTCTCCCAGGTCGTCCGCAGAGTTCTTACGACTAGCTAGCCTGCGGTCTATCCCCATGCCCATGATGTTTGTACATTCACTGCGCTTGCTGCCGTCTTTGGCACCATGGGCTCACATTCGGGCACGGGGCTTTTGGCGGTCGTACAGGGTCCTGGCTGCTCGTTACCTCGTGCACGTCCCTGGGCCTAGTCGGGCCTGTGTCGTTTTCGGTCGGTGGTTGCAGCAAGTTGTCTCGACTTCGAGTTGTGGAGTGAACAACGACCGCCTCCCGGGTAAGTCCTTACGCTCTTCCTCTGTGGGTAGTTAGCTCCGGGGAGCCGAAGGGGGTCCCCCCAGAAAACCAGCGTTGAATGTAATGAAACGCCATTTTCTGGGTGAGGCCCGGAGGCTGCCCGGCATCCCTTCCTCCCTCCGGTCGGCGTTTTTTTCGTGTTTTGACATCCAGCCTAAAAACTGACGGGTCGATAGCCGGCATGAGGGGTCTGGGGCTCCCCCCTTCCCCCTCCCGGGGACGGGGAAGCTGTGTAACAGCGGCGCGGCGACGTGTGACGTCATGATCGTTTGTTCGTTTCTTTGTGGGGAGTTCTATCCACTTGTTCGGCTTTTGGTAGCAATAATTTCGACAGAATAGGGGTTTGTTTTGGGATGCTTACCTTTCTGGGTGCCTGACCCGGTCGATGGCAGACATAGAATGCTTCCAACCACACGAGGGTTTCTATAGGCTATTGCTCCCCTTGCCTCTCTGAGGGGGCCAGGTTCTGGCTCGTGGTCCCCGGTAGGGCCACAGAACTCCATACACATGACTGATGCCAATGTCTGACATTAGCATATCAGCCTAGTAAGCTCCGGGGAGCCTCCGGGTATCACCCAGAAAACGGCGTTTCATTACATTCAACGCTGTTTTTATTGGGGGGGGGGGGGTGGAACGGATTAATTAAACTTACATTATTTCTTATGGCAAAATTCGTTTTGTTGCCGAATTTTTGGTTGACGCCGAGTCCCTGGGAATGGATTACGATCGTAAATGAAGGTACCACTGTATTTGAATTATTCATGTAGTATTTCATACTACATTATTAAATGAATTATTCATTTAATACTATAGAACATTTTATTTAGCGTACAAACGGACTTATGGCAAGCAGCCGTTTTTTGTGTATGTTAATTATGTTATGTATGTTATTATGTTACTGTGTATGTAAATTGTCAGTTAGTTTGTTCCTCGCCCTGCCCTAGTTACTCTGTATTATTATAATTATATTAATAACTATATTATTATAATAATAATTATAATACGACTTGTTGTAATTAATAATTATTACTCTTCCTTCTGGTGGGTCATGAAGGAAGGTAGCCTCGGGTGAAAGGGGGCTGTGATGAACCCATAGGTGCAGGGCTGGACATTCTCCACCTGGGGCTCAGGGAGCCCTGCTTCAGGAGGCTGGGGTCGTTCTTGCCCCTTGCTGGGGTGGTTCTTCTCCGATCCCGGCGGTCTCCGGGTCTGGAGTCTCTGTGCCCTCTTTTACCAACCTCGAGGTTAACTCCGGAGTTGGAGCCTCTCGTTCTGACAGTTCCTGCGACGGCGCTGGAACCAATCGTATTGGCGTTTGCCTTTCCATTGGAGACTTTCGGCGCCTGCTGCTTGGATAACAGTTTCTCCAGCATATCAACCTACCCTGGCTTTATGCCCTGGAGAGGCCACTCCAGACCGACAACCAGAGCAAAACTCAATAGTCTCCTCAGACTGATGGATGCCTGGTTGATACCTGGTTGGTTGATTCCTACTATTATGTAAATTATGTTGTGTAAATGATGTAAATTATGAATGAATGAATGGTGACATAAAATGTTTCAAACATTTTCATTAATCAAAGAGTTGCTATATTCTGTTTTCTAGTTTATTCTTTATATGCTTTTGTCTTTCATATTTGTTTTATTATACATTTAAATAGATGTTTATACACTCATAAATACACATTTACACCAGTAAATTACATTTTTAAATGTTAAATTTGTCGATGTTTAACATTTAAAAGATTTGGTACATCCAACTTTCTGATATGAAGGAAATGTTTGAAATTATATGCAGAGAGAGAGAGAGAATGTATGAGAGTCACTCCAGGAATATTCAAGCTAACGTATGTTAGCGTATTATTGGTAGGTAAAATGCATTTGAATTTCCAAGTGGTCAATGAATCACATTACAAGAGCTTTCTCTATACTTTATTTGTTAGGTTTATTATATTTAAATTTGTGATTTCAAATATGTAAATTGTTGTGTTTTTCCGTCTACTGTAGAGTTAGCCACATTTTCTCATTACAGAATCCTATATATTTTCTCATAAGATATTTAATTATGAATACCTGAATGTCTTATAATAAATAACTGACACTGGATACCTAACTTGTGATCGCGCTTTCCTCCGTTAATTACACCTCTGCCTCTTGCACACTATTACGTGGGTTCTCAATGGTTAAAATAATCTGGCATTATTATGAGTGTTTTCATATGGAAAGATCAGAAACCTTTCATTCAGTGAGTGTGACCTGAGTAGGCTTGGCTGATTTATATAAAGTATTTCCAGACAAGAGGTTTAATAATATAAGTGTATGTATGCCTTGTTTTGGACTTGAAATGAAGTATTAGAATAGTTGTAAGCAAGGTTAGTTATTAGTGCTAAATAATATGTAAAAATGACCTGAATATGCTTGATAGAGGTCATATATCCTGGATAATATATTATATATACTGTATGAACTCGATTATCCAGACTATATGAGAAGGACCCCTATCCAGTTAAGCCCGACATCCGGATTAGCTGAGTTTTACCGGGGAAGAAAAAATTAACATTCACAATCTTTATGTATCACAGCCAACGTAATTTGAATTTCCACACACACTATAATTAGTGTGTGGTGCTGGGTGGGTGGTGAGCTGGGTGGGTAGCTGCCTGGCAGGAAGGTGGGCAGGGCAAGTGGGCGGGCAGACAGGTGGGTGAGTGGGTGGGTAGCTGCCTGGCAGGAAGGTGGGCAGGGCAAGTGGGCGGGCAGACAGGTGGGTGAGCTGGGTGGGTAGCTGCCTGGCAGGAAGGTGGGCAGGGCAAGTGGGCGGGCAGACAGGTGGGTGAGCGGGTGGGCTGGCTGGCTGGCAGGAAGATGGGCAGGGCAAGTGGGCGGGCAGACAGGTGGGTGAGCGGGTGGGCTGGATGGCTGGCAGGGCAGGTGGGTGGGCAGACAGGTGGGTGAGCGGGTGGGCTGGATGGCTGGCAGGAAGATGGGCTGGATGAACGGATGGCAGGAAGAAGGGTTTGATGGTTGGCAGATGGGTGGATGAGCAGGTTTGCAGGTGGGCGGACACCCATCACACCCGCTCCTATTACACCCACTCCAGCCTCCCTGCTTGCCTACCCACCCCTCCCCCCTACCAGCCTCCCTGCTTGACTCCCTCCTTCCATCCCTCTCTGCTAGACAGGGTCCCTCCTTGCCCTCCTTGCCTACCTTACTCCTGCCCACCCTCCTTACTCCTGCCCACCCTCCCTCCTCCTGCCTATCCTCCTCCTTACTTCTGCCCACCCTCCTTACTTCTGCCCACCCTCCTTACTCCAGCCCACCCTCCTTACTCCTGCCCACCCTCCTTATTCCTGCCCACCCTCCTTACTCCTGCCCCACCCTCCTTACTCCAGCCCACCCTCCTTACTCCAGCCCACCCTCCTTACTCCTGCCCACCCTCCGTACTCCTGCCTACCCTCCTTACTCCTGCCCACCCTCCTTACTCCTGCCCACCCTCCCTACTCCTGCCCACCCTCCTAACTCCTGCCTACCCTCCTTACTCCTGCCCACCCTCCGTACTCCTGCCCACCCTCCTTACTCCTGCCCACCCTCCTTACTCCTGCCCACCCTCCTTACTCCGGCCCACCCTCCCTACTCCGACCCACCCTCCTTACTCCTGCCCACCCTCCTTACTCCTGCCCACCCTCCTTACTCCTGCCCACCCTCCTTACTCCTGCCCACCCTCCTTACTCCTGCCCACCCTCCTTACTCCTGCCCACCCTCCTAACTCCTGCCTACCCTCCTTACTCCTGCCCACCCTCTTTACTCATGCCCACCCTCTTTACTCCTGCCCACCCTCCTTACTCCTGCCCACCCTCCTTACTCCTGCCCACCCTCCGTACTCCTGCCCACCCTCCTTACTCCTGCCCACCCTCCTTACTCCTGCCCATCCTCCTTACTCCTGCCCACCCTCCTTACTCCTGCCCACCCTCCTTACTCCTGCCCACCCTTCTTACTCCTGCCCACCCTCCTTACTCCTGCCCATCCTCCTTACTCCTGCCCATCCTCCTTACTCCTGCCCATCCTCCTTACTCCTGCCCACCCTCCCTACTCCTGCCCACCCTCCCTACTCCTGCCCACCCTCCCTACTCCTGCCCACCCTCCGTACTCCTGCCCACCCTCCTTACTCCTGCCCACCCTCTTTACTCCTGCCCACCCTCCTTACTCCTGCCCACCCTCCTTACTCCTGCCCACCCTCTTTACTCCTGCCCACCCTCCGTACTCCTGCTCACCCTCCTTACTCCTGGCCACCCTCCTTACTCCAGCCCACCCTCCTTACTCCTGCCCACCCTCCTTACTCTTGCCCACCCTCCTTACTCCTGCCCACCCTCCTTACTCCAGCCCACCCTCCTTACTCCTGCCCACCCACCTTACCCCTGCCCACCCTCCTTACTCCTGCCCACCCTCCTTACTCCTGCCCACCCTCCTTACTCCTGCCCATCCTCCTTACTCCTGCCCACCCTCCTTACTCCTGCCCACCCTCCTTACTCCAGCCCACCCTCCTTACTCCTGCCCACCCACCTTACCCCTGCCCACCCTCCTTACTCCTGCCCACCCTCCTTATTCCTGCCCACCCTCTTTACTCCAGCCCACCCTCCTTACCCCTGCCCACCCTCCTTACTCCTGCCCCACCCACCTTACTCCTGCCCACCCTCCTTACTCCTGCCCACCCTCCTTACTTTAGCCCACCCTCCTTACTACTGCCAACCCTCCTTTCTCCTGCCCACCCTCCGTACTCCTGCCCATCCTCCCTACTCCTGCCCATCCTTCTTACTCCTGCCCACCCTCCTTACTCCTGCCCACCCTCCTTACTCCTGCCCACCCTGTAACGGGGGGTGGGGGAAATAGCTCTATCTTGTCCATTATTCCACCCCCCAGTTAACTAACGAGGCCGGGGGAAACAGCTCTCTCTAGTCCGTTATCCCGTCCTCAGTTAGCTAACTATTCTAGAGCACCCTCCAGAGTTCCTAAGGCATCCTCTCTCGTTCAACACCTTGTAACCTAGGTATTTGACTACCTAGGTGCTAAGACTACAAGGCGCCGTAACTGGATCAGCTACCCGAAACTCTAGAGAGAACTCTAGAATACAGAATCATTGCCACAAACGTATAAGAGAAAACGAAAGGAAAGAAATGAATAGTGAAGTAATTATTGAGGGTTTGGGGTGAGAGAGGAGAGAGGTGGGAGGGGCGAGGAGGGTCATTAGTTGAAAGGGAGAGTTTAGAGAGGGGTGGAGGGAGAGGTGTAGATAGGTAGAAGTAGAAGAGTAGATAGTAGAAGTAGAAAGTAGCTAGTAGAAGACGAAATGCTGCCACCATCCATTCATGATCATTACATACAAGACAAGGAATGGAACTTGTCTGTATCACAATATTCACCAAAGATGTTATTACCATGTATCAACTCCAAACAAGTACTCATTAATATCTTGAATCTAGTAACCACCGAGGCTTTCTCACCTCAACTCAAAGCTCTAGGGAACAAAGACGATTTAAATAATAAGTTCATGTATTTCACATACTAAGTATCATAATATAAGCAATCCAATTAAAATGTTAAAGAGAGTCATTATCCAAGAATTCGAGAACCCTACAACTTGACTGCCCCTGATCATCACACAACATATGTAAACACGACCAAGTCACCTTAATGTTCACTCACCGAGGACTGAGTCTAAGTTGAATAGAGAGGGGTGGGGGGGGGGTCTGTAGCTTGACTGAGACTGTCTCGCCCCTGCCGGCCGACAGCCTCCCTGCTAGGGACGTCTTCTCTGCTCTGCTGGCTCGTCTGCTCTGTTGTCTTAATGCTTCAATGCTCTATGCTCCCTCAGTATATATTGGGGACCCTAGTAGCTAACTCCGCCCACAAGTAGATAGCCTCCGGCACTACCCAGCCACTCCTTAAACGTCGGCATGTTTGAAGGCTACCAGACTACAATTATAAGCTTAGCGGAAGCAAGGTGAAATTCTCATGATCTGACCTCAGGTCACTTGAGGTCATTAACGCTTTGAGGTGTGAGATCTCAGGCAGACAACTGGCGCCTCTCAGATCCTTGTCTGTGACTCATGTACTCTATGTATGTATTAAACTAAACCAAACACTTTTACAGTGTTACAACCCTCCTTACTCCTGCCCACCCTCCTTACTCCTGCCCACCCTCCTTACTCCTGCCCACCCTCCGTACTCCTGCCCCACCCTCCCTACTCCTGCCCACCCTCCTTACTCCTGCCCACCCTCCGTACTCCTGCCCACCCTCCTTCTGCCCACCCTCCGTACTCCTGCCCCACCCTCCCTACTCCTGCCCACCCTCCTTACTCCTGCCCACCCTCCTTACTCCTGCCCCACCTTCTTTACTCCTGCCCACCCTACTTACTCTTGCCCACCCTCCTTACTCCTGCCCACCCTCCTTACTCCTGACCACCCTCCTTACTCCTTGCCCACCCTCCTTACTCCTGCCCACCCTCCGTACTCCTGCCCATCCCCCCTACTCCGGCCCACTCTTCTTACTCCTGCCCACCCTCCTTACTCCTGCCCACCCTCCTTACTTCTGCCCACCCTCCTTACTCCTGCCCACCCTCCTTACTCCTGTCCACCCTCCTTACTCCTGTCCACCTTCCTTACTCCTGTCCACCCTCCTTACTCCTGCCCACCCTCCTTACTCCTGTCCACCCTCCTTACTCCTGCCCACCCTCCTTACTCCTGCCCACCCTCCTTACTCCTGCCTACCCTCCTTACTCCTGCCCACCCTCCTTACTCCTGCCTACCCTCCTTACTCCTGCCCACCCTCCTTACTTCTGCCCACCCTCCTTACTCCTGCCCATCTTGCTTACTCCTGCCCACCCTCCTTACTCCTGCCCACCCTCCTTACTCCTGCCCACCCTCCTTACTCCTGCCCCACCCTCTTTACTCCTGCCCACCCTCCTTACTCCTGCCCACCCTACTTACTCCTGCCCACCCTCCTTACTCCTGCCCACCCTGTTTACTCCTGCCCACCCTCCTTACTCCTGCCCACCCTCCTTACTCGTGCCCCACCCTCCTTACTCCTTCCCACCCTCCCTACTCCTGCCCACAGTCCTTACTCCTGCCCACCCTCCGTACTCCTGCCCACCCTCCTTACTCTTGCCCACCCTCCTTACTCCTGCCCATCCTCCCTACTCCTGCCCATCCTTCTTACTCCTGCCCACCCTCCTTACTTCTGCCCACCCTTCTTACTCCTGCCCACCCTCCTTACTCCTGCTCACCCACCTTACCCCTGCCCACCCTCCTTACTCCTGCCCCACCCTCCCTACTCCTGCCCACCCTCCTTACTCCTGCCCACCCTCCTTACTTCTGCCCACCCTCCCTACTCCTGCCCACCCTCCTTACTCCTGCCCACCCTCCTTACTCCTGCCCACCCTCCTTACTCCTGCCCACCCTCCTTACTCCTGCCCACCCTCCTTCCTCCTGCCCACCCTCCGTACTCCTGGCCCACCCTCCCTACTCCTGCCCACCCTCCTTACTCCTGCCCACCCTCCGTACTCCTGCCCACCCTCCTTACTTCTGCCCACCCTCCGTACTCCTGCCCCACCCTCCCTACTCCTGCCCACCCTCCTTACTCCTGCCCACCCTTCTTACTCCTGCCCACCCTCCTTACTCCTGCCCCACCTTCTTTACTCCTGCCCACCCTCCTTACTCTTGCCCACCCTCCTTACTCCTGCCCACCCTCCTTACTCCTGACCACCCTCCTTACTCCTTGCCCACCCTCCTTACTCCTGCCCACCCTCCGTACTCCTGCCCATCCTCCCTACTCCGGCCCACTCTTCTTACTCCTGCCCACCCTCCTTACTCCTGCCCACCCTCCTTACTCCTGCCCACCCTCCTTACTCCTGCCCACCCTCCTTACTCCTGCCCACCCTCCTTACTCCTGCCTACCCTCCTTACTCCTGCCCACCCTCCTTACTCCTGGCCCACCCTCCCTACTCCTGCCCACCCTCCTTACTCCTGCCCACCCTCCGTACTCCTGCCCACCCTCCTTACTTCTGCCCACCCTCCGTACTCCTGCCCATCCTCCCTACTCCGGCCCACTCTTCTTACTCCTGCCCACCCTCCCTACTCCGGCCCACTCTTCTTACTCCTGCCCACCCTCCTTACTCCTGCCCACCCTCCTTACTCCTGACCACCCTCCTTACTCCTGACCACCCTCCGTACTTTTGCCCATCCTCCCTACTCCGGCCCACTCTTCTTACTCCTGCCCACCCTCCTTACTTCTGCCCACCCTCCTTACTCCTGCCCACCCTACTTAGTCCTGCCCACCCTCCTTACTCCTGCCCATCCTCCTTACTCCTGCCCATCCTCCTTACTCCTGCCCACCCTCCTTACTCCTGCCCCTCCTCCTTACTCCTGCCCACCCTCCTTACTCCTGCCCATCCTCCTTACTCCTGCCCATCCTCCTTACTCTTGCCCACCCTCCTTACTCCTGCCCATCCTCCTTACTCCTGCCCCACCCTCCTTACTCCTGCCCATCCTCCTTACTCCTGCCCATCCTCCTTACTCCTGCCCACCCTCCTTACTCCTGCCCATCCTCCTTTCTCCTGCCCATCCTCCTTACTCCTGCCCACCCTCCTTACTCCTGCCCATCCTCCTTACTCCTGCCCACCCTCCTTACTCCTGCCCATCCTCCTTACTCCTGCCCATCCTCCTTACTCCTGCCCACCCTTCTTACTCCTGCCCATCCTCCTTACTCCTGCCCCACCCTCTTTACTCCTGCCCCACCCTCTTTACTCCTGCCCCACCCTCCTTACTCCTGCCCCACCCTCCTTACTCCTGCCCACCCTCTTTACTCCTGCCCATCCTCCTTACTCCTGCCCCACCCTCTTTACTCCTGCCCATCCTCCTTACTCCTGCCCCACCCTCCCTACTCCTGCCCACCCTTCTTACTCCTGCCCACCCTCCCTACTCCTGCCCACCCACCGTACTCCTGCCCACCCTCATTACTCCAGCCCACCCTCCTTACTCCTGCCCACCCTCCGTACTCCTGCCCACCCTCCTTACTCTTACCAATACTCCTTACTCCTGCCCATCCTGCTTACTCCTGCCCACCCTCCTTACTCCAGCCCACCCTCCTTACTCCTGCCCACCCACCGTACTCCTGCCCACCCTCATTACTCCAGCCCACCCACCGTACTCCTGCCCACCCTCATTACTCCAGCCCGCCCTCCTTACTCCTGCCCACCCTACTTACTCCTGCCCACCCTCCTTACTCCTGCCCACCCTGTTTACTCCTGCCCACCCTCCTTACTCCTGCCCACCCTCCTTACTCGTGCCCCACCCTCCTTACTCCTTCCCACCCTCCCTACTCCTGCCCACAGTCCTTACTCCTGCCCACCCTCCGTACTCCTGCCCACCCTCCTTACTCTTGCCCACCCTCCTTACTCCTGCCCGTCCTCCCTACTCCTGCCCATCCTTCTTACTCCTGCCCACCCTCCTTACTTCTGCCCACCCTTCTTACTCCTGCCCACCCTCCTTACTCCTGCTCACCCACCTTACCCCTGCCCACCCTCCTTACTCCTGCCCCACCCTCCCTACTCCTGCCCACCCTCCTTACTCCTGCCCACCCTCCTTACTTCTGCCCACCCTCCCTACTCCTGCCCACCCTCCTTACTCCTGCCCACCCTCCTTACTCCTGCCCACCCTCCTTACTCCTGCCCACCCTCCTTACTCCTGCCCACCCTCCTTCCTCCTGCCCACCCTCCGTACTCCTGGCCCACCCTCCCTACTCCTGCCCACCCTCCTTACTCCTGCCCACCCTGCGTACTCCTGCCCACCCTCCTTACTTCTGCCCACCCTCCGTACTCCTGCCCCACCCTCCCTACTCCTGCCCACCCTCGTTACTCCTGCCCACCCTCCTTACTCCTGCCCACCCTCCTTACTCCTGCCCCACCTTCTTTACTCCTGCCCACCCTCCTTACTCTTGCCCACCCTCCTTACTCCTGCCCACCCTCCTTACTCCTGACCACCCTCCTTACTCCTTGCCCACCCTCCTTACTCCTGCCCACCCTCCGTACTCCTGCCCATCCTCCCTACTCCGGCCCACTCTTCTTACTCCTGCCCACCCTCCTTACTCCTGCCCACCCTCCTTACTTCTGCCCACCCTCCTTACTCCTGCCCACCCTCCTTACTCCTGTCCACCCTCCTTACTCCTGTCCACCCTACTTACTCCTGTCCACCCTCCTTACTCCTGCCCACCCTCCTTACTCCTGTCCACCCTCCTTACTCCTGCCCACCCTCCTTACTCCTGCCCACCCTCCTTACTCCTGCCCACCCTCCTTACTTCTGCCCACCCTCCTTACTCCTGCCTACCCTCCTTACTCCTGCCCACCCTCCTTACTTCTGCCCACCCTCCTTACTCCTGCCCACCCTCCTTACTCTTGACCACCCTCCTTACTCCTGACCACCCTCCGTACTTTTGCCAATCCTCCCTACTCCGGCCCACTCTTCTTACTCCTGCCCACCCTCCTTACTTCTGCCCACCCTCCTTACTCCTGCCCACCCTCCTTAGTCCTGCCCACCCTCCTTACTCCTGCCCATCCTCCTTACTCCTGCCCATCCTCCTTACTCCTGCCCACCCTCCTTACTCCTGCCCCTCCTCCTTACTCCTGCCCACCCTCCTTACTCCTGCCCATCCTCCTTACTCCTGCCCATCCTCCTTACTCCTGCCCACCCTCCTTACTCCTGCCCATCCTCCTTACTCCTGCCCCACCCTCCTTACTCCTGCCCATCCTCCTTACTCCTGCCCATCCTCCTTACTCCTGCCCACCCTCCTTACTCCTGCCCATCCTCCTTTCTCCTGCCCATCCTCCTTACTCCTGCCCACCCTCCTTACTCCTGCCCATCCTCCTTACTCCTGCCCACCCTCCTTACTCCTGCCCATCCTCCTTACTCCTGCCCATCCTCCTTACTCCTGCCCACCCTTCTTACTCCTGCCCATCCTCCTTACTCCTGCCCCACCCTCTTTACTCCTGCCCCACCCTCTTTACTCCTGCCCCACCCTCCTTACTCCTGCCCCACCCTCCTTACTCCTGCCCCACCCTCTTTACTCCTGCCCATCCTCCTTACTCCTGCCCCACCCTCTTTACTCCTGCCCATCCTCCTTACTCCTGCCCAACCCTCCCTACTCCTGCCCACCCTTCTTACTTCCGCCCACCCTCCCTACTCCTGCCCACCCACCGTACTCCTGCCCACCCTCATTACTCCAGCCCACCCTCCTTACTCCTGCCCACCCTCCGTACTCCTGCCCACCCTCCTTACTCTTACCAATACTCCTTACTCCTGCCCATCCTGCTTACTCCTGCCCACCCTCCTTACTCCAGCCCACCCTCCTTACTCCTGCCCACCCACCTTACCCCTGCCCACCCTCCTTACTCCTGCCCACCCTCCTTACTCCTGCCCACCCTCCTTACTCCTGCCCATCCTCCTTACTCCTGCCCACCCTCCTTACTCCTGCCCACCCTCCTTACTCCAGCCCACCCTCCTTACTCCTGCCCACCCACCTTACCCCTGCCCACCCTCCTTACTCCTGCCCACCCTCCTTATTCCTGCCCACCCTCTTTACTTCAGCCCACCCTCCTTACCCCTGCCCACCCTCCTTACTCCTGCCCCACCCACCTTACTCCTGTCCACCCTCCTTTCTCTTGCCCACCCTCCTTACTTTAGCCCACCCTCCTTACTACTGCCAACCCTCCTTACTCCTGCCCACCCTCCTTACTCCTGCCCACCCTCCTTACTACTGCCCACCCTGCTTACTCCTGCCCGCCCTCCTTACTCCTGCCCACCTTCCCTACTCCTGCCCACCCTCCTTACTTCTGCCCACCCTCCGTACTCCTGCCCCACCCTCCCTACTTCTGCCCACCCTCCTTACTCCTGCCCACCCTCCTTACTCCTGCCCACCCTCCTTACTCCTGCCCCACCTTCTTTACTCCTGCCCACCCTCCTTACTCTTGCCCACCCTCCTTACTCCTGCCCACCCTCCTTACTCCTGCCCACCCTCCTTACTCCTGCCCACCCTCCTTACTCCTGCCCACCCTGCTTACTCCTGCCCGCCCTCCTTACTCCTGCCCACCCTCCTTACTCCTGCCCCACCCTCCTTACTCCTGCCCACCCTCCCTACTCCTGCCCACCTCCTTACTTCTGCCCACCCTCCGTACTCCTGCCCCACCCTCCCTACTCCTGCCCACCCTCCCTACTCCTGCCCACCCTCCTTACTCCTGCCCACCCTCCTTACTCCTGCCCACCCTCCTTACTCCTGCCCACCCTCCTTACTCCTGCCCACTCTCCTTACTCCTGCCCACCCTCCGTACTCCTGCCCCACCCTCCCTACTCCTGCCCACCCTCCTTACTCCTGCCCACCCTCCGAACTCCTGCCCACCCTCCTTACTTCTGCCCACCCTCCGTACTCCTGCCACACCCTCCCTACTCCTGCCCACCCTCCTTACTCCTGCCCACCCTCCTTACTCCTGCCCACCCTCCTTACTCCTGCCCCACCTTCTTTACTCCTGCCCACCCTCCTTACTCTTGCCCACCCTCCTTACTCCTGCCCACCCTCCTTACTCCTGACCACCCTCCTTACTCCTTGCCCACCCTCCTTACTCCTGCCCACCCTCCGTACTCCTGCCCATCCTCCCTACTCCGGCCCACTCTTCTTACTCCTGCCCACCCTCCTTACTCCTGCCCACCGTCCTTACTTCTGCCCACCCTCCTTACTCCTGCCCACCCTCCTTACTCCTGTCCACCCTCCTTACTCCTGTCCACCCTCCTTACTCCTGTCCACCCTCCTTACTCCTGCCCACCCTCCTTACTCCTGTCCACCCTCCTTAATCCTGCCCACCCTCCTTACTCCTGCCCACCCTCCTTACTCCTGCCCACCCTCCTTACTCCTGCCCACCCTCCTTACTCCTGCCTACGCTCCTTACTCCTGCCCACCCTCCTTACTTCTGCCCACCCTCCTTACTCCTGCCCATCTTGCTTATTCCTGCCCACCCTCCTTACTCCTGCCCACCCTCCTAACTCCTGCCCACCCTCCTTACTCCTGCCCCACCCTCTTTACTCCTGCCCACCCTCCTTACTCCTGCCCACCCTACTTACTCCTGCCCTCCCTCCTTACTCCTGCCCACCCTGTTTACTCCTGCCCACCCTCCTTACTCCTGCCTACCCTCCTTACTCCTGCCCCACCCTCCTTACTCCTTCCCACCCTCCCTACTCCTGCCCACAGTCCTTACTCCTGCCCACCCTCCGTACTCCTGCCCACCCTCCTTACTCTTGCCCACCCTCCTTACTCCTGCCCATCCTCCCTACTCCTGCCCATCCTTCTTACTCCTGCAACCCTCCTTACTCCTGCCCCACCCTCCTTACTCCTGCCCACCCTCCCTACTCCTGCCCACCCTCCTTACTTCTGCCCACCCTCCGTACTCCTGCCCCACCCTCCCTACTCCTGCCAACCCTCCTTACTCCTGCCCACCCTCCTTACTCCTGCCCACCCTCCTTACTCCTGCCCCACCTTCTTTACTCCTGCCCACCCTCCTTACTCTTGCCCACCCTCCTTACTCCTGCCCACCCTCCTTACTCCTGCCCACCCTCCTTACTCCTGCCCACCCTCCTTACTCCTGCCCACCCTGCTTACTCCTGCCCGCCCTCCTTACTCCTGCCCACCCTCCTTACTCCTGCCCCACCCTCCTTACTCCTGCCCACCCTCCCTACTCCTGCCCACCTCCTTACTTCTGCCCACCCTCCGTACTCCTGCCCCACCCTCCCTACTCCTGCCCACCCTCCCTACTCCTGCCCACCCTCCTTACTCCTGCCCACCCTCCTTACTCCTGCCCACCCTCCTTACTCCTGCCCACCCTCCTTACTCCTGCCCACCCTCCTTACTCCTGCCCACCCTCCGTACTCCTGCCCCACCCTCCCTACTCCTGCCCACCCTCGTTACTCCTGCCCACCCTCCTTACTCCTGCCCACCCTCCTTACTCCTGCCCCACCTTCTTTACTCCTGCCCACCCTCCTTACTCTTGCCCACCCTCCTTACTCCTGCCCACCCTCCTTACTCCTGACCACCCTCCTTACTCCTTGCCCACCCTCCTTACTCCTGCCCACCCTCCGTACTCCTGCCCATCCTCCCTACTCCGGCCCACTCTTCTTACTCCTGCCCACCCTCCTTACTCCTGCCCACCCTCCTTACTTCTGCCCACCCTCCTTACTCCTGCCCACCCTCCTTACTCCTGTCCACCCTCCTTACTCCTGTCCACCCTACTTACTCCTGTCCACCCTCCTTACTCCTGCCCACCCTCCTTACTCCTGTCCACCCTCCTTACTCCTGCCCACCCTCCTTACTCCTGCCCACCCTCCTTACTCCTGCCCACCCTCCTTACTTCTGCCCACCCTCCTTACTCCTGCCTACCCTCCTTACTCCTGCCCACCCTCCTTACTTCTGCCCACCCTCCTTACTCCTGCCCACCCTCCTTACTCCTGACCACCCTCCTTACTCCTGACCACCCTCCGTACTTTTGCCAATCCTCCCTACTCCGGCCCACTCTTCTTACTCCTGCCCACCCTCCTTACTTCTGCCCACCCTCCTTACTCCTGCCCACCCTCCTTAGTCCTGCCCACCCTCCATACTCCTGCCCATCCTCCTTACTCCTGCCCATCCTCCTTACTCCTGCCCACCCTCCTTACTCCTGCCCCTCCTCCTTACTCCTGCCCACCCTCCTTACTCCTGCCCATCCTCCTTACTCCTGCCCATCCTCCTTACTCCTGCCCACCCTCCTTACTCCTGCCCATCCTCCTTACTCCTGCCCCACCCTCCTTACTCCTGCCCATCCTCCTTACTCCTGCCCATCCTCCTTACTCCTGCCCACCCTCCTTACTCCTGCCCATCCTCCTTTCTCCTGCCCATCCTCCTTACTCCTGCCCACCCTCCTTACTCCTGCCCATCCTCCTTACTCCTGCCCACCCTCCTTACTCCTGCCCATCCTCCTTACTCCTGCCCATCCTCCTTACTCCTGCCCACCTTTCTTACTCCTGCCCATCCTCCTTACTCCTGCCCCACCCTCTTTACTCCTGCCCCACCCTCTTTACTCCTGCCCCACCCTCCTTACTCCTGCCCCACCCTCCTTACTCCTGCCCCACCCTCTTTACTCCTGCCCATCCTCCTTACTCCTGCCCCACCCTCTTTACTCCTGCCCATCCTCCTTACTCCTGCCAAACCCTCCCTACTCCTGCCCACCCTTCTTACTTCCGCCCACCCTCCCTACTCCTGCCCACCCACCGTACTCCTGCCCACCCTCATTACTCCAGCCCACCCTCCTTACTCCTGCCCACCCTCCGTACTCCTGCCCACCCTCCTTACTCTTACCAATACTCCTTACTCCTGCCCATCCTGCTTACTCCTGCCCACCCTCCTTACTCCAGCCCACCCTCCTTACTCCTGCCCACCCACCTTACCCCTGCCCACCCTCCTTACTCCTGCCCACCCTCCTTACTCCTGCCCACCCTCCTTACTCCTGCCCATCCTCCTTACTCCTGCCCACCCTCCTTACTCCTGCCCACCCTCCTTACTCCAGCCCACCCTCCTTACTCCTGCCCACCCACCTTACCCCTGCCCACCCTCCTTACTCCTGCCCACCCTCCTTATTCCTGCCCACCCTCTTTACTTCAGCCCACCCTCCTTACCCCTGCCCACCCTCCTTACTCCTGCCCCACCCACCTTACTCCTGTCCACCCTCCTTCTCTTGCCCACCCTCCTTACTTTAGCCCACCCTCCTTACTACTGCCAACCCTCCTTACTCCTGCCCACCCTCCTTACTCCTGCCCACCCTCCTTACTACTGCCCACCCTGCTTACTCCTGCCCGCCCTCCTTACTCCTGCCCACCTTCCCTACTCCTGCCCACCCTCCTTACTTCTGCCCACCCTCCGTACTCCTGCCCCACCCTCCCTACTTCTGCCCACCCTCCTTACTCCTGCCCACCCTCCTTACTCCTGCCCACCCTCCTTACTCCTGCCCCACCTTCTTTACTCCTGCCCACCCTCCTTACTCTTGCCCACCCTCCTTACTCCTGCCCACCCTCCTTACTCCTGCCCACCCTCCTTACTCCTGCCCACCCTCCTTACTCCTGCCCACCCTGCTTACTCATGCCCGCCCTCCTTACTCCTGCCCACCCTCCTTACTCCTGCCCCACCCTGCTTACTCATGCCCGCCCTCCTTACTCCTGCCCACCCTCCTTACTCCTGCCCCACCCTCCTTACTCCTGCCCACCCTCCCTACTCCTGCCCACCCTCCCTACTCCTGCCCACCCTCCTTACTCCTGCCCACCCTCCTTACTCCTGCCCACCCTCCTTACTCCTGCCCACCCTCCTTACTCCTGCCCACCCTCCTTACTCCTGCCCACCCTCCGTACTCCTGCCCCACCCTCCCTACTCCTGCCCACCCTCCTTACTCCTGCCCACCCTCCGAACTCCTGCCCACCCTCCTTACTTCTGCCCACCCTCCGTACTCCTGCCACACCCTCCCTACTCCTGCCCACCCTCCTTACTCCTGCCCACCCTCCTTACTCCTGCCCACCCTCCTTACTCCTGCCCCACCTTCTTTACTCCTGCCCACCCTCCTTACTCTTGCCCACCCTCCTTACTCCTGCCCACCCTCCTTACTCCTGACCACCCTCCTTACTCCTTGCCCACCCTCCTTACTCCTGCCCACCCTCCGTACTCCTGCCCATCCTTCCTACTCCGGCCCACTCTTCTTACTCCTGCCCACCCTCCTTACTCCTGCCCACCGTCCTTACTTCTGCCCACCCTCCTTACTCCTGCCCACCCTCCTTACTCCTGTCCACCCTCCTTACTCCTGTCCACCCTCCTTACTCCTGTCCACCCTCCTTACTCCTGCCCACCCTCCTTACTCCTGTCCACCCTCCTTAATCCTGCCCACCCTCCTTACTCCTGCCCACCCTCCTTACTCCTGCCCACCCTCCTTACTCCTGCCCACCCTCCTTACTCCTGCCTACGCTCCTTACTCCTGCCCACCCTCCTTACTTCTGCCCACCCTCCTTACTCCTGCCCATCTTGCTTATTCCTGCCCACCCTCCTTACTCCTGCCCACCCTCCTAACTCCTGCCCACCCTCCTTACTCCTGCCCCACCCTCTTTACTCCTGCCCACCCTCCTTACTCCTGCCCACCCTACTTACTCCTGCCCTCCCTCCTTACTCCTGCCCACCCTGTTTACTCCTGCCCACCCTCCTTACTCCTGCCCACCCTCCTTACTCCTGCCCCACCCTCCTTACTCCTTCCCACCCTCCCTACTCCTGCCCACAGTCCTTACTCCTGCCCACCCTCCGTACTCCTGCCCACCCTCCTTACTCTTGCCCACCCTCCTTACTCCTGCCCATCCTCCCTACTCCTGCCCATCCTTCTTACTCCTGCAACCCTCCTTACTCCTGCCCCACCCTCCTTACTCCTGCCCACCCTCCCTACTCCTGCCCACCCTCCTTACTTCTGCCCACCCTCCGTACTCCTGCCCCACCCTCCCTACTCCTGCCAACCCTCCTTACTCCTGCCCACCCTCCTTACTCCTGCCCACCCTCCTTACTCCTGCCCCACCTTCTTTACTCCTGCCCACCCTCCTTACTCTTGCCCACCCTCCTTACTCCTGCCCACCCTCCTTACTCCTGCCCACCCTCCTTACTCCTGCCCACCCTCCTTACTCCTGCCCACCCTGCTTACTCCTGCCCGCCCTCCTTACTCCTGCCCACCCTCCTTACTCCTGCCCCACCCTCCTTACTCCTGCCCACCCTCCCTACTCCTGCCCACCTCCTTACTTCTGCCCACCCTCCGTACTCCTGCCCCACCCTCCCTACTCCTGCCCACCCTCCCTACTCCTGCCCACCCTCCTTACTCCTGCCCACCCTCCTTACTCCTGCCCACCCTCCTTACTCCTGCCCACCCTCCTTACTCCTGCCCACCCTCCTTACTCCTGCCTACGCTCCTTACTCCTGCCCACCCTCCTTACTTCTGCCCACCCTCCTTACTCCTGCCCATCTTGCTTATTCCTGCCCACCCTCCTTACTCCTGCCCACCCTCCTAACTCCTGCCCACCCTCCTTACTCCTGCCCCACCCTCTTTACTCCTGCCCACCCTCCTTACTCCTGCCCACCCTACTTACTCCTGCCCTCCCTCCTTACTCCTGCCCACCCTGTTTACTCCTGCCCACCCTCCTTACTCCTGCCCACCCTCCTTACTCCTGCCCCACCCTCCTTACTCCTTCCCACCCTCCCTACTCCTGCCCACAGTCCTTACTCCTGCCCACCCTCCGTACTCCTGCCCACCCTCCTTACTCTTGCCCACCCTCCTTACTCCTGCCCATCCTCCCTACTCCTGCCCATCCTTCTTACTCCTGCAACCCTCCTTACTCCTGCCCCACCCTCCTTACTCCTGCCCACCCTCCCTACTCCTGCCCACCCTCCTTACTTCTGCCCACCCTCCGTACTCCTGCCCCACCCTCCCTACTCCTGCCAACCCTCCTTACTCCTGCCCACCCTCCTTACTCCTGCCCACCCTCCTTACTCCTGCCCCACCTTCTTTACTCCTGCCCACCCTCCTTACTCTTGCCCACCCTCCTTACTCCTGCCCACCCTCCTTACTCCTGCCCACCCTCCTTACTCCTGCCCACCCTCCTTACTCCTGCCCACCCTGCTTACTCCTGCCCGCCCTCCTTACTCCTGCCCACCCTCCTTACTCCTGCCCCACCCTCCTTACTCCTGCCCACCCTCCCTACTCCTGCCCACCTCCTTACTTCTGCCCACCCTCCGTACTCCTGCCCCACCCTCCCTACTCCTGCCCACCCTCCCTACTCCTGCCCACCCTCCTTACTCCTGCCCACCCTCCTTACTCCTGCCCACCCTCCTTACTCCTGCCCACCCTCCTTACTCCTGCCCACCCTCCGTACTCCTGCCCCACCCTCCCTACTCCTGCCCACCCTCGTTACTCCTGCCCACCCTCCTTACTCCTGCCCACCCTCCTTACTCCTGCCCCACCTTCTTTACTCCTGCCCACCCTCCTTACTCTTGCCCACCCTCCTTACTCCTGCCCACCCTCCTTACTCCTGACCACCCTCCTTACTCCTTGCCCACCCTCCTTACTCCTGCCCACCCTCCGTACTCCTGCCCATCCTCCCTACTCCGGCCCACTCTTCTTACTCCTGCCCACCCTCCTTACTCCTGCCCACCCTCCTTACTTCTGCCCACCCTCCTTACTCCTGCCCACCCTCCTTACTCCTGTCCACCCTCCTTACTCCTGTCCACCCTACTTACTCCTGTCCACCCTCCTTACTCCTGCCCACCCTCCTTACTCCTGTCCACCCTCCTTACTCCTGCCCACCCTCCTTACTCCTGCCCACCCTCCTTACTCCTGCCCACCCTCCTTACTTCTGCCCACCCTCCTTACTCCTGCCTACCCTCCTTACTCCTGCCCACCCTCCTTACTTCTGCCCACCCTCCTTACTCCTGCCCACCCTCCTTACTCCTGACCACCCTCCTTACTCCTGACCACCCTCCGTACTTTTGCCAATCCTCCCTACTCCGGCCCACTCTTCTTACTCCTGCCCACCCTCCTTACTTCTGCCCACCCTCCTTACTCCTGCCCACCCTCCTTAGTCCTGCCCACCCTCCATACTCCTGCCCATCCTCCTTACTCCTGCCCATCCTCCTTACTCCTGCCCACCCTCCTTACTCCTGCCCCTCCTCCTTACTCCTGCCCACCCTCCTTACTCCTGCCCATCCTCCTTACTCCTGCCCATCCTCCTTACTCCTGCCCACCCTCCTTACTCCTGCCCATCCTCCTTACTCCTGCCCCACCCTCCTTACTCCTGCCCATCCTCCTTACTCCTGCCCATCCTCCTTACTCCTGCCCACCCTCCTTACTCCTGCCCATCCTCCTTTCTCCTGCCCATCCTCCTTACTCCTGCCCACCCTCCTTACTCCTGCCCATCCTCCTTACTCCTGCCCACCCTCCTTACTCCTGCCCATCCTCCTTACTCCTGCCCATCCTCCTTACTCCTGCCCACCCTTCTTACTCCTGCCCATCCTCCTTACTCCTGCCCCACCCTCTTTACTCCTGCCCCACCCTCTTTACTCCTGCCCCACCCTCCTTACTCCTGCCCCACCCTCCTTACTCCTGCCCCACCCTCTTTACTCCTGCCCATCCTCCTTACTCCTGCCCCACCCTCTTTACTCCTGCCCATCCTCCTTACTCCTGCCAAACCCTCCCTACTCCTGCCCACCCTTCTTACTTCCGCCCACCCTCCCTACTCCTGCCCACCCACCGTACTCCTGCCCACCCTCATTACTCCAGCCCACCCTCCTTACTCCTGCCCACCCTCCGTACTCCTGCCCACCCTCCTTACTCTTACCAATACTCCTTACTCCTGCCCATCCTGCTTACTCCTGCCCATCCTGCTTACTCCTGCCCACCCTCCTTACTCCAGCCCACCCTCCTTACTCCTGCCCACCCACCTTACCCCTGCCCACCCTCCTTACTCCTGCCCACCCTCCTTACTCCTGCCCACCCTCCTTACTCCTGCCCATCCTCCTTACTCCTGCCCACCCTCCTTACTCCTGCCCACCCTCCTTACTCCAGCCCACCCTCCTTACTCCTGCCCACCCACCTTACCCCTGCCCACCCTCCTTACTCCTGCCCACCCTCCTTATTCCTGCCCACCCTCTTTACTTCAGCCCACCCTCCTTACCCCTGCCCACCCTCCTTACTCCTGCCCCACCCACCTTACTCCTGTCCACCCTCCTTTCTCTTGCCCACCCTCCTTACTTTAGCCCACCCTCCTTACTACTGCCAACCCTCCTTACTCCTGCCCACCCTCCTTACTCCTGCCCACCCTCCTTACTACTGCCCACCCTGCTTACTCCTGCCCGCCCTCCTTACTCCTGCCCACCTTCCCTACTCCTGCCCACCCTCCTTACTTCTGCCCACCCTCCGTACTCCTGCCCCACCCTCCCTACTTCTGCCCACCCTCCTTACTCCTGCCCACCCTCCTTACTCCTGCCCACCCTCCTTACTCCTGCCCCACCTTCTTTACTCCTGCCCACCCTCCTTACTCTTGCCCACCCTCCTTACTCCTGCCCACCCTCCTTACTCCTGCCCACCCTCCTTACTCCTGCCCACCCTCCTTACTCCTGCCCACCCTGCTTACTCCTGCCCGCCCTCCTTACTCCTGCCCACCCTCCTTACTCCTGCCCCACCCTCCTTACTCCTGCCCACCCTCCCTACTCCTGCCCACCTCCTTACTTCTGCCCACCCTCCGTACTCCTGCCCCACCCTCCCTACTCCTGCCCACCCTCCCTACTCCTGCCCACCCTCCTTACTCCTGCCCACCCTCCTTACTCCTGCCCACCCTCCTTACTCCTGCCCACCCTCCTTACTCCTGCCCACCCTCCTTACTCCTGCCCACCCTCCGTACTCCTGCCCCACCCTCCCTACTCCTGCCCACCCTCCTTACTCCTGCCCACCCTCCGAACTCCTGCCCACCCTCCTTACTTCTGCCCACCCTCCGTACTCCTGCCACACCCTCCCTACTCCTGCCCACCCTCCTTACTCCTGCCCACCCTCCTTACTCCTGCCCACCCTCCTTACTCCTGCCCCACCTTCTTTACTCCTGCCCACCCTCCTTACTCTTGCCCACCCTCCTTACTCCTGCCCACCCTCCTTACTCCTGACCACCCTCCTTACTCCTTGCCCACCCTCCTTACTCCTGCCCACCCTCCGTACTCCTGCCCATCCTCCCTACTCCGGCCCACTCTTCTTACTCCTGCCCACCCTCCTTACTCCTGCCCACCGTCCTTACTTCTGCCCACCCTCCTTACTCCTGCCCACCCTCCTTACTCCTGTCCACCCTCCTTACTCCTGTCCACCCTCCTTACTCCTGTCCACCCTCCTTACTCCTGCCCACCCTCCTTACTCCTGTCCACCCTCCTTAATCCTGCCCACCCTCCTTACTCCTGCCCACCCTCCTTACTCCTGCCCACCCTCCTTACTCCTGCCCACCCTCCTTACTCCTGCCTACGCTCCTTACTCCTGCCCACCCTCCTTACTTCTGCCCACCCTCCTTACTCCTGCCCATCTTGCTTATTCCTGCCCACCCTCCTTACTCCTGCCCACCCTCCTAACTCCTGCCCACCCTCCTTACTCCTGCCCCACCCTCTTTACTCCTGCCCACCCTCCTTACTCCTGCCCACCCTACTTACTCCTGCCCTCCCTCCTTACTCCTGCCCACCCTGTTTACTCCTGCCCACCCTCCTTACTCCTGCCCACCCTCCTTACTCCTGCCCCACCCTCCTTACTCCTTCCCACCCTCCCTACTCCTGCCCACAGTCCTTACTCCTGCCCACCCTCCGTACTCCTGCCCACCCTCCTTACTCTTGCCCACCCTCCTTACTCCTGCCCATCCTCCCTACTCCTGCCCATCCTTCTTACTCCTGCAACCCTCCTTACTCCTGCCCCACCCTCCTTACTCCTGCCCACCCTCCCTACTCCTGCCCACCCTCCTTACTTCTGCCCACCCTCCGTACTCCTGCCCCACCCTCCCTACTCCTGCCAACCCTCCTTACTCCTGCCCACCCTCCTTACTCCTGCCCACCCTCCTTACTCCTGCCCCACCTTCTTTACTCCTGCCCACCCTCCTTACTCTTGCCCACCCTCCTTACTCCTGCCCACCCTCCTTACTCCTGCCCACCCTCCTTACTCCTGCCCACCCTCCTTACTCCTGCCCACCCTGCTTACTCCTGCCCGCCCTCCTTACTCCTGCCCACCCTCCTTACTCCTGCCCCACCCTCCTTACTCCTGCCCACCCTCCCTACTCCTGCCCACCTCCTTACTTCTGCCCACCCTCCGTACTCCTGCCCCACCCTCCCTACTCCTGCCCACCCTCCCTACTCCTGCCCACCCTCCTTACTCCTGCCCACCCTCCTTACTCCTGCCCACCCTCCTTACTCCTGCCCACCCTCCTTACTCCTGCCCACCCTCCTTACTCCTGCCCACCCTCCGTACTCCTGCCCCACCCTCCCTACTCCTGCCCACCCTCCTTACTCCTGCCCACCCTCCGAACTCCTGCCCACCCTCCTTACTTCTGCCCACCCTCCGTACTCCTGCCCCACCCTCCCTACTCCTGCCCACCCTCCTTACTCCTGCCCACCCTCCATACTCCTGCCCACCCTCCGTACTCCTGCCCCACCCTCCCTACTCCTGCCCACCCTCCCTACTCCTGCCCACCCTCCTTACTCCTGCCCACCCTCCTTACTCCTGCCCACCTTCCTTACTCCTGCCCACCCTCCTTACTCCTACCCACCCTCCTTACTCCTGCCCACCCTCCGTACTCCTGCCCCACCCTCCCTACTCCTGCCCACCCTCCTTACTCCTGCCCACCCTCCGAACTCCTGCCCACCCTCCTTACTTCTGCCCACCCTCCGTACTCCTGCCCCACCCTCCCTACTCCTGCCCACCCTCCTTACTCCTGCCCACCCTCCTTACTCCTGCCCACCCTCCTTACTCCTGCCCACCCTCCTTACTCCTGACCATCCTCCTTACTCCTGACCACCCTCCGTACTTTTGCCCATCGTCCCTACTCCGTCCCACTCTTCTTACTCATGCCCACCCTCCTTACTTCTGCCCACCCTCCTTTCTCCTGCCCACCCTCCTTACTCCTGCCCACCCTCCTTACTCCTGCCCATCCTCCTTACTCCTGCCCATCCTCCTTACTCCTGCCCACCCTCCTTACTCCTGCCCATCCTCCTTACTCCTGCCCACCCTCCTTACTCCTGCCCATCCTCCTTACTCCTGCCCATCCTCCTTACTCCTGCCCACCCTCCTTACTCCTGCCCATCCTCCTTACTCCTGCCCCACCCTCCTTACTCCTGCCCATCCTCCTTACTCCTGCCCATCCTCCTTACTCCTGCCCATCCTCCTTACTCCTGCCCACCCTCCTTACTCCTGCCCATCCTCCTTACTCCTGCCCACCCTCCTTACTCCTGCCCATCCTCCTTACTCCTGCCCATCCTCCTTACTCCTGCTCACCCTCCTTACTCCTGCCCACCCTCCTTACTCCTGCCCATCCTCCTTACTCCTGCCCATCCTCCTTACTCCTGCCCACCCTCCTTACTCCTGCCCCACCCTCCTTACTCCTGCCCCACCCTCTTTACTCCTGCCCATCCTCCTTACTCCTGCCCCACCCTCTTTACTCCTGCCCATCCTCTTTACTCCTGTCCACCCTCCTTACTCCTGCCCACCCTCCTTACTCCTGCCCATCCTCCTTACTCCTGCCCACCCTCCTTACTCCTGCCCACCCTCCTTACTCCAGCCCACCCTCCTTACTTCTGCCCACCCACCTTACCCCTGCCCACCCTCTTTACTCCAGCCCACCCTCCTTACCCCTGCCCACCCTCCTTACTCCTGCCCCACTGTTACGAACCCGGATCCAGCGTCCGAGCACGGAGTAGTAAACGACCACGCCATCTGTGGGTCAGCTCCCGAAACCCCCGCCAAACGAACGACGACACCGGATGAGGACGGCGAATATCGGCCACAAGGGCCAGTTTCCAGTCCTGTGCAGCTCACAACACAGCCGCCACTGACCTCTGGTGAGGTGGTGCTCCGACGACAGCGCCATCTATGGACTGGATACGTCAGGTGTTTGTGCCCGAGCCCGTGAGTAAGGTGTTTTAGTGTGTCCCAGTCATTGATGACGTGTCTGTTTACAGAGTTGACCTGGGACCGCTGTGTTGAAGGTTGAGTCAGTCAACCCGAGGCAGCCAGTCTCCATACTGTGAAGTTTGCTGCAGCTGTTGTGACGTCGTCCCCCCGGAAGAACACTTTGGGGTGTTAGCCTGCCAGTGGAGTGGCAGTGAAAGGATTTACCCGGGACCGACTGTTGGAGACGATCATCCACTGGGGTATTGAGGACAGGAGGGTGATTTGTGATATCACACGAGACTCCTGTCTAGGGCGTACCCCTTATATCGTTCGTGGAGTGGCCGTACCAGCCTTGGTGGCTCAGTACCTGCCAGCAGACCAGCTGGACGTGTTGTTGACGGCCTCCACGACAGTGCCTCCAGTGGACCTGCGTTTTGGCTGACCTGTGGCCCGGGTAGGCTCGGCATTCTCAGAGGACACGTCGTGAGGCCACGAAGAAAGCACCAAGGACTCAGCACCAAGTGGTGTGGCACCAGCGTCTTCAGCAGAAGACCACGATTATGGATTAATCCCCTTGTATAGTGTTAATACCCCCCCCCCCTTGTGTAACCGTTTTATATATTATTTATTGGTGACGGACATTATATAATATTAAGTTCTTAGCTTTCTTTCCCTACTCCCTTTTAAGTTACTTGCGTCACGGATCTCATCCCTTGATAGCCAATACTGGCTTGGGAACGGATACATATATCTTCCTCTAACAACATCAGAGTAAGGACCCCGTTGCGTCCCGAGAGGGCCGTAACACCCACCCACCCACCTTACTCCTGCCCACCCTCCTTACTCCTGCCCACCCTCCTTACTCCTGCCCCACCCACCTTACTCCTGCACCACCCACCTTACTCCTGCCCACCCTCCTTACTCCTGCCCACCCTCCTTACTCCTGCCCACCCTCCTTACTACTGCCAACCCTCTGTACTCCTGCCCACCCTCTGTACTCCTGCCCACCCTCCGTACTCCTGCCCACCCTCCGTACTCCTGCCCATCCTTCTTACTCCTGCCCACCCTCCTTACTCCTGCCCACCCTCCTTACTCCTGCCCACCCTCCTTACTCCTGGCCACCCTCCTTACTCCTTCCCACCCTCCTTACTCCTGCCCCACCCTCTTTACTCCTGCCCATCCTCTTTACTCCTGCCCATCCTCCTTAATCCTGCCCACCCTCCTTACTCCTGCCTACCCTCCTTACTCCTGCCCACCCTCCTTACTTCTGCCCACCCTCCTTACTCCTGCCCACCCTCCTTACTCCTGCCCACCCTCCTTACTCCTGCCCACCCTCCTTACTCCTGCCCCACCCTCTTTACTCCTGCCCACCCTCTTTACTCCTGCCCACCCTACTTACTCCTGCCCACCCTACTTACTCCTGCCCACCCTCCTTACTCCTGCCCACCCTGTTTACTCCTGCCCACCCTGTTTACTCCTGCCCACCCTCCTTACTCCTGCCCACCCTCCTTACTCCTGCCCACCCTCCTTACTCCTGCCCCACCCTCTTTACTCCTGCCCACCCTCTTTACTCCTGCCCACCCTCCTTACTCCTGCCCACCCTACTTACTCCTGCCCACCCTCCTTACTCCTGCCCACCCTGTTTACTCCTGCCCACCCTGTTTACTCCTGGCCACCCTCCTTACTCCTGCCCACCCTCCTTACTCCTGCCCCACCCTCCTTACTCCTTCCCACCCTCCCTACTCCTGCCCACAGTCCTTTCTCCTGCCCACCCTCCGTACTCCTGCCCATCCTCCTTACTCCTGCCCACCCTCCTTACTCCTGCCCATTCTCCTTACTCCTACCCCACCCTCTTTACTCCTGCCTCACCCTCCTTACTCCTGCCCCACCCTCCTTACTCCTGCCCCACCCTCTTTACTCCTGCCCATCCTCCTTACTCCTGCCCACCCTCCTTACTCCTGCCCACCCTCCTTACTCCTGCCCATCCTCCTTACTCCTGCCCACCCTCCTTACTCCTGCCCACCCTCCTTACTCCCACCCACCTTACCCCTGCCCACCCTCCTTATTCCTGCCCACCCTCTTTACTCCAGCCCACTCTCCTTACCCCTGCCCACCCTCCTTACTCCTGCCCCACTGTTACGAACCCGGATCCAGCGTCCGAGCACGGAGTAGTAAACGACCACGCCATCTGTGGGTCAGCTCCCGAAACCCCCGCCAAACGAACGACGACACCGGATGAGGACGGCGAATATCGGCCACAAGGGCCAGTTTCCAGTCCTGTGCAGCTCACAACACAGCCGCCACTGACCTCTGGTGAGGTGGTGCTCCGACGACAGCGCCATCTATGGACTGGATACGTCAGGTGTTTGTGCCCGAGCCCGTGAGTAAGGTGTTTTAGTGTGTCCCAGTCATTGATGACGTGTCTGTTTACAGAGTTGACCTGGGACCGCTGTGTTGAAGGTTGAGTCAGTCTACCCGAGGCAGCCAGTCTCCATACTGTGAAGTTTGCTGCAGCTGTTGTGACGTCGTCCCCCCGGAAGAACACTTTGGTGTGTTAGCTTGCCAGTGGAGTGGCAGTGAAAGGATTTACCCGGGACCGACTGTTGGAGACAATCATCCACTGGGGTATTGAGGACAGGAAGGTGATTTGTGATATCACACGAGACTCCTGTCTAGGGCGTACCCCTTATATCGTTCGTGGAGTGGCCGTACCAGCCTTGGTGGCTCAGTACCTGCCAGCAGACCAGCTGGACGTGTGGTTGACGGCCTCCACGACGGTGCCCCCAGTGGACCTGCGTTTTGGCTGACCTGTGGCCCGGGTAGGCTCGGCATTCTCAGAGGACACGTCGTGAGGCCACGAAGAAAGCACCAAGGACTCGGCACCAAGTGGTGTGGCACCAGCGTCTTCAGCAGAAGACCACGATTATGGATTAATCCCCTTGTATAGTGTTAATACCCCCCCCCCCTTGTGTAACCGTTTTATATATTATTTATTGGTGACGGACATTATATAATATTAAGTTCTTAGCTTTCTTTCCCTACTCCCTTTTAAGTTACTTGCGTCACGGATCTCATCCCTTGATAGCCAATACTGGCTTGGGAACGGATACATATATCTTCCTCTAACAACATCAGAGTAAGGACCCCGTTGCGTCCCGAGAGGGCCGTAACACCCACCCACCCTCCTTACTCCTGCCCACCCTCCTTACTCCTGCCCACCCTCCTTACTCCTGCCCACCCTCCTTACTCCTGCCCCACCCACCTTACTCCTGCCCCACCCTCCTTACTCCTGCCCACCCTCCTTACTCCTGCCCACCCTCCTTACTACTGCCCACCCTCCTTACTCCTGCCCACCCTTCGTACTCCTGCCCACCCTTCGTACTCCTGCCCACCCTCCGTACTCCTGCCCACCCTCCGTACTCCTGCCCACCCTCCGTACTCCTGCCCACCCTCCGTACTCCTGCCCACCCTCCGTACTCCTGCCCATCCTCCCTACTCCTGCCCATCCTTCTTACTCCTGCCCATCCTTCTTACTCCTGCCCATCCTTCTTACTCCTGCCCACCCTCCTTACTCCTGCCCACCCTCCTTACTCCTGCCCACCCTCCTTACTCCTGCCCACCCTCCTTACTCCTGCCCACCCTCCTTACTCCTGCCCCACCCTCTTTACTCCTGCCCATCCTCTTTACTCCTGCCCATCCTCCTTACTCCTGCCCCACCCTCCCTACTCCTGCCCACCCTTCTTACTCCTGCCCACCCTCCCTACTCCTGCCCACCCACCGTACTCCTGCCCACCCCTCCTTACTCCAGCCCACCCTCCTTGCTCCTGCCCACCCTCCGTACTCCTGCCTACCCTCCTTACTCTTGCCCATACTCCTTACTCTTGCCCATACTCCTTACTCTTGCCCATCCTGCTTACTCCTGCCCACCCTCCTTACCCCTGCCCACCCTCCTTACTCCTGCCCACCCTCCTTACCCCTGCCCACCCTTCTTACTCCTGCCCACCCTTCTTACTCCTGCCCACCCTCCCTACTCATGCCCACCCTCCGTACTCCTGCCCACCCTCCTTCCTCCTGCCCACCCTCCTTACTCCTGCCCACCCTCCTTACTCCTGCCCACCCTCCTTACTCCTGCCCACCCTCCTTACTCCTGCCCCACCTTCCCTACCCCTGCCCACCCTCCTTACTCCTGCCCACCCTCCTTACTCCTGCCCACTCTCCTTACTCCTGCGCACCTTGCTTACTCCTGCCCACCCTCCTTACTCCTGACCACCCTCCTTACTCCTGCCCACCCTCCTTACTCCAGCCCACCCTCCTTACTCCTGTCCACCCTCCTTACTCCTGTCCACCCTCCTTAATCCTGCCCACCCTCCTTACTCCTGCCCACTCTCCTTACTCCTGCCCACCCTCCTTACTCCTGCCCACTCTCCTTACTCCTGCCCACCCTCCTTACTCCTGCCCACCCTCCTTACTCCTGCCCACCCTCCTTACTCCTGCCCACCCTCCTTACTCCTGCCCACTCTCCTTACTCCTGCCCACCCTCCTTACTCCTGACCACCCTCCTTACTCCTGACCACCCTCCTTACTCCAGCCCACCCTCCTTACTCCAGCCCACCCTCCTTACTCCAGCCCACCCTCCTTACTCCAGCCCACCCTCCTTACTCCAGCCCACCCTCCTTACTCCTGCCCATCCTCCTTACTCCTGCCCATCCTCCTTACTCCTGCCCATCCTCCTTACTCCTGCCCACCCTCCTTACTCCTGCCCACCCTCCTTACTCCTGCCCACCCTCCTTACTTTTGCTCAAAGCACAATACCTAAGAAAAATTATTAAATTTTTTAAAAATTTACTATGTTTTGGTGGGAAAAATTTAGTCATAGAAACCTTAAATTTGTTTTATTTTGCCTTAATAGGTAATACTGCTTCCAGTCTTTGCTCGGCTACCCAGGACGATAGCAAACACAACTTCTGCCCATTAATGATGGTAAGGACAATTTTATTCTTACTGTACTACCAGTGTGTGTGTTTATCATGTTGATGTATTAACTAGTGAGGGTGAGCGATATTGATATTATTAACTAGTAACAGTGAGCATATTAATCATGATGTTGTTATTATCTAGTGACTGTAAGTGTGTAAGTGTACTAATCATATTGTTATTAACTAGTGACTGTGAGTGTATTAATCATATTGTCATTACCCAGTTATGTTGAGTGTATTAACCCTCAGAACTGCACATAGCACCTTAACCCTTTAACAGCGCAAATTGTATATATATAATTTTGGTGTAACTGCCTGCACACCGCACACTGTATATATACTGCCAGCACACCGCACACTGTATATATACTCCCAGCACACCGCACACTGTATATATACTGCCAGCACACTGCACACTGTATATATACTGCCAGCACACCGCACACTGTATATATACTGCCAGCACACCGCACACTGTATATATACTGCCCGCACACTGTATATATACTGCCAGCACACCGCACACTGTATATATACTGCCTGCACACTGTATATATACTGCCTGCACACCGCACACTGTATATATACTGCCAGCACACCACACACTGAATATATACTTTTTAGAGTACCGCGTAATATTTAAAAGTCCCGCGGCTACATGGGGTCCACATCACCTTCCTCAAGGTTCTAGTAAACAGACGACATTTAAAAGAAAATTGTGGGCAACATTGCCGGGTGTGAGAGCCTCAGTACTGAGTGAGCCACCAAGGCTGGTGCACGCAGCATGAGCTCACAGCACTGCTGTTCAGCTTGTGACCACAGCATCACCTAAAAATGTCCAAATACATGTGTAACTGCTATTATTTATTGATGATAGTATTCGTTACCGTGGTTCGTTATAGTAAACACAAATGTAGATACAGTACTTATATATAACGTGTGCATATAGTGTAATAACAGCAAATATATTTTTGCAGTGTTTAACCCACTGCACTGTGCAACGTGCCTTGAGGCGCTCGACGGGTGGTTGTGCAACGTGCCTTGAGGCGCTCGACGGGTGGTTGTGCAACGTTCCTTGAGGCGCTCGACGGGTGGTTGTGCAACGTGGCTTGAGGCGCTCGACGGGTGGTTGTGTAACGTGCCTTGAAGCGCTCGACGGGTGGTTGTGCAACTTGCCTTGAAGCGCTCGACGGGTGGTTGTGCAACGTGCCTTGAAGCGCTCGACAGGTGGTTGTGCAACGTGCCTTGAGGCGCTCGACGGGTGGTTGTGCAACGTTCCTTGAGGCGCTCGACGGGTGGTTGTGCAACGTGGCTTGAGGCGCTCGACGGGTGGTTGTGCAACGTGCCTTGAAGCGCTCGACGGGTGGTTGTGCAACGTGCCTTGAAGCGCTCGACGGGTGGTTGTGCAACGTGCCTTGAGGCGCTCGACGGGTGGTTGTGCAACGTGCCTTGAAGCGCTCGACGGGTGGTGTTAATGGGCCTCAGGGACCTCATATATATAGCGTATGATTCAAAGCTGGCGAGAGGTGACGCGGGTACGAAATGAATGCCTGAGGCCTCCAGTGATCGTCCACCATTTTAAATTCCCTGCATGCCCCAGGGCCGTGCGGAGCCTCAGTTTCAAGGCAGCAACCATGTCTGACGCATTGTCTATGAGCTCCCGGTCCACGGTCAGCTGCGGTCCAGCAAAACCACTGGTGTACTTGTGTGGGAGGATTGTGAGACTTTTGTCCCACAAATTTCAACATTTGATGATAACGATGCTGGTGAGACATCTTTATTCCTCTATACAGGTGATGATAAGGCTTAAATAAATTATTTTATGACATATTTTGATCAGTAATTCATGGACCATCTCGTTGCAGAGACGAACAGATACACTCACGGCCTCATTGACTCTGGCATTTTACCTGCTTCTCGCATGACACCTTGGAAAGACACGACCAATGAGGAAATGCAAGTGTTTTTAGCATTCTGCATGATAATGAGGCATTCAGATGAACACATCATGCAGATTATTGGAGTAAAGAAGACAGCCTTGTTCTATCTCCCGTGTTCAACAGGTACATGTCACGTGATAGGTTCGTGTTGCTTCTCATGTGCCTGCACTTTGAGAACAATGATATTGAAGATAGACGCGACTGACTGTGGAAAGTGCGGAAGATATTTAGTGATATGAGAGGAAAGTTCCGTGGACAGGATCAGTTGTGGATATTCTGTCCAGGGACAGAAAGTTGTACCAGGACAGAATGTCGTGATTGATGAATCGCTAGTCCTCTTCAAGGGACGACTGGCGTTCAAGCAGTACAGTCCATTTAAGCGGCACCGGTTTGGGCTCAAGTTTTTGGTGCTATGTGACTGCGAAACTGGTATTGTCATGTACATGATACTGTATTCAGGTACTGACGTTGACATACTAGGTCAAGATATTCACGGATTTTCAGGCACGTAACAGAGTTTTCACGTGTCATGAAAACACTTATGGAACCATTGCTGAATAAGTTAGCATATCCTGTTCCCTGACAACTACTATACCAGCCCCTTGCTAACCAGACTCCTCCTTGACCACAACACCGGCGTATATGACACTGTCAAGACCTTCAGGACGGAAATGCCAGTGTTTAACATTGGTATTGCAGTGGGTGATTGCCAGCTGCGACAGTGTGAAAAAATGTTATCAGTGTGCTGGAGAGACAGACGCGAGGTAAATATGTTGACCACTATTCACACCGGTTCCATGTTGGACAGTGGCAAAGTGCACTTTGCAACACGGTTCCCAATATATAAACCTGATTGTGTCATTGACTACAACATAAACGTGCGGCTAGTTGATAAATGTGACATGATGCTTGGTGCCGTCAAGTGCCTCACAATTATGTGAAGTACTCCTGCCCCACCCACCTTACTCCTGCCCCACCCACCTTACTCCTGCCCACCCTCCTTACTCCTGCCCACCCTCCTTACTCCTGCCCACCCTCCTTACTACTGCCAACCCTCCGTACTCCTGCCCACCCTCCGTACTCCTGCCCACCCTCCTTACTCCTGCCCCACCCTCCCTACTCCTGCCCACCCTCCTTACTCCTGCCCACCCTCCTTACTCCTGCCCACCCTTTTTTACTCCTGCCCACCCTCCTTACTCCTGCCCACCCTCCTTACTCCTGACCACCCTCATTACTCCTTGCCCACCCTCCTTACTCCTGCCCCACCCTCCCTACTCCTGCCCACCCTCCCTACTCCTGCCCACCCTCCTTACTCCTGCCCACCCTCCTTACTCATGCCCACCCTCCTTACTCCTGCCCCACCTTCTTTACTCCTGCCCACCCTCCTTACTCCTGCCCACCCTCCTTACTCCTGACCATCCTCCTTACTCCTGACCACCCTCCGTACTTTTGCCCATCGTCCCTACTCCGGCCCACTCTTCTTACTCATGCCCACCCTCCTTACTCCTGCCCACCCTCCTTACTCCTGCCCATCCTCCCTACTCCTGCCCATCCTTCTTACTCCTGCTCACCCTCCTTACTTCTGCTCACCCTTCTTACTCCTGCCCACCCTCCTTACTTTTGCTCACCCACCTTACCCCTGCCCACCCTCCTTACTCCTGCCCACCCTCCTTACTCCTGCCCACCCTCCTTACTCCTGCCCACCCTCCTTACTCCTGCCCCACCCTCCCTACTCCTGCCCACCCTCCTTACTCCTGCCCACGCTCCTTACTCCTGCCCAACCTTTTTTACTCCTGCCCACCCTCCTTACTCCTGCCCACCCTCCTTACTCCTGACCACCCTCATTACTCCTTGCCAACCCTCCTTACTCCTGCCCCACCCTCCCTACTCCTGCCCACCCTCCCTACTCCTGCCCACCCTCCTTACTCCTGCCCACCCTCCTTACTCATGCCCACCCTCCTTACTCCTGCCCCACCTTCTTTACTCCTGCCCACCCTCCTTACTCCTGTCCACCCTCCTTACTCCTGACCATCCTCCTTACTCCTGACCACCCTCCGTACTTTTGCCCATCGTCCCTACTCCGGCCCACTCTTCTTACTCATGCCCACCCTCCTTACTTCTGCCCACCCTCCTTTCTCCTGCCCACCCTCCTTACTCCTGCCCACCCTCCTTACTCCTGCCCACCCTCCTTACTCCTGCCCACCCTCCTTACTCCTGCCCACCCTCCTTACGCCTGCCCATCCTCCTTACTCCTGCCCACCCTCCTTACTCCTGCCCATCCTCCTTACTCCTGCCCACCCTCCTTACTCCTGCCCATCCTCCTTACTCCTGCCCATCCTCCTTACTCCTGCCCACCCTCCTTACTCCTGCCCATCCTCCTTACTCCTGCCCCACCCTCCTTACTCCTGCCCCACCCTCCTTACTCCTGCCCATCCTCCTTACTCCTGCCCATCCTCCTTACTCCTGCCCACCCTCCTTACTCCTGCCCATCCTCCTTACTCCTGCCCACCCTCCTTACTCCTGCCCATCCTCCTTACTCCTGCCCATCCTCCTTACTCCTGCCCATCCTCCTTACTCCTGCTCACCCTCCTTACTCCTGCCCACCCTCCTTACTCCTGCCCACCCTCCTTACTCCTGCCCATCCTCCTTACTCCTGCCCATCCTCCTTACTCCTGCCCACCCTCCTTACTCCTGCCCATCCTCCTTACTCCTGCCCCACCCTCTTTACTCCTGCCCCACCCTCCTTACTCCTGCCCCACCCTCCTTACTCCTGCCCATCCTCCTTACTCCTGCCCCACCCTCTTTACTCCTGCCCACCCTCCTTACTCCTGCCCACCCTCCTTACTCCTGCCCACCCTCCTTACTCCTGCCCATCCTCCTTACTCCTGCCCACCCTCCTTACTCCTGCCCACCCTCCTTACTCCAGCCCACCCTCCTTACTTCTGCCCACCCACCTTACCCCTGCCCACCCTCCTTACTCCTGCCCACCCTCCTTATTCCTGCCCACCCTCTTTACTCCAGCCCACCCTCCTTACCCCTGCCCACCCTCCTTACTCCTGCCCCACTGTTACGAACCCGGATCCAGCGTCCGAGCACGGAGTAGTAAACGACCACGCCATCTGTGGGTCAGCTCCCGAAACCCCCGCCAAACGAACGACGACACCGGATGAGGACGGCGAATATCGGCCACAAGGGCCAGTTTCCAGTCCTGTGCAGCTCACAACACAGCCGCCACTGACCTCTGGTGAGGTGGTGCTCCGACGACAGCGCCATCTATGGACTGGATACGTCAGGTGTTTGTGCCCGAGCCCGTGAGTAAGGTGTTTTAGTGTGTCCCAGTCATTGATGACGTGTCTGTTTACAGAGTTGACCTGGGACCGCTGTGTTGAAGGTTGAGTCAGTCTACCCGAGGGAGCCAGTCTCCATACTGTGAAGTTTGCTGCAGCTGTTGTGACGTCGTCCCCCCGGAAGAACACTTTGGTGTGTTAGCCTGCCAGTGGAGTGGCAGTGAAAGGATTTACCCGGGACCGACTGTTGGAGACGATCATCCACTGGGGTATTGAGGACAGGAGGGTGATTTGTGATATCACACGACTCCTGTCTAGGGCGTACCCCTTATATCGTTCGTGGAGTGGCCGTACCAGCCTTGGTGGCTCAGTACCTGCCAGCAGACCAGCTGGACGTGTGGTTGACGGCCTCCACGACGGTGCCCCCAGTGGACCTGCGTTTTGGCTGACCTGTGGCCCGGGTAGGCTCGGCATTCTCAGAGGACACGTCGTGAGGCCACGAAGAAAGCACCAAGGACTCGGCACCAAGTGGTGTGGCACCAGCGTCTTCAGCAGAAGACTACGATTATGGATTAATCCCCTTGTATAGTGTTAATACCCCCCCCCCCTTGTGTAACCGTTTTATATATTATTTATTGGTGACGGACATTATATAATATTAAGTTCTTAGCTTTCTTTCCCTACTCCCTTTTAAGTTACTTGCGTCACGGATCTCATCCCTTGATAGCCAATACTGGCTTGGGAACGGATACATATATCTTCCTCTAACAACATCAGAGTAAGGACCCCGTTGCGTCCCGAGAGGGCCGTAACACCCACCTTACTCCTGCCCACCCTCCTTACTCCTGCCCACCCTCCTTACTCCTGCCCCACCCTCCCTACTCCTGCCCACCCTTCTTACTCCTGCCCACCCTCCCTACTCCTGCCCACCCACCGTACTCCTGCCCACCCTCCTTACTCCAGCCCACCCTCCTTGCTCCTGCCCACCCTCCGTTCTCCTGCCCACCCTCCTTACTCTTGCCCATACTCCTTACTCCTGCCCATCCTGCTTACCCCTGCCCACCCTCCTTACCCCTGCCCACCCTCCTTACCCCTGCCCACCCTCCTTACCCCTGCCCACCCTCCTTACCCCTGCCCACCCTCCTTACCCCTGCCCACCCTCCTTACCCCTGCCCACCCTCCTTACTCCTGCCCACCCTCCTTACCCCTGCCCACCCTTCTTACTCCTGCCCACCCTCCCTACTCATGCCCACCCTCCGTACTCCTGCCCACCCTTCTTACTTCCGCCCACCCTCCTTACTCCTGCCCACCCTCCGTACTCCTGCCCATCCTCCTTACTCCTGCCCCACCCTCCCTACCCCTGCCCACCCTCCTTACTCCTGCCCACCCTCCTTACTCCTGCCCACTCTCCTTACTCCTGCGCACCTTGCTTACTCCTGCCCACCCTCCTTATTCCTGACCACCCTCCTTACTCCAGCCCACCCTCCTTACTCCTGTCCACCCTCCTTACTCCTGCCCACCCTCCTTACTCCTGCCCACCCTCCTTACTCCTGCCCACTCTCCTTACTCCTGCCCACCCTCCTTACTCCTGCCCACCCTCCTTACTCCTGCCCCACCCTCCCTACTCCTGCCCACCCTCCTTACTCCTGCCCACCCTCCTTACTCCTGCCCAACCTTTTTTACTCCTGCCCACCCTCCTTACTCCTGCCCACCCTCCTTACTCCTGACCACCCTCATTACTCCTTGCCAACCCTCCTTACTCCTGCCCCACCCTCCCTACTCCTGCCCACCCTCCCTACTCCTGCCCACCCTCCTTACTCCTGCCCACCCTCCTTACTCATGCCCACCCTCCTTACTCCTGCCCCACCTTCTTTACTCCTGCCCACCCTCCTTACTCCTGTCCACCCTCCTTACTCCTGACCATCCTCCTTACTCCTGACCACCCTCCGTACTTTTGCCCATCGTCCCTACTCCGGCCCACTCTTCTTACTCATGCCCACCCTCCTTACTTCTGCCCACCCTCCTTTCTCCTGCCCACCCTCCTTTCTCCTGCCCACCCTCCTTACTCCTGCCCACCCTCCTTACTCCTGCCCACCCTCCTTACTCCTGCCCACCCTCCTTACGCCTGCCCATCCTCCTTACTCCTGCCCACCCTCCTTACTCCTGCCCATCCTCCTTACTCCTGCCCACCCTCCTTACTCCTGCCCATCCTCCTTACTCCTGCCCATCCTCCTTACTCCTGCCCACCCTCCTTACTCCTGCCCCACCCTCCTTACTCCTGCCCCACCCTCCTTACTCCTGCCCATCCTCCTTACTCCTGCCCATCCTCCTTACTCCTGCCCACCCTCCTTACTCCTGCCCACCCTCCTTACTCCTGCCCACCCTCCTTACTCCTGCCCATCCTCCTTACTCCTGCCCATCCTCCTTACTCCTGCTCACCCTCCTTACTCCTGCCCACCCTCCTTACTCCTGCCCACCCTCCTTACTCCTGCCCATCCTCCTTACTCCTGCCCATCCTCCTTACTCCTGCCCACCCTCCTTACTCCTGCCCATCCTCCTTACTCCTGCCCCACCCTCTTTACTCCTGCCCCACCCTCCTTACTCCTGCCCCACCCTCCTTACTCCTGCCCATCCTCCTTACTCCTGCCCCACCCTCTTTACTCCTGCCCACCCTCCTTACTCCTGCCCACCCTCCTTACTCCTGCCCACCCTCCTTACTCCTGCCCATCCTCCTTACTCCTGCCCACCCTCCTTACTCCTGCCCACCCTCCTTACTCCAGCCCACCCTCCTTACTTCTGCCCACCCACCTTACCCCTGCCCACCCTCCTTACTCCTGCCCACCCTCCTTATTCCTGCCCACCCTCTTTACTCCAGCCCACCCTCCTTACCCCTGCCCACCCTCCTTACTCCTGCCCCACTGTTACGAACCCGGATCCAGCGTCCGAGCACGGAGTAGTAAACGACCACGCCATCTGTGGGTCAGCTCCCGAAACCCCCGCCAAACGAACGACGACACCGGATGAGGACGGCGAATATCGGCCACAAGGGCCAGTTTCCAGTCCTGTGCAGCTCACAACACAGCCGCCACTGACCTCTGGTGAGGTGGTGCTCCGACGACAGCGCCATCTATGGACTGGATACGTCAGGTGTTTGTGCCCGAGCCCGTGAGTAAGGTGTTTTAGTGTGTCCCAGTCATTGATGACGTGTCTGTTTACAGAGTTGACCTGGGACCGCTGTGTTGAAGGTTGAGTCAGTCTACCCGAGGGAGCCAGTCTCCATACTGTGAAGTTTGCTGCAGCTGTTGTGACGTCGTCCCCCCGGAAGAACACTTTGGTGTGTTAGCCTGCCAGTGGAGTGGCAGTGAAAGGATTTACCCGGGACCGACTGTTGGAGACGATCATCCACTGGGGTATTGAGGACAGGAGGGTGATTTGTGATATCACACGACTCCTGTCTAGGGCGTACCCCTTATATCGTTCGTGGAGTGGCCGTACCAGCCTTGGTGGCTCAGTACCTGCCAGCAGACCAGCTGGACGTGTGGTTGACGGCCTCCACGACGGTGCCCCCAGTGGACCTGCGTTTTGGCTGACCTGTGGCCCGGGTAGGCTCGGCATTCTCAGAGGACACGTCGTGAGGCCACGAAGAAAGCACCAAGGACTCGGCACCAAGTGGTGTGGCACCAGCGTCTTCAGCAGAAGACTACGATTATGGATTAATCCCCTTGTATAGTGTTAATACCCCCCCCCCCCCCTTGTGTAACCGTTTTATATATTATTTATTGGTGACGGACATTATATAATATTAAGTTCTTAGCTTTCTTTCCCTACTCCCTTTTAAGTTACTTGCGTCACGGATCTCATCCCTTGATAGCCAATACTGGCTTGGGAACGGATACATATATCTTCCTCTAACAACATCAGAGTAAGGACCCCGTTGCGTCCCGAGAGGGCCGTAACACCCACCCACCCACCTTACTCCTGCCCACCCTCCTTACTCCTGCCCACCCTCCTTACTCCTGCCCCACCCTCCCTACTCCTGCCCACCCTTCTTACTCCTGCCCACCCTCCTTACTCCAGCCCACCCTCCTTGCTCCTGCCCACCCTCCGTACTCCTGCCCACCCTCCTTACTCTTGCCCATACTCCTTACTCTTGCCCATACTCCTTACTCCTGCCCATCCTGCTTACTCCTGCCCATCCTGCTTACTCCTGCCCACCCTCCTTACCCCTGCCCACCCTCCTTACCCCTGCCCACCCTCCTTACCCCTGCCCACCCTCCTTACCCCTGCCCACCCTCCTTACCCCTGCCCACCCTCCTTACTCCTGCCCACCCTCCTTACCCCTGCCCACCCTTCTTACTCCTGCCCACCCTCCCTACTCATGCCCACCCTCCGTACTCCTGCCCACCCTTCTTACTTCCGCCCACCCTCCTTACTCCTGCCCACCCTCCGTACTCCTGTCCATCCTCCTTACTCCTGCCCCACCCTCCCTACCCCTGCCCACCCTCCTTACTCCTGCCCACCCTCCTTACTCCTGCCCACTCTCCTTACTCCTGCGCACCTTGCTTACTCCTGCCCACCCTCCTTATTCCTGACCACCCTCCTTACTCCAGCCCACCCTCCTTACTCCTGTCCACCCTCCTTACTCCTGCCCACCCTCCTTACTCCTGCCCACCCTCCTTACTCCTGCCCACCCTCCTTACTCCTACCCACTCTCCTTACTCCTGCCCACTCTCCTTACTCCTGCCCACCCTCCTTACTCCTGCCCACCCTCCTTACTCCTGCCCACCCTCCTTACTCCTGCCCACCCTCCTTACTCCTGCCCACCCTCCTTACTCCTGCCCACCCTCCTTACTCCTGCCCACCCTCCTTACTCCTGCCCACCCTCCTTACTCCTGCCCACCCTCCTTACTCCTGCCCACCCTCCTTACTCCAGCCCACCCTCCTTACTCCAGCCCACCCTCCTTACTCCAGCCCACCCTCCTTACTCCAGCCCACCCTCCTTACTCCAGCCCACCCTCCTTACTCCTGCCCACCCTCCTTACTCCTGCCCACCCTCCTTACTCCTGCCCACCCTCCTTACTTTTGCTCAAAGCACAATACCTAAGAAAAATTATTAAATTTTTCTAAAAATTTACTATGTTTTGGTGGGAAAAATTTAGTCATAGAAACCTTAAATTTGTTTTATTTTGCCTTAATAGGTAATACTGCTTCCAGTCTCTGCTCGGCTACCCAGGACGATAGCAAACACAACTTCTGCCCATTAATGATGGTAAGGACAATTTTATTCTTACTGTACTACCAGTGTGTGTGTTTATCATGTTGATGTATTAACTAGTGAGGGTGAGCGATATTGATATTATTAACTAGTAACAGTGAGCATATTAATCATGATGTTGTTATTATCTAGTGACTGTAAGTGTGTAAATGTACTAATCATATTGTTATTAACTAGTGACTGTGAGTGTATTAATCATATTGTCATTACCCAGTTATGTTGAGTGTATTAACCCTCAGAACTGCACATAGCACCTTAACCCTTTAACAGCGCAAATTGTATATATATAATTTTGGTGTAACTGCCTGCACACCGCACACTGTATATATACTGCCAGCACACCGCACACTGTATATATACTGCCAGCACACCGCACACTGTATATATACTGCCAGCACACTGCACACTGTATATATACTGCCAGCACACCGCACACTGTATATATACTGCCAGCACACTGTATATATACTGCCAGCACACCGCACACTGTATATATACTGCCAGCACACCGCACACTGTATATATACTGCCCGCACACTGTATATATACTGCCAGCACACCGCACACTGTATATATACTGCCTGCACACTGCACACTGTATATATACTGCCTGCACACCGCACACTGTATATATACTGCCAGCACACCACACACTGAATATATACTTTTTAGAGTACCGCGTAATATTTAAAAGTCCCGCGGCTACATGGGGTCCACATCAGCTTCCTCAAGGTTCTAGTAAACAGACGACATTTAAAAGAAAATTGTGGGCAACATTGCCGGGTGTGAGAGCCTCAGTACTGAGTGAGCCACCAAGGCTGGTGCACGCAGCATGAGCTCACAGCACTGCTGTTCAGCTTGTGACCACAGCATCACCTAAAAATGTCCAAATACATGTGTAACTGCTATTATTTATTGATGATAGTATTCGTTACCGTGGTTCGTTATAGTAAACACAAATGTAGATACAGTACTTATATATAACGTGTGCATATAGTGTAATAACAGCAAATATATTTTTGCAGTGTTTAACCCACTGCACTGTGCAACGTGCCTTGAGGCGCTCGACGGGTGGTTGTGCAACGTTCCTTGAGGCGCTCGACGGGTGGTTGTGCAACGTGGCTTGAGGCGCTCGACGGGTGGTTGTGCAACGTGCCTTGAAGCGCTCGACGGGTGGTTGTGCAACGTGCCTTGAAGCGCTCGACGGGTGGTTGTGCAACGTGCCTTGAGGCGCTCGACGGGTGGTTGTACAACGTGCCTTGAGGCGCTCGACGGGTGGTTGTGCAACGTTCCTTGAGGCGCTCGACGGGTGGTTGTGCAACGTGGCTTGAGGCGCTCGACGGGTGGTTGTGCAACGTGCCTTGAAGCGCTCGACGGGTGGTTGTGCAACGTGCCTTGAAGCGCTCGACGGGTGGTTGTGCAACGTGCCTTGAGGCGCTCGACGGGTGGTTGTGCAACGTGCCTTGAAGCGCTCGACGGGTGGTGTTAATGGGCCTCAGGGACCTCATATATATAGCGTATGATTCAAAGTTGGCGAGAGGTGACGCGGGTACGAAATGAATGCCTGAGGCCTCCAGTGATCGTCCACCATTTTAAATTCCCTGCATGCCCCAGGGCCGTGCGGAGCCTCAGTTTCAAGGCAGCAACCATGTCTGACGCATTGTCTATGAGCTCCCGGTCCACGGTCAGCTGCGGTCCAGCAAAACCACTGGTGTACTTGTGTGGGAGGATTGTGAGACTTTTGTCCCACAAATTTCAACATTTGATGATAACGATGCTGGTGAGACATCTTTATTCCTCTATACAGGTGATGATAAGGCTTAAATAAATTATTTTATGACATATTTTGATCAGTAATTCATGGACCATCTCGTTGCAGAGACGAACAGATACACTCACGGCCTCATTGACTCTGGCATTTTACCTGCCTCTCGCATGACACCTTGGAAAGACACGACCAATGAGGAAATGCAAGTGTTTTTAGCATTCTGCATGATAATGAGGCATTCAGATGAACACATCATGCAGATTATTGGAGTAAAGAAGACAGCCTTGTTCTATCTCCCGTGTTCAACAGGTACATGTCACGTGATAGGTTCGTGTTGCTTCTCATGTGCCTGCACTTTGAGAACAATGATATTGAAGATAGACGCGACTGACTGTGGAAAGTGCGGAAGATATTTAGTGATATGAGAGGAAAGTTCCGTGGACAGGATCAGTTGTGGATATTCTGTCCAGGGACAGAAAGTTGTACCAGGACAGAATGTCGTGATTGATGAATCGCTAGTCCTCTTCAAGGGACGACTGGCGTTCAAGCAGTACAGTCCATTTAAGCGGCACCGGTTTGGGCTCAAGTTTTTGGTGCTATGTGACTGCGAAACTGGTATTGTCATGTACATGATACTGTATTCAGGTACTGACGTTGACATACTAGGTCAAGATATTCACGGATTTTCAGGCACGTAACAGAGTTTTCACGTGTCATGAAAACACTTATGGAACCATTGCTGAATAAGTTAGCATATCCTGTTCCCTGACAACTACTATACCAGCCCCTTGCTAACCACTCTCTTCCTTGACCACAACACCGGCGTATATGACACTGTCAAGACCTTCAGGACGGAAATGCCAGTGTTTAACATTGGTATTGCAGTGGGTGATTGCCAGCTGCGACAGTGTGAAAAAATGTTATCAGTGTGCTGGAGAGACAGACGCGAGATAAATATGTTGACCACTATTCACACCGGTTCCATGTTGGACAGTGGCAAAGTGCACTTTGCAACACGGTTCCCAATATATAAACCTGATTGTGTCATTGACTACAACATAAACGTGCGGCTAGTTGATAAATGTGACATGATGCTTGGTGCCGTCAAGTGCCTCACAATTATGTGAAGTGGACGATGAATTTGTTTTCCCCTCATTGACGTTGCAGTGCTCAACTGTTTCAACATGTATCTCGTGAAATATGGCAAGAGACCCCCATTACATACATTCAGTGTTGCTCTAGTGTCCCAACCTCTCGTGAAGTATGGGTGAAGGGCTGTGATGCCACATGTGGGGTGCCAGCAACAATGCCTCACGCAGTTCCTGACAGACTCAGGAGTAATGAGCACCTTGCTGTACTCAAGCTGGGTTATATGCCAGTCACAGGCTAACGGAAGAAGGGTAAACGTGCTTGCGAAGTTTGCAAGAACACACAACGTAGGGTACACAAGTGAAGATGCATCTGCACCTGGTGCTTTGAGTGCAAACTTCCCCTATGCCCCGTTGACTGCTTCACTGATTATCACACTCGTGGAGTTCCAAGTGTATTGATAGGGGATGTATATAGTGTGTGATAGTGTACAGTGTGTAAATATGTTATAAATGTACATAATTGAACATGAAATATTGTAAATATGAAAAATGTTTGTGGACACATTTGTTATGCATGTAACACAGTGTCTTGGAACAGTACGGATGTTCTACTGCCAGAATATTGTATGTGTTCAATATACATAGGATTAGCCAGAAAAAATAATATAAATGCATTTGTAATTGTGCAGAAAAAATGCCCCCCATCGTATGATATATACCTACGAGATCCCTGAGGCGCATTGTGCACCATCCGTCGAGATCCTCAAGGCTCATTGCGCACCACCCGTCAAGAGCATCAAAGTGCATTGCACAGTACAGTTGTTAAGGGGGAGACAAGATTTAAAAACCGTTTTTAATGGTTTATAAGGGAGGGGGGGGACCCGGGTCACTCGGCGGTTGCTGGTGCAGTTGTGCGGGAGCCTAAAATTTGTCATGATGGTTTACCCACTGGGCAAAGTTTTGGCTTCGGAGGATGTTCTAGTTTCCTCGGGGCAGCCCCTTTCACCGCTCTTGCGACCGCTGGGTTTGTCCCCCGGAGTCCTTATGTCGGTTGCTGTGTCTCTGGCTTCCTCTTGGGGTTTTCGGGGTTTGGTGGATGGCGCCTTCCCCTTCCCTTGCTCGATCTGTTCACGGATGCCTCGTCTCTTGACTTGGGCTTAGTGACCAGCGCTCACCAGGCCACGTATCATTCCTCTATCCACGGAGTGGACAGTTGATACCAGCTGCTTTCATTTTCTTTGTCGGACATTCGGGCGCCCAGAGGTGGACCTCTTCACGTCGACGTGATCTCGGCATCTCCCATTATCAGTGGCGCTGTTCCCCCTCGCGGGGAACAGCGCCTTACGAGGCTATCGCGGTGGACGCTTTCCGGCAGGACTTGTTGAGGTGGAGGTCCTAATTCCTTTCTTTCCCAGTCCAGCTGCTTCTACGTGTTCTGACTCGACCTTAATCCTATCAGCGGAGAGGGAATCTCCTGGCCCCATGGTGGCCGGCCCAGCCTTGGTTTCAGGTGCTGCTTGCTTGGTGCCTGAACCCGGGAGTCTTTCCATGACTCCGCCTCTTTCAGCAAGTTTGGCCGGTAAGGAACCTCGTTGGTTCGTTGTGCTCTTCCGCTCTTCGCGTGTGTTTTTTTTTTACATGGGTGTGTCGCCCTTTTTATGATGATCAGGGGACTTTTTTAATGTTGTCCCACCTGCAGTCTTCATTTCAGCGATGGTATGAAGTCTCCTGGCAGTCTGTCTACAATTTCCTTTCCCTTCATAAGGTGTTGTCGGTGTCTGTCAATTTATTTTGTCTTTTCTCTCTCTTGGCTCTCTCTGGACTGGTATCTAATATCGCATGTTTTCACTTCTTATTGTGCGGCATTGACAGAGCCGCTCTAGCTTGCTTTTGAGGTGCTTGTCACTTCTGCTCCTTTCTGCAAGCTCTCTCGAGCATTTTTTCACCTGACCTGCTCGTGCGCCGCCAGACACGTCCTGGTCTTTAAATCGGGTGCTCTCTTTTTTCTCTTCTCCTTGGTGGCCTCTTCAGTTCAGGTTTGTTTTATGAAAGCCTTGTTTTTGTTGGCTTTGGCCTCTGGGGGTCGGGTTGGGGACCTTCATGCCTTCTCAGGACCGGGGGCACTGTTCTTTTTAACATGATGGTCGTTTTGTTCGTTGACAGCCTTCTCCTTTTCTGCTAAAGATTGAGATGGCAAGCTTCCGGAAGGGTCCAGTGGTGGTGGATGCGTGGTTGATTCGGCAAGTGATGCATCATGTTCTGTGTCTGGTAACGGCTTTACGTCGCTGCCTGTGGCCCAATGGTTCGGTGTCTGTGGATGCGCTTTGGGTGGATTCGGTTTCCCTGGTTCCCTGTTCCAGAGCTCGTGTGTCTCAGGTTGTCCACAGTGTCATCAAGTCTTGCCAGCCTGTGGTCTACCTTCATGCCCGTGTATGAAGGGATGTCCGCACAACATGATGTGTGGATATATGCTGCTCTGGCGGCTGTCTTTGGTAATATGTCTTGTGTCAATATTCGGGCGCAGGGGTTTTGAAGGTCGCACAGGGTCCTGGCCACCAGATATCTCGTGAACCTTCTGGATCCTCTCAATCCTTGTGTGGCACTGGTGCGTCTGTTGTGGCCAGATGACTCTTCTTCGTCTTGAGACCTGCGGTGCTGCCGCCTCCTGGGTAAGTCCCAGTTTTTACTTATCTGGGGGTAGTTAGCTTCAGGGAGCAGACAGAGCTCCCCACAGAAAACCGGTGTTGAATATAATGAAATGCCATTTTGTAGGCGGCTCCCTGACACCCTCCCTCCCTCCGGTCAACAGTTTTCATCATTCAAGAACAAAAGGAGAGAGCTGCTGGCTGAGCCGGCTCCTTCTCCCCTCCCCCCCCCCCTCCTCTCGGGGGAAGTGGGGGCGCTAATGAGTGAGTGCACTAGTTTAATGACTTTTTTTGTGGGGAATTATTTTCCTATGTTTGGACATAGGTTACAATTTTAACCAGCTAGTGGCTTGTTTTGTTTCGCCAATTTTCCTGGGTGCCCTCCCCAGTCGATGGTAAGTATGACATACTCTAAATGTAGAGTGCTCACAGGCTATTGCTCCCTGCATCTCTCTGAGGGGACCTGGTTCTGGCTCATGGTCATCGGTAGGCATAAAGCACTCCCGTTACTGATGAACCCAAACTAATATTTCACATGTCAGTTTGGATAGCTTCAGGGAGCCTCAGGGCTTCCCAAGAAATTGGTGTTTCATTACATTAAACTCTGTTTTTTCTTGGGGGAGCCCCTATGGCTCCCCAGAGCAATCCAGGCTGATATGATTATTACTACCGGGGACCACGAGCCAGATCCTGGCCTCCTTAGAGAGGCACGGGAAGCAATGACCTATAGAAATGCACATGTGATTGTGGAGCATTCTATATCTGCCATCGACTGGGACAGGCACCCAGAAAGGTAAGCGCCCCAAAACAAACCACTATTCTGATTAAAACGACGAATATAGACAAACGAGTGGACAGAACTCCCCAAATGAAAACGAGCAAACATTACGTCACACGAGCTGCGCTCCATGTCTGCACAGCTCCCCCCCTCACCCCAGGAGGGGGAAGGGGAAGCCCAAGACCCCCCGCGCCGGTGATCCACACCCCAGTTCTCGGCTGATGCGAGACATCACGGTCGTATGGCTCCAGTGTTACGCTGTGCCTTGGTTCAGTACTGCTCCTACGGTGGTATGCGAGCAGGGAGTAATATTCCTAGGTACTCGGGCTGCATGTGCTTAGGGTTCCATTCCCTAAGTTCCCTGTAAGTACCGCCCTCGGGGCTTGGGGTTCCATTCCCTAAGTTCCCTGTAAGTACCGCCCTCGGGGCTTGGGGTTATCTTCCGTAAATCACCTTGGGTCTACCTCTGTTGGTCTTTCACTGCTTGGCAATTGACCGCCTCGAGTGTTTTGGGGGTTTCCGCCCATGTTTACCTTGAGGTAAGTGGTAGTTTATTGCACTGGTAGGGCGTGGGGTACTGTGCAGCTAGTTTTCACCTATTACATCGTCCAGCTCTGTTCCTCTTGGGCATGTTTCCTCTTGCAGGGGTTTTTCTTTTCCTTTTTTGTTTTGGCCTGTAAGGGGGGGGGGGGCTGGCTTGTCCCTTTCCCCTGTTTAGTTAGGGTGTTGACTTCCTGTGTTCGTTGGTACCCCCCCCCCCTCCTTCACCGCTGTGAGTGGATACGTCCCAGAGGTTCAGCTTTAGCGGTTTGTTTGGTAGACTTGGGTATGGGTACTACCAGTACCCTGCCTGGGATTACCCTTAGCAGACCCAGTCTAGGGGCCCTCGGAAACCCCGTGGAGGCTCTCGGGTGCGATGAATGCGACCCCTAAATCCCTTCTCGCTTTGTGCAAGTTTGAGGGTTGCTCTGTCCCCTTGTCTCAAGGCGACGCTCATTGTTTTTGTCTGTCATGCTGCCTGTTGGGTTGGTGACACCTTCGGCCCAAAGTCCTGCGAGGTTTGTTGCTTGTTTGTCACTCAATTCACCCATTCTCCTGATATTATTTGGGTGTAGGCGGGTCATGCCTTGCAGGATAGGTTTTGGTTGCAACGTGCTAATCTAGTTACTTCCCCGGATGCTGCGAGTTTTGCTTCGTTTTGCTTATAGGGATCCGGACTTAGGGGTGTCGGTCGCGTCGGCCCTGGTTCAGTCCGCGCCCCCCTCGTTCTTCCCCTGCTGTGCTTCACTCGTTCCTCCCCCCCCCCCCTGCTTCCGGCTGCTAAGAGTCTGAGAGCTTCGGGGTTGGAGCAGGGTTTAGAGGTTTCTGAGACTTGGGCAGGAACACATTTTAACAATCTTAGAAGAATTTTTTTCTTGCGCACAGCAGTGTTGTCAGCTATTACCAGCAGCGCTGCACAGGGGTTAATGTGCTCGATCAGGGGGTGTACATAACCCATTAACCACTGCACTGCGCAATGAGGCATTCGACGGGTGGTGTGCAACACGCCTCAGGGATCTCTTATAGTGTACTATTTAAAACTGGCGCACGGTGACGCTGGTATGAAATAGATGCCTGAGGGGCTCCAGTGATCGTCCGCCATTTTGAAAAAAAATCCCAGCATGCCCCAGGGCCGTGGGGAGCCTCAGTTTTAAGGAAGCAACCATGTCTGATGCATCGTCTACGAGCTCCCGGTCCACAATCAGCTGCGGTTCAGGAAAACGACTCTCAGAGGACGAAATATGCGACATATTGTATGGTGATGGATGATCATTTAGACTACAATCCAGAGAAAGACCTAACACAGAGGTCTGACACGAGTAAGGGGGAGAATGAGGTGGAGGAGGTCGTGTGTTTGTTTAATACACGTACCTCACCTGGCCAGCCCTGCCGCCCTGGGTGAGTACTGTTAGTCACCACAACCATGTGTGTCCTCTGAGGCAAGTTTATTTAGTGATAGTACATGTGGTGAATCATTTTCGGGCTTCGGTGACATAGGCTCTGATACAAGCAGTGTTGACGAACCAAGTACGAGCAGCGACGGTGTTACTAGGCGGGGTTTTGCTGCCCCATCAGCACACCGAGGCAAGCTGCAGCGTCACGCGGCCCGAGGACAATGTTGACAGTGTTTCCTCGACATCAGGTGTTCGTGGTAGGCCTACACTATGCAGAACACTTTCATCTACTGGTTTGCCTATACACACCCCCTCCCCGCTCAGCTCGTTGTCGCCGTGTGGGGGCTTAGTGGGCGGCTGCCGGAGTGTGATGCTCCTTGGGACAGTCCTCTGTCCTTTTCTAGCCTTGTGCTCCTGCTGCCGTCCTCTCCAATTCTGCTGGGCATCTTTTCCTTTTCCTTCTGTTTCGTTTTTCTCCCCCCTCTTCTCCTATCTGCTTGCCGTTTCCTGCCGACCTTTTGCTCGTTCTGGTTCTTCCCTTGGACTTCTTCTATTTTGACGCCCGGGTGCTTGAGGAGGCATACTCATGCACCCGTAGAACTGCAGTACCCGATGTCGAGAGCGAGGGGAACCTTTTATTGTCAATCCCCACTTCGTCACTGAACCCGATCTCGACGAACTGTCGGTTTCTTAAGGTGGCGTTTGTGGGGAGTATACTCACGACGCACCCCTAGGAGGCCCCGACAAGATCGGCGATAGCTTCTTGTTGGGTGTCCTGCCTCTAATTGTGGCTCCATGGCGGGTGTGGGGGCACATTCGTGAGTGAATTCTTTCTTTCGTCATGATGATAACCCCCTGCTTCGGCTTCTTCTGGTTTACCTTCTCAGGCTCGTGGGGTGGGCGACCAAGCCCCCGAGTCGGTCCGTATTGGAAGACCGGGCTCTGTAGCCTCCGCTGCATTGGGCCCCGACCTTGCTCCTCCTTTGGCCTCTCTGACTCCTTCCTCTGGCTCCCCTCCCTCCTCTGTGGTTGGGTCGAGCCCCAAGCCCCCAGTGGTGACTACCTCGTCCCCTGGCGCGGCTCCTTCTCTAGTTGTAACTACTGCGCCTTTTAACCCCTCTCTCTCTGGGGGTTCTCACCGCCGTCCTCGTCACGGCCGCCCTCGCTCGATTCCTTCCAGTTCTGCTACCTATCAAGCCTTGTTTGGTCCCGCTTCGTGGGCCAAATATTTTGATCTCCTCCCTCTTGATTCTGCGCCTCCTGACGATTTCTCCCTCCATCGACATCTCATTGATTCCGTGGATGCCTCCATTACTTTCAACCCCACTCGTCTCGGTACACGTGTCGTTGCTGCTCCTTCTCAGGATGCTGCTTCCCGCTTGGCTGCCTTATCCTGCCTTGGCGAGACCCCCATTCGGGTCTCGAAGAACGCTCAGTTGAATGCCAGTGTTGGCACTATTTTGCTCCCGCCCCATGTTGCGACCGGTGTTCGGGACCTGCGCGACTGCCACGACGATATTCGACATATCCTCGCTGCCCAGGGCCATTCTATTCTCCAGGTGGACACGTTTACTCGTCCCCCTCGTGGTAGTCGCCGTCAACCCCTCCGAGTTGTGAAGATTACCTTTGATGGTAGGACCCTTCCACCCTCTGTCATTCTTGCTGGTGCCAGGTGCTCTGTCCAGGAGTACATTCCTTCTCCTCGGCTCTGCAACAAGTGCTGGAGGTTTGGGCATGGTGCCCTCCGCTGCTCCGGGACTGTCTCTCTCTGTCCTTTGTGTGGTGGCGAAGGTCACTCTAAGTCGGAGTGCGCTTCTCCCCAGGCTCGTTGCCTCAACTGCGGTGAGGCCCATCCTACCTTCTCCCGTGCGTGTGTCCATTACAAGCTTGAGGCAGCCGTCCTCGACTTGAAGCACCGGGAGCGTTTATCTTTTCCTGAGGCGAGGCGCCAGGTTCGCCGGCTCCCGCCTTATGCTAATATCTCTTATGCTCGCGTGTTGCGCTCTTCCTCTCCTCGTCCTTCCCGCCTTCCTCAGACTCTCAACCGTTTCCGGGCCTTGGACCCTGATGCGCCCACTGCCCCCTCCTCTGTCCCTTTGGGTTCTCTCCCGAAGGATCCTCCTCCTGGTCCTCTGTCTGGGGTTCCCCTTCCTTCTACCCGGTCTGTCGTGTCTTCTGTGTCTTCTTCCTCGTCCCCCTCCGATCCTCCTTCCCATCCTCTTCCTCCATCTATCGGCTCTCCCCACCGCCTGTCGGTGCGGGCGGATGTCCATCGCTCTCCTAACGGCCGTCGTGTGTGCTCTCGTTCGGCTTCTCCTTTTGAGACACTGGAATCCGTTGCCCGGTACGTAGTTGCAGGGACACCGGTTTCTTTAAGTTAGAAGCGTAAGCCTGGCTCCTCTCCTTCCTCTTCCCCGGCGGGTAAGAAGGCTTCGCTTTCTTCCTCAGCTCCTCCTGACTCTGTTGCTCCTTCCCCTTCCGTTTCAGTGCTTGCGCCCCCTGTTCCTGCTATGGAGGTTTCTTTGGCCCCTGCTTCCCTTTCGGTTGCTGCTCTTGCTGGGGTGCGCTCCCCTCTTTCTACTCCCCCTCTTCCTGCTGCTGTCCTTGACTGCTCCTCTCCGTTGTCTCCTCCTCTTCCTCCTCCTCCTCCGGACCCTGCCCGCCCGCCTCTGATCCGTTCTCCCGTTTCCTTCCCTCCGTCTTTGCTCAGTTTACCCATGCCCCCTAACCCTGACTTTGCTGACCCTGATCCCGACCCTGATATTCTTTAACGTGCTCTGTTGCTCTTTCGCCTTTGTTTCTTCCTTGTTCTCTGTTTTTGTCCTTTCTCTTCTCGTCGTTGTCTTTTCTTCAATGGAACGTTCGAGGTTATTGCGCCAATTTCCTCGAACTCCAACTTCTGATTTCGCGGTTTTCGCCCCTTTGTGTCTGTCTCCAGGAGCCAATGCTTGGTGCTCGTCCTGGTCGTTTTCGTGGCTATTCCTTTCTCTCTCCCCCCCCCCCAGCCATTGCTGGGGCTTCTAATTCTTCTGCTCTCTTGATTCGGGCTGATGTTCCCTTTGTTCCTTTACTTTTTCCTTCGCCTCTCCATTGTTCTGCTGCTCGTATCTTTGTGGGGAAATGGTACACAGTTTGTTCCATTTATCTCCCCCCGAGTGTCCCGCTCTCTCTTCCTGATTTGAAACACCTCCTAGACTCCTTGCCGGAGCCTGTGCTCCTGCTGGGTGACTTCAATTGTCGTCATTCTCTTTGGGGTGACGTTCTGACGAATACCCGGGGTCGCCTCCTTGAGCCGTTTCTCCTCTCTTCTTCCCTGTCTCTTCTGAATTCTGGTGAGCCCACTCATTTGGACTCTCGGACTCGCACCCTTTCTTGTCTTGATCTTTCTCTCTGCTCTTCTTCTCTTTACTTAGATTTCACGTGGCAGGTTCTTGATGACCTCCATGGAAGTGATCATTTCCCCATCCTTGTTTCCTTTTTCTCTTTTCGCCCTTCCCTCTCTTTCCCTAGGTGGCAGTTTGCTAAGGCGGACTGGACCCTATTTTCCCTCAGTGCTACTCTCTCTGACCTCTCCCTTCTGCCCCTCTCTCGCGCTCTCCTCCTTTTCCATGACACTGTCTTCAACGCTGCCCTCCGCTCTATTCCTCGCTCTTCCTCTCGGGGTCCACGGAAGTGCGTTCCCTGGTGGAATGCGGACTGTGCTCGGGCTGTCCGCTGTAAGCGTGCAGCCTGGAAGAGGCACCGCCGTAGGCAGACGACCGATTCTTTTCTTTTCTTTCGGAAAGCGAGTGCGGTGGCCTGTAGGGCCATCCGTACGGCTAAACGTGAATGTTGGGCATCTTATGTCTCAACAATTACGTCCGAAACCCCTCTGGCCCAGATCTGGAAGCGTATCCGCAAGATAGCGGGTAAGTTCATTCCCGATGTTTCACCGGTCCTTCACCTCCATGATACTCTTGTGGCGGACCCGTTGCAGGTCGCTTCCGAACTGGGTTCCCACTTTTCTTCTGTTAGCTCTGGTCTTCATCTTCCCCAATCTTTCCTTCTTCGTAAACCTGTCCTTGAGTCTCGTCCTTTAGATTTCTGCACTCATCTTCAGCTTCCCTATAATGATCCCTTCTCTCTCTCTGAACTTCGTTCTGCCCTGGCCCTCTGCGGTTCTACGGCGGCGGGCTCCGATGGTATTCATTATGAGATGCTTCGCCATCTCCCTCCGAGCACGTCTCAGTATTTACTGAGTCTGTATAATCGGATCTGGGAGTCGTCGTCAGTCCCTGAGGACTGGCTTGATGCCGTTGTCCTCCCTGTTCGCAAACCGGGGTCTCTGGGTACTTCCCCTAAGGACTTTCGCCCTATTGCTCTCACAAGTTGTGTCTGCAAACTCTTTGAACGTATGGTTAACGTTCGTCTGATGTGGTTCCTGGAACACCATCACCTCCTCTCCCCTTCTCAATTTGGTTTCCGCAAGTGCCGCAGCACGACAGATGTCCTGGTGAACTTGGAGGTCTATATTCGTTCTGCTTTTGCTGCGAAGACCTCCGTTGTTGCCGTCCTTTTTGACCTAGAGAAGGCTTACGACACCACTTGGCGTTATCATATCCTATCTCAACTTCATTCTTTTGGCCTTCGTGGTCATCTCCCTCTCTTTCTCCGCAGCTTCCTCTCTCGTCGTTCCTTTCGGGTGCGCCTTGGTACCGCTCTCTCTCCCTCTTTTCAGCAATACGAAGGTGTGCCCCAGGGTAGTGTTCTGAGCACTACTCTTTTTCTGGTTGCCCTCAATGGTCTTCTTTCCTCTCTTCCTTCTGGTGTCTTCTCCGCTCTCTATGTCGATGATCTTACCCTTTGTTGTCAGGGTGATGATTCGCCTCTCCTTCAACGCCGGCTTCAACTTGCAATTGATGCCGTGTCGTCTTGGGCCACAGGTCATGGCTTTAAGTTCTCTACTTCTAAGACTTGTGCCATGACTTTTACGCGGAAACGGGTTGTTCTTCGTCCCTCTTTGTCACTTTATGGTCATCCCCTTGAATACAAAGATTCCGCGAAGCTTTTGGGGTTATTCCTTGACACTCGTTTGTCTTGGTCTCCCCATATCTCTTACCTCCGTGTTGAGTGCTCTAAGACCCTTACCCTCCTTCGGGTCTTGTCCCATACTTCTTGGGGGGGGGCAGATAGGCGCACTCTCCTTGCTTTACATTCCTCTCTTGTCCTGTCTAAGCTCGATTATGGTTGCCCTGCTTACTCGTCTGCTTCTCCTTCTACTCTTCGCCGTCTTGATGCTTTGCACCATACTGGGTTGCGCCTCAGTTCTGGTGCCTTTCGTTCGACTCCCATCCTTAGCTTGTATGTTGACACTGGCTTCCTGTCTCTCCAGGACCGCCGTGATCGCTACTGTCTTCGCTATCTTGCGCGGTCCTTGCAACATCCTTCCTCTCGCCTCTGTCGTGCTTTAACTTATACCCCTCCTGCGGTTCCTGTTCCTCTTCACCACCTCCCTCTTTCTGTCCGGTTATCTCGCCTACAGGATTCTCTTTCCGTTCGTATTTCTGATGTTTCTCCTCGTGTTGTTCCTTCTTTGCCCCCGTGGAGGGTCCCTCTTCCGCGGTTTTGTACATCCTTGACCCGTATCACTAAAGCTTTTACCCCTCCTACGGTTCTAAAACGCCTTTTCCTCGAGCACTTTTCTTCTCACTCCCGCTCCGTTTCTGTCTTCACCGATGGGTCTAAGTCAGCGGACGGTGTTGGCTACTCTGTTGTTTTTCCTGATCGCACTTATATGTGTCGCTTGCCTCCGGAGACTAGCATCTTTACAGCGGAACTTTATGCTATTCTCTATGCTCTTCGTCTCCTGCTTTCTCGTTGTCAGTCTTCCTTTGTGGTTGTTGTTGACTCTCGTAGTGCCCTCATGGCTCTCGGGTCCTTTAATCCGGTTCATCCAGTAGTTGTCGAGATCCAGCATTGGCTGTTTCTCGTTCACAGTAAATTTAAGTCGGTTGAGTTTTGTTGGGTTCCCAGCCATATTGGTGTGTCTTTAAATGAGCGTGCGGATGCTGCTGCCAAGGAAGCTGTCCGCTCTTGTCCCATCTCTCGCAAAGGCATTCCGTATTCCGACGTTTACCCGGTTATCCATTCCTCAGTCCTTACCCGTTGGCAGGCTTCTTGGTTGTCTGTTACTGGTAACAAGCTACGTACTCTTAAATGTTGTGTTTCCTCGTGGCCGTCCTCCTTCCACCGTAACCGGCGGTGGGAAACAGCTCTGGCGAGGTTGCGTATTGGCCATACTCGCTTAACCCATGGTCACTTGATGGAGCGCCGCCCTGCTCCTTATTGTCCTAGTTGCATTGTCCCTCTTACGGTCGTGCATGTCCTTCTTGAATGTCCTGACTTCCAGGACGAGCGTGTGTCTTGCTTTCCGACCGCCCCTCGCGGTCACCTGTCCCTCGATAGAATTCTTGGTGACTCGGATACTTTTGATATCGTTCGCCTTATGCGTTTTTGTTCTCGTATTGGCATCCTTGGTGATATTTAGCGCCCTCTGATTATTTTGCGCATTTGATGGTGCTACATAGCCTTCCCGGTTTGGTGCCTTCTTTTGATAATTACTTACTACTTGCCTATACACAACTTTAGAACAAGACAACGGAGCCGTGTTTTTGGTGCTCGTGGTGGTGTTGGCTCCAGAACCAAACCCACAGGTGTACTCGTGTGGGAGGATTGTGAGACTTTTGTCCCACAAATTCCAACATTTGATGGTACCGATGCTGATGTGACACCGTTATTCCTCCCTATACAAGTGATGATATGGCTGTAATTGACTATTTTTATGGGGCATATTTTGACAAGGAATTCTTGGACCATCTCGTTGCAGAGACGAACAGATATGTTCACAGCCTCACTGACTCCAGCATTTTACCTGTCTCTCGCATGACACCTTGGACAGACACGACAAATGAGGAAATTATGTGTTTTTGGCGTTGAGCATAATGATGATGATGAAACATTTTGATCACAAAAACAAGTGATCCAGGATTATTGGAGCTAAGACAGCCTTGTTCCGTCCCTCGTGTTCAACAGTTACATGTCACATAATAGGTTCCTGCTGCTTCTCAGGTGCCTGCACTTTGAGAACAATGATAATGAATCAGACACGATAGATTTTAGAAGATGCAGAAGATTTTTAGTGATATGTGAGGAAATATCACTAAAAAGTGGTAGTGGCTCCGGGAATCTACGCCTCGGGCGACACCAAACCATGACATCACATGCGATTTTCTGAACCACACTGCGGCCAAAGTAAGTACAATTTCGTATTTATTTCAATATATATATGATCATGGAAGGGTATTTAACATTATTAGAAGCACAAAAAATTTTGTGAACAATTTATTTTTTGCGCACCAGGGGTTTGCCATATTTGGGGGCAGAGCTGGTTAAGGCAATCATAGGTGTATTGTAGAATTCAAAGCTTGGGTACAAGATGGAGGCTTGAGGGCCTCCAGTGAGCGTCTGTCAGCTTGAAAAAAATTACTAGCTTGCCACTTAGCCGGTAGTGGGCAGGCTCATTTTCAAGGTAACAACCATGTCAGACATCAAGCTCCCTTATTCATCAAGCTCCCAGTCCCCAGCCAGCTGTGTTGCTGAGAAAACACTCTTTGATGTTGACATACAGGGCATATTGCTGGAAGATAACCATGCCAGTGATATTGATAACACAAATCTGGACTAAGACCTATCACAGGTGTCTGATACTAGTGAATATAGATATTGAAGTGGACGATGTAGAGTGTGTGTACAGTACACAGCTCTCACCAGCCCTGCCCTGCCCACCAAGGTCAACACCATTATTCAACTGGACTACAAATAATTAGCTAAGTTAAGACTTAGATTAATATTGTAATACATTAATATCATATGGTAATGCAGGCGATGAGTCACAATAACGTGGCTGAAGTATGTTGACCAGACCACACACTAGAAATTGAAGGGACGACGACGTTTCGGTCCGTCCTGGACCATTCTCAATTCGATTGTGGCATATTTTGACTTGACACAATTTTGACACAATCGACTTGAGAATGGTCCAGGACGGACCGAAACGTCGTCGTCCCTTCAATTTCTAGTGTGTGGTCTGGTCAACATCATATGGTAATAATGCAAGCTGGGCAAGGATATGCAATGTAAACAGGCGAAAAAGAGAAGAGAGAGGAGAACAAAGTGAAAATTAAACAAATAATTAAAATTTAGAATAAATAAATGGATTCAGATTCATAATAGTTAATAAAATGGGATACATATAATTAATCAAATTAAAAATTCAGTAATCTCTTAAGATTGTAGTACAGTAATATTGTATGGTAATAAGACAAGTTGGATAAGGGTATGCAATAGAAACAGACACGGGTGGGCTGGAGACACTCATGTACTTAAAGTTTAAAAATCCATTAACATTACTGGAATAATGGACAACAGATAGGACTAGTAGCTAATATTAATGGGCAGGTATGTATAAGTGAGAAATTAAATTAATATTTTTTAATTCACAAAGTAATGAATTAAAGATTCAGATACATTGACAAATTAAGAGTTGAAGGTTTATAACATTTTGTGAAATTGAAGTCTTAGTAGTGATAGACAAATGGGTAAGTTGCCAATACGTTAAACTAAGAACCTGATAACTAGATAAATTAAGCATTAAAAGAATTATATATTCTATAAAATTTAAGTCTTTGTAGAAAAATTTATAAGAGGGTAAATTACATATAATTGAAGCCAATAATATAATAAAGAAGTATTTAGTAACTTATATACAATTATAAATCAAAATTTAAATATGGTTAGGGCATATGGCTTGGTAAGGCTTGGTCACTCGTGTGTTACTCTCAGTAAGGCTTGGTCACTCATGTGTTACTCTCAGTAAGGCTTGGTCACTCATGTGTTACTCTCAGTAGGGCTTGGTCACTGATGTGTTACTCTCAGTAAGGCTTGGTCACTCGTGTGTTACTCTCAGTAAGGCTTGGTCACTCGTGTGTTACTCTCAGTAAGGCTTGGTCACTCGTGTGTTACTCTCAGTAAGGCTTGGTCACTCGTGTGTTACTCTCAGTAAGGCTTGGTCACTCGTGTGTTACTCTCAGTAAGGCTTGGTCACTCGTGTGTTACTCTCAGTAAGGCTTGGTCACTCGTGTGTTACTCTCAGTAAGGCTTGGTCACTCGTGTGTTACTCTCAGTAAGGCTTGGTCACTCGTGTGTTACTCTCAGTAAGGCTTGGTCACTCATGTGTTACTGTCAGTAAGGCCATTGGAAGTTTGCTGACTTCCAGTTATGTCACAGTTAACAAAGAAAACCAGTAATTGTTGGACACTTTTTATTTCATGTCTTTTGCTGTTCTTTCTTAGCAATGATCGTTCCATTCCTGGTGTCGCACTGCTTGATAAGATTTGGGTTTTGTTTGTGAATATGATGCAGTCTGTAGAGGAGGATCAACGCTGCTTGGTAAGGCACTCATTAATATAATATGATGCAGTCTGTAGAGGAGGATCAACGCTGCTTGGTAAGGCACTCATTAATATAATATGATGCTGTCTGTAGAGGAGGATCAACGCTGCTTGGTAAGGCACTCATTAATATAATATGATGCAGTCTGTAGAGGAGGATCAACGCTGCTTGGTAAGGCACTCATTAATATAATATGATGCAGTCTGTAGAGGAGGATCAACGCTGCTTGGTAAGGCACTCATTAATATAATATGATGCAGTCTGTAGAGGAGGATCAACGCTGCTTGGTAAGGCACTCATTAATATAATATGATGCAGTCTGTAGAGGAGGATCAACGCTGCTTGGTAAGGCACTCATTAATATAAAGATTGGTTTTATATGTGTAGATGATTGAATGAGGTCTTACTTATCATTGGGATAAGCTAGTTTAGTGAGCATCTGCCTGGTGCTATGGTGATTGTTTTTATCTATTCTGATAGATTTAATAGTATCATTAAAGTTTATCTCTGATGTAATCAGTTGATGGGCTACACTTGAACAGTTTTGACCTTCTTGTTCTTCAGGCAGTTCAGTAGAGCTGATGATGAGCAAATCATGGAGTTTTTGTTAATACTGTTGTCTGGAGAGCCTGAAACACTTATAAATCCATTACTACTTACCTAACTACACATGCTGTATTGCATATTAATGGGTTATAAGCCAGTCCACACATGGTATAAGTATGGAATACTATAACTCTCATACTGGGTGGGGTGGATATTATGAGGGACTGGTGGCTCATAACAGTTGTCACTAACCTGTGTTGGTGAGTGTATTAATAACACTCACGCTTCGATGTCGCTTTCCAGTGACATCCGTTTTTCTCCTGGGCCGTCTCGGATGACGTGGTCTGAAATCATCCATTAAAATATTTGTTAAAAATTAAAATTTTAACTGATCAATCTGGGAGTAGTTTCAAAATGAGCGCCTTTAGATTGCACACAATTTGATGCCAAAATGTAAGACGTCACATGAAAATTGTTGTCAGAACACTGGAAAGATATAAATAATTTTGTGGTGATGAGCGTCAAAAAGTGTCCAAAAGTTATAATATTTGTTAAAATTCTATTTATTGTTTTATTATTATGGGACTAGTTTTAAAATATGCGCCTTTAGATTGCGCACAATTTGGTACCAAAATGAAAGACGTAACACGAAAATTGATGTCAGAACACTGGAAAAAATATTTAGTATTCTAGTATTTCTTTTGTTTTTGGCTATGATGAATTGTTCTAAAATTCTTGGTAATTACTGTAGTGTATAGGCCGCTCCACATCCCCCTTAGCCCCCCAGGTTATCCCTCCCAACGCTCCCCTCTCCCCCGACACAACCCACCCCCGCCTACACCATGCGCCTCGAGCCACAGCCGTACAATGCACTCCTTGTCTGGCTGACTGTCCGGATATTGCAACATCGGCAGCAAGTTAACCGGCCCAGATTTTTATCCGGACAAACACCTGATATTCCGGCTCCTATGGACATTTTGGCCGGATATTGAGAACTTTATCCGGTCACGATTTTGACCGTATAAGGGTGTTTTCTGGATATTCGAATCCCGGATAATCGAGTGTCTGCAGTATTTTGTGTGACATGGCGTTGGAATTGAGCTGTGTTTTTATCATTCCGTAAATTGTGTGAGTATAGATTGTTTTTGTTTTTTATTTTTTTTAACTTTTTCTTATATTTCAGTGATGGGAACATCAAATCATTTAATGTTCCCAATTTTCTAATGGAACATCAGATCATTTGGGAATGCATAAGACGAGTTAGTGGGGAATGGTGGGGAGGACGAGGGGACGGGAGTGGGGGGATGGTGAGGGGGGACAGTGGAGGGGGGTAATGATGGGAAGGATGAGGGGATGGGGGGAGTTGGGGTAATGATGGGAAGGATGAGGGGATGGGGGGAGTTGGGGTAATGATGGGAAGGATGAGGGGATGGGGGGAGTTGGGGATGGTAACGAGGGGACCGGGGAATGGAGAATGGTGGGGAGGACAAGGGGACAGGGGAGTGAGGAATGGTTTGGAGGATGAGGGGACGCGGGAGTGAGGAATGGTTTGGAGGATGAGGGGACGCGGGAGTGAGGAATGGTTTGGAGGATGAGGGGACGCGGGAGTGAGGAATGGTTTGGAGGATGAGGGGACGCGGGAGTGAGGAATGGTTGGGAGGACGAGGGGACGGGGGAGTGGGGAATGGTTGAGGGGACGCGGGAGTGAGGAATGGTTGGGAGGATGAGGGGACGCGGGAGTGAGGAATGGTTAGGAGGACGAGGGGACGGGGGAGTGGGGAATGGTTGAGGGGACGCGGGAGTGAGGAATGGTTGGGGACAAGGGGATGCGGGAGTGAGGAATGGTTGGGAGGATGAGGGGACTGGGGAATGGTGGGGAGGACTGGGAGACAGGGGAAGGTTGCTGTGGCTCAACAACGCACATGCGTTGCTGAGCCAAAACAACGCATGGCCAAGTATAGCTAGTGAGGAATAATGTATATTGGATTAATCAGTTCCAAACCACAAAAATAAATGCTGTATAGTTATACAATAATTAAATGGAATAAATGCTAACACTACACTTTACCTGTACTTCAGAGAGTTGATGGCATATGTGGAAACTAGTGAGGCAGAGGAAGAGAGATGTTCTTTGGCAGGGGAGTTCCCTAACATTAAAACTTCTGGTAGTTGTGCTTCTGATGTTCTTTCTCTTTTCTGTCTTTTTCTGTTTCCCTCATTACACTCACTGAATGTTTTCCTTACAAGAAACTTGTCCAAGGATGATTGTTTTTGCCTGTGCATTAAAATGTTTTTAAAGTGAGACATAGCACTGTCATTCAACAGATTTGTAACACAGTTTGTCAAGGTGATGATTTCAAGAAAAGGTTTACACTTTCCCTCATTTTGCACACATTTCTTTTAATAGAGAACTAGATTTAGGCATACCAAACTCTGTAACAAGAGCTGACACTCGGGTACCACTCTCATATTTAGCTGTGAGTTCTTTCTTCATCTGTATCGTGATTCTAACCGTTGTTCTTTTTGATTGGCCCCCCTCCCCGCTCAGCTCGTTGTCGCCGTGTGGGGGCTTCGTGGGCGGCTGCCGGAGTGTGATGCTCCTTCGGACAGTCCTCTGTCCTTTTCTAGCCTTGTGCTCCTGCTGCCGTCCTCTCCAATTCTGCTGGGCACCTTTTCCTTTTCCTTCTGTTTCGTTTTTCTCCCCCCTCTTCTCCTATCTGCTTGCCGTTTCCTGCCGACCTTTTGCTCGTTCTGGTTCTTCCATGGACTTCTTCTATTTTGACGCCCGGGTGCTTGAGGAGGCATACTCATGCACCCGTAGAACTGCAGTACCCGACGTCGAGAGCGAGGGGAACCTTTTATTGTCAATCCCCACTTCGTCACTGAACCCGATCTCGACGGACTGTCGGTTTCTTAAGGTGGCGTTTGTGGGGCGTATACTCACGACGCACCCCTAGGAGGCCCCGACAAGATCGGCGATAGCTTCTTGTTGGGTGTCCTGCCTCTAATTGTGGCTCCATGGTGGGTGTGGGGGCACATTCGTGAGTGAATTTTTCTTTTCGTCACGATGAAAACCCCTGTTTCGGCTGCTTCTGGCTTCCCTTCTCAGGCTCGTGGGGTGGGCGACCAAGCCCCCGAGTCGGTCCGTATTGGAAGTCCGGGCTCTGTAGCCTCCGCTGCATTGGGCCCCGACCTTGCTCCTCCTTTGGCCTCTCTGACTCCTTCCCCTGGCTCCCTTCCCTCCTCTGTGGTTGGGTCGAGCCCCAAGCCCCCAGTGGTGACTACCTCGTCCCCTGGCGCGGCTCCTTCTCTAGTTGTAACTACTGCGCCTTTTAACCCCTCTCTCTCTGGGGGTTCTCACCGCCGTCCTCGTCACGGCCGCCCTCGCTCGATTCCTTCCAGTTCTGCTACCTATCAAGCCTTGTTTGGTCCCGCTTCGTGGGCCAAATATTTTGATCTCCTCCCTCTTGATTCTGCGCCTCCTGACGATTTCTCCCTTCATCGACATCTCATTGATTCCGTGGATGCCTCCATTACTTTCAACCCCACTCGTCTCGGTACACGTGTCGTTGCTGCTCCTTCTCAGGATGCTGCTTCCCGCTTGGCTGCCTTGTCCTGCCTTGGCGAGACCCCCGTTCGGGTCTCGAAAAACGCTCAGTTGAATGCCAGTGTTGGCACTATTTTGCTCCCGCCCCATGTTGCAACCGGTGTTCGGGACCTGCGCGACTGCCACGACGATATTCGACATATCCTCGCTGCCCAGGGCCATTCTATTCTCCAGGTGGACACGTTTACTCGTCCCCCTCGTGGTAGTCGCCGTCAACCCCTCCGGGTTGTGAAGATTACCTTTGATGGTAGGACCCTTCCACCCTCTGTCATTCTTGCTGGTGCCAGGTGCTCTGTCCAGGAGTACATTCCTTCTCCTCGGCTCTGCAACAAGTGCTGGAGGTTTGGGCATGGTGCCCTCCGCTGCTCCGGGACTGTCTCTCTCTGTCCTTTGTGTGGTGGCGAAGGTCACTCTAAGTCGGAGTGCACTTCTCCCCAGGCTCGTTGCCTCAACTGCGGTGAGGCCCATCCTGCCTTCTCCCGTGCGTGTGTCCATTACAAGCTTGAGGCAGCCGTCCTCAACCTGAAGCACCGGGAGCATTTATCTTTTCCTGAGGCGAGGCGCCAGGTTCGCCGGCTCCCGCCTTATGCTAATATCTCTTATGCTCGCGTGTTGCGCTCTTCCTCTCCTCGTCCTTCCCGCCTTCCTCAGACTCACAACCGTTTCCGGGCCTTGGACCCTGATGCGCCCACTGCCCCCTCCTCTGTTCCTTCGGGTTCTCTCCCGAAGGATCCTCCTCCTGGTCCTCTGTCTGGGGTTCCCCTTCCTTCTGCCCGGTCTGTCGTGTCTTCTGTGTCTTCTTCCTCGTCCCCCTCCGGTCCTCCTTCCCATCCTCTTCCTCCATCTATCAGCTCTCCCCACCGCCTGTCGGTGCGGGTGGATGTCCCTCGCTCTCCTACCGGCCGTCGTGTGTGCTCTCGTTCGGCTTCTCCGGTTGAGACACTGGAATCCGTTGCCCGGTACGTAGTTGCTGGGACACCGGTCTCTTTAAGTCAGAAGCGTAAGCCTGGCTCCTCTCCTTCCTCTTCCCCAGCGGGTAAGAAGGCTTCGCTTTCTTCCTCAGCTCCTCCTTCTGGCTCTGTTGCTCCTTCCCCTCCCGTTTCAGTGCTTGCGCCCCCTGTTCCTGCTATGGAGGTTTCTTTGGACCCTGCTTCCCTTTCGGTTGCTACTCTTGCTGGGGTGAGCTCCCCTCTTTCTACTCCCCCTCCTCCTGCTGCTGTCCTTGACGGCTCCTCTCCGTTGTCTCCTCCTCTTCCTCCTCCTCCTCCTCCTCCTCCTCCGGACCCTGCCCGCCCACCTCTGATCTGTTCTCCCGTTTCCTTCCCTCCGTCTTTGCTCAGTTTACCCATGCCCCCTAACCCTGACTTTGCTGACCCTGATCCCGACCCTGATATTCTTTAACGTGCTCTGTTGCTCTTTCGCCTTTGTTTCTTCCTTGTTCTCTGTTTTTGTCCTTTCTCTTCTCGTCGTTGTCTTTTCTTCAATGGAACGTTCGAGGTTATTACGCCAATTTCCTCGAACTCCAACTTCTGATTTCGCGGTTTTCGCCCCTTTGTGTCTGTCTCCAGGAGCCAATGCTTGGTGCTCGTCCTGGTCGTTTTCGTGGCTATTCCTTTCTCCCCCCCCCCCCAGCCATTGCTGGGGCTTCTAATTCTTCTGCTCTCTTGATTCGGGCTGATGTTCCCTTTGTTCCTTTACTTTTTCCTTCGCCTCTCCATTGTTCTGCTGCTCGTATCTTTGTGGGGAAATGGTACACAGTTTGTTCCATTTATCTCCCCCCGAGTGTCCCGCTCTCTCTTCCTGATTTGAAACACCTCCTGGACTCCTTGCCGGAGCCTGTGCTCCTGCTGGGTGACTTCAATTGTCGTCATTCTCTTTGGGGTGACGTTCTGACGAATACCCGGGGTCGCCTCCTTGAGCCGTTTCTCCTCTCTTCTTCCCTGTCTCTTCTGAATTCTGGTGAGCCCACTCATTTGGACTCTCGAACTCGCACCCTTTCTTGTCTTGATCTTTCTCTCTGCTCTTCTTCTCTTTACTTAGATTTCACATGGCAGGTTCTTGATGACCTCCATGGAAGTGATCATTTCCCCATCCTTGTTTCCTTTTTCTCTCTTCGCCCTTCCCTCTCTTTCCCTAGGTGGCAGTTTGCTAAGGCGGACTGGACCCTATTTTCCCTCAGTGCTACTCTCTCTGACCTCTCCCTTCTGCCCCTCTCTCGCGCTCTCCTCCTTTTTCATGACACTGTCTTCGACGCTGCCCTCCGCTCTATTCCTCGCTCTTCCTCTCGGGGTCCACGGAAGTGCGTTCCCTGGTGGAATGCGGACTGTGCTCGGGCTGTCCGCTGTAAGCGTGCAGCCTGGAAGAAGCACCGCCGTAGGCAGACGACCGATTCTTTTCTTTTCTTTCAGAAAGCGAGTGCGGTGGCCAGTAGGGCCATCCGTACGGCTAAACGTGAATGTTGGGCATCTTATGTCTCGACAATTACGTCCGAAACCCCTCTGGCCCAGATCTGGAAGCGTATCCGCAAGATAGCGGGTAAGTTCGTTCCCGATGTTTCACCGGTCCTTCACCTCCATGATACTCTTGTGGCGGACCCGTTGCAGGTCGCTTCCGAACTGGGTTCCCACTTTTCTTCTGTTAGCTCTGGTCTTCATCTTCCCCAATCTTTCCTTCTTCGTAAACCTGTCCTTGAGTCTCGTCCTTTAGATTTCTGCACTCATCTTCAGCTTCCCTATAATGATCCCTTCTCTCTCTCTGAACTTCGTTCTGCCCTGGCCCTCTGCGGTTCTACGGCGGCGGGCTCCGATGGTATTCATTATGAGATGCTTCGCCATCTCCCTCCGAGCACGTCTCAGTATTTACTGAGTCTGTATAATCGGATCTGGGAGTCGTCGTCAGTCCCTGAGGACTGGCTCGATGCCGTTGTCCTCCCTGTTCGCAAACCGGGGTCTCTGGGTACTTCCCCTAAGGACTTTCGCCCTATTGCTCTCACAAGTTGTGTCTGCAAACTCTTTGAACGTATGGTTAACGTTCGTCTGATGTGGTTCCTGGAACACCATCACCTCCTCTCCCCTTCTCAATTTGGTTTCCGCAAGTGCCGCAGCACGACAGATGTCCTGGTGAACTTGGAGGTCTATATTCGTACTGCTTTTGCTGCGAAGACCTCCGTTGTTGCCGTCCTTTTTGACCTAGAAAAGGCTTACGACACCACTTGGCGTTATCATATCCTATCTCAACTTCATTCTTTTGGCCTTCGTGGTCATCTCCCTCTCTTTCTCCGCAGCTTCCTCTCTCGTCGTTCCTTTCGGGTGCGCCTTGGTACCGCTCTCTCTCCCTCTTTTCAGCAATACGAAGGTGTGCCCCAGGGTAGTGTTCTGAGCACTACTCTTTTTCTGGTTGCCCTCAATGGTCTTCTTTCCTCTCTTCCTTCTGGTGTCTTCTCCGCTCTCTATGTCGATGATCTTACCCTTTGTTGTCAGGGTGATGATTCGCCTCTCCTTCAACGCCGGCTTCAACTTGCAATTGATGCCGTGTCGTCTTGGGCCACAGGTCATGGCTTCAAGTTCTCTACTTCTAAGACTTGTGCCATGACTTTTACGCGGAAACGGGTTGTTCTTCGTCCCTCTTTGTCACTTTATGGTCATCCCCTTGAATACAAAGATTCCGCGAAGCTTTTGGGGTTATTCCTTGACACTAGTTTGTCTTGGTCTCCCCATATCTCTTACCTCCGTGTTGAGTGCTCTAAGGCCCTTACCCTCCTTCGGGTCTTGTCCCATACTTCTTGGGGGGCAGATAGGCGCACTCTACTTGCTTTACATTCCTCTCTCGTCCTGTCTAAGCTCGATTATGGTTGCCCTGCTTACTCGTCTGCTTCTCCTTCTACTCTTCGCCGTCTTGATGCTTTGCACCATACTGGGTTGCGCCTCAGTTCTGGTGCCTTTCGTTCGACTCCCGTCCTTAGCTTGTATGTTGACACTGGCTTCCTGTCTCTCCAGGACCGCCGTGATCGCTACTGTCTTCGCTATCTTGCGCGGTCCTTGCAACATCCTTCCTCTCGCCTCTGTCGTGCTTTAACTTTTACCCCTCCTGCGGTTCCTGTTCCTCTTCACCACCTCCCTCTTTCTGTCCGGTTATCTCGCCTACAGGATTCTCTTTCCGTTCGTATTTCTGATGTTTCTCCTCGTGTTGTTCCTTCTTTGCCCCCGTGGAGGGTCCCTCTTCCGCGGTTTTGTACATCCTTGACTCGTATCACTAAAGCTTTTACCCCTCCTACGGTTCTAAAACGCCTTTTCCTCGAGCACTTTTCTTCTCACTCCCGCTCCGTTTCTGTCTTCACCGATGGGTCTAAGTCAGCGGACGGTGTTGGCTACTCTGTTGTTTTTCCTGATCGCACTTATATGTGTCGCTTGCCTCCGGAGACTAGCATCTTTACAGCGGAACTTTATGCTATTCTCTATGCTCTTCGTCTCCTGCTTTCTCGTTGTCAGTCTTCCTTTGTGGTTGTTGTTGACTCTCGTAGTGCCCTCATGGCTCTCGGGTGCTTTAATCCAGTTCATCCAGTAGTTGTCGAGATCCAGCATTGGCTGTTTCTCGTTCACAGTAAATTTAAGTCGGTTGAGTTTTGTTGGGTTCCCAGCCATATTGGCGTGTCTTTAAATGAGCGTGCGGATGCTGCCGCTAAGGAAGCTGTCCGCTCTTGTCCCATCTCTCGTAAAGGCATTCCGTATTCCGACTTTTACCCGGTTATCCATTCCTCAGTCCTTACCCGTTGGCAGGCTTCTTGGTTGTCTGTTACTGGTAACAAGCTACGTACTCTTAAATGTTGTGTTTCCTCGTGGCCGTCCTCCTTCCACCGTAACCGGCGGTGGGAAACAGCTCTGGCGAGGTTGCGTATTGGCCATACTCGCTTAACCCATGGTCACTTGATGGAGCGCCGCCCTGCTCCTTATTGTCCTAGTTGCATTGTCCCTCTTACGGTCGTGCATGTCCTTGAATGTCCTGACTTCCAGGACGAGCGTGTGTTTTGCTTTCCGACCGCCCCTCGCGGTCACCTGTCCCTCGATAGAATTCTTGGTGACTCGGATACTTTTGATATCGTTCGCCTTATGCGTTTTTGTTCTCGTATTGGCATCCTTGGTGATATTTAGCGCCCTCTGATTATTTTGCGTATATGATGGTGCTACATAGCCTTCCCGGTTTGGTGCCTTCTTTTGATAATTACTTACTTACTTTTTGATTGGCTCATATCACAAACTTTCATAGGTGTCATGGTGACTTATTTATAATAAGAATATAAAAAATATCCAAGAGAAAAGTGTAGTAGGTTGTGCACTGAACAACAGCTATGGTGAAACTGATGCATCAGGGACGCGTGTTTACATCTGAATGCCGAGCAAACAGACGAATACCGAACATGAACACAGCGTCTGAGTACCGAAAAGTGCGAATTATTAGCAGTGCAAACACCGAGGCTCCTCTGTACAAAGAAATTATGTATATATTATGTAATTTGTATTGGTAAATACAGCACAGTACTGTAATATTGCTTTTTGTTGTAAATTCTTCTAGCTTAACCAAATATTTTTTCCACAGGATAACAACCCAGAGGAATGTTCAGTGTGTTTTAACAATTATGACGACAATCAGCTACGGCCTCGCACACTGCTGTGCGGCCACACATTCTGCTCCCAGTGTATTAACAATGCTATCAAGAATGGGCAGCTGACCTGCCCCAGCTGCCGTGCCCAGCACGCTGCCACAGCTGCTACTCGGTTTCCAATTAATTATGGTATGGAGGCCCTTATCAGAAAACTAAAAGGTATCGAGGTTGTACCAGAGAAAACGTTACCAGCAAAACACATTAAAGCTCCTGCAAGAGGAATCAGCAAGAAGTTACATTCCCTGGTGCAGGAGCAGAAGAGCAGCATCAGCAGCCTCATTACTAGCTGTGAAGAGGTACTGTCCCAGCTGGGGGAGTATCGGGGGCAGTTGGGGGACTGGAAGACTCGCCACCTCCAGCTCCAGGACAGACTCTATGCTCTGGTAGAGCAGAACAAGTCAGCAATGAAGCTCTTGGAACTGGAGGATACCAGTGTGGTGGATATGACAACACAAGGAGAGGAAGGGAAGACTCAGCTGCAGGTCATGTTGGGGAGCCTTGACACAGTCAACACAGCACAGGAAGTATTCATGACCATCAATGAAGTTGACCAATGCAACATGGAGGTAGAAAATTGGCTCAAGAAGTGCCAGGAACTCTTCCCAGATGTCAAGACTGTCCACACCTCAGTGAAGGTACGCTGCTGAAGGTCACATTGTTCTCGCCCAACTGAGTGTAGTATTGCCTCTATATAAACACTTTTGACATGGACACACATCAAGATGAGAGTAGACTTTATATATAACAAACTTTTTACTCTAACACCTGAAACATTTTAATTAATAAAGTCAACTGTCATCTTGGTGTTTCTCTACACTGTGGTCAGTGTAAAGAAACAAAATTCCTTATGTTGTCAAATTACTTTACTCAGTCTGATGCTTCATTATAGTTCAGTACTTTACTCAGAGCCTGATGCTTCATTATAATCCAGTTACTTTACTCAGAGCCTGATGCTTAATTATAATCCAGTTACTTTACTTAATGCCTGATGCTTCATTATAGTCCAGCTAATTTACTCAGAGCTTGATGCTTCATTATAGTCCAGCTACTTTACTCAGAGCCTGATGCATCTTTATAGTCCAGGTTCCACCATTAATGTTTGTGTTGGTAATGACAGGTGCAGGAGACCATCAGGGAGGCCCTGGAGATGATGACCACAGAGACAGGTGACACAGCTGACCCCGTACACCTGGGAGACTCAGCCTCCGCCATTAATGTTTGTGTTGGTAATGACAGGTACAGGAGACCATCAGGGAGGCCCTGGAGATGACCACAGAGACAGGTGCCACAGCTGACCCCGTACACCTGGGAGACTCAGCCTCCACCATTAATGTTTGTGTTGGTAATGACAGGTACAGGAGACCATCAGGGAGGCCCTGGAGATGACGACCACAGAGACAGGTGCCACAGCTGACCCCGTACACCTGGGAGACTCAGCCTCCAGCATCATGAATAAAGTTCAGGAAATCACTGGAGAGATCCCCCAGAAGCAAGTAACAGTAAGTTTTTTATTTTTCTCATAGGTCATATCACAAGATATTGAGTTGCATTTCAAGGAGAGGAAGTTTGTTCTAAGGTTTATCGAGGTTCCCCAAGTTCTACTACTGACTTTCCTTAACATACGATCTAAAATAGTTGTTTAACTCCTGGATAAATATATTCTGGTAAGTGAACAGACATCAGGTGAAAGGAAACATGGGACCATTTCTGTCCTGCGTGAAGATTAAGCCTGTGATCCTCTATTGAACCCGGGATCCTGGCCCCCTCACAGAGGCACAGAGAGCGGATGACACTCCACCAACCTACCGGGAAAGCATCCAGGAGAACATTGAAAATAAACAGACCAATGCTGGCTTCGAAGAGACTGAAGCCTTGAAACTGCCAACAAATTTCTGAACAATGCCAGCACCAACCACCTGCCAGTAGAAGGGGGCTGGAGCTACAGATCCAGCACCAACCCCCTGCCAGTAGAAGGGGGCTGGAGCTACAGGTACAGCACCAACCCCCTGCCAGTAGAGGGGGGCTGGAGCTACAAGTCCAGCACAAACCCCCTGCCAGTAGAAGGGGGCTGGAGCTACAGGTACAGCACCAACCCCCTGCCAGTAGAAGGGGGCTGGAGCTACAGGTACAGCACCAACCCCCTGCCAGTAGAGGAGGGGGGGCTGGAGCTACAGGTCCATCACCAACCCCCTGCCAGTAGAGGGCAGCTGGAGCTACAGGTTCAGCACCAACCCCCTGCCAGTAGAGGGAGGCTGGAGCTACAGGTCCAGCACCAACCCTCTGCCAGTAGAGGGAGGCTGGAGCTACAGGTCCAGCACCAACCCCCTGCCAGTAGAGGGGGGCTGGAGCTACAGGTCCAGCACCAACCCCCTGCCAGTAGAGGGAGGCTGGAGCTACAGGTCCAGCACCAACCCTTGTCAGCAGAAGGGCCCTGGAACTACAGGTCCAGCACCAACTCCTTGCCAGTAGAGGAGGGCTGGAGATACAGGTGTAGCACCAACCCCCTGCCAGTAGAGGGGGGGGGGTGGAGCTACAAGTCTTGCACCAACCCTCCTTCCAATAGAGAGGGGTCTCGAACTACAGGTCCAGAACCAGCCCCCTGCCAGTAGAGGGAGGCTGGAGCTACATGTCCAGCACCAATGCCCCCTGCCAGTTGAGGGGGGCTGGATCTACAGGTCCAGTACCATCCCCTTGCCATTAGAGGGGGCTGGAGCTAAAGGACCATCACCACCCCCTTGCCAGTAGAGGGGGGCTGGAGCTACAAGTCCAGCACCAACCCCCTGCCAGTAGAAGGGGCCTGGGACTACAGGTCCAGCACCCTCTCTCCTGCCAGTAGAGGGAGGGGGGGGGCTGGAGCTACAGGTCCAGCACCAATCCCCAGCCAGTAGAAAGGGGCTGGAGCTACAGGTCCAGCACCAACCCCCTGCCAGTAGAGGGGGGCTGGAGCTTCAGGTTTAACACCAACCCCCTGCCAGTAGAGGGGGGGGGTGGAGCTACAAGTCCAGCACCAACCCCCTTCCAGTAGAGAGGGGGCTGGAGCTACAGGTCCAGAACCAGCCCCCTGCCAGTAGATGGAGGCTGGAGCTACAGGTCCATCACCACCCCCCTGCCAGTAGAGGGGGGCTGGAGCTACAGGACCATTAGCACCCCCTTGCCAGTAGATGGAGGCTGGAGCTACAAGTCCAGCACCAACCCCCTGGCAGTAGAGGGGGGGCTGGAGCTACAGGTCTAGCACCAACCCCCTGCCAGTAGAGGGGGGCTGGAGCTACAGGTCCAGCACCATTCTCCCTGCCAGTAGAGGGGGGCTGGAGCTACAGGCCCAGCACCAACCCCCTGCCAGTAGAGGGTGGCTGGAGCTACAGGTTCAGCACCAACCCCCTGCCAGTAGAGGGGGATTGGAGCTACAGGTCCAGCACCAACCCCCTGCTAGTAGAGAGGGGGCTGGAGCTATAGGTCCAGCAACATCCCATTGCCAGTGGAGGCGGGCTGGATAATGACGCTGACACTGTCCACAGGTGATAATGGGGCTGACACTGCCAACTGGTGATAATGGGGCTGACACTGCCCACTGGTGATAATGGGGCTGACACTGACCACAAGTGATAATGGGGCTGACACTGACCACAGGTGATAATGGGGCTGACACTGCCCACTGGTGATAATGGGGCTCACACTGTCCACATGTGATAATGGGGCTGACACTGACCACAGGTGATAATGGGGCTGACACTGCCCACGGTTGATAATGGGGCTGACACTGCCCACGGTTGATAATGGGGCTGACACTGACCACAGGTGATAATGGGGCTGACACTGTCCACAGGTGATAATGGGGCTGACACTGACCACAGGTGATAATGGGGCTGACACTGTCCACAGATGATAATGGGGCTGACACTGACCACAGGTGATAATGGGGCTGACACTGTCCACAGATGATAATGGGGCTGACACTGTCCACATATGATAATGGGGCTGACACTGTCCACATATGATAATGGGGCTGACACTGCCCACAGATGATAATGGGGCTGACACTGTCCGCAGGTGATAATGGGGCTGACACTGACCACAGGTGATAATGGGGCTGACACTGTCCACAGGTGATAATGGGGCTGACACTGACCACAGGTGATAATGGGGCTGACACTGACCACAGGTGATAATGGGGCTGACACTGTCCACAGGTGATAATGGGGCTGACACTGACCACAGGTGATAATGGGGCTGACACTGTCCACAGGTCATAATGGGGCTGACACTGACCACAGGTGATAATGGGGCTGACACTGACCACAGCTCATAATGGGGCTGACACTGTCCACAGGTTGAGGACCTCCGCAGGATGAGTGAGCCCGTCAAGAGGCTGGTGGAGGTTGACCGGGTGTTGGCCGTCCAGGAAGACCAAGATGGCCGCCGCTCCGCCAGGATAACTCTACAAGACGGACAGCTGTACCTCCACCCACTCATGCGTCAGCCCACGCCCGCCCACGCCTACACCCTCCAGGTTACTTTATTGCACCTACTAGTCTTACTGACTTACTGAGTTTTGATAACTAATATGATAACATTTTGTTATACAGTTATCAGCATGATTTATTTCATTTTCTGCAGGAGAGTGAGGTTGTGGGCGTGCTGGATCCCTCCTGCACCCTGGCGTTCCTTGACCTCGGGTGGGCGGGGTCAACAAGAGGGCGGGTCACCATCCGGCTGACCCCTGACACTCCGCTGGCCAGACAGTTTGTGTTGTTGTGTACGGGCCAGCGGGGCCACACCTACCGCAACACTAAACTGTTGGTGGTGGGGAACAAGGGTAAGCCGGGGGAGTGTGTGGGGGGCGGAGACTACGAGAGTAATGATGGTAAGGGAGGAGCCCCACTGCTGCCTGACCTCCAGGGGCAGTACCGGGAGTCAGGCCGGGCAGGAGCTGTGCGGGCCAGGTGGGGGCCGTGGGGTCCCAGGTGTGCCCAGTTCATCATCACCACCAGGGACCGCCAGGATGGTGTCCAGTGGCCATATGTCTTCGGTGATGTGGTGAGCGGCCTGGATGTGGTGAGGGCAGCAGTCAACCACAGTGACATTACGGAGGTGACTGTGGTGGACTGTGGTGTTGTGCTGCCACTCTAGTTCACTGTACCATCACCATCACTACTGTGGTGTTGTGCTGCCACTCTAGTTCACTGTACTATCACCATCACTACTGTGGTGTTGTGCTGCCACTCTAGTTCACTGTACCATCACTACTGTGGTGTTGTGCTGCCACTCTAGTTCACTGTACCATCACTACTGTGGTGTTGTGCTGCCACTCTAGTTCACTGTACCATCACCATCACTACTGTGGTGTTGTGCTGCCACTCTAGTTCACTGTACCATCACCATCACTACTGTGGTGTTGTGCTGCCACTCTAGTTCACTGTACCACCACCATCACTACTGTGGTGTTGTGCTGCCACTCTAGTTCACTGTACTATCACCATCACTACTGTGGTGTTGTGCTGCCACTCTAGTTCACTGTACCATCACTACTGTGGTGTTGTGCTGCCACTCTAGTTCACTGTACCATCACTACTGTGGTGTTGTGCTGCCACTCTAGTTCACTGTACCATCACCATCACTACTGTGGTGTTGTGCTGACACTCTAGTTCACTGTACCACCACCATCACTACTGTGGTGCTGTACTGCCACTCTAGTTCACTGTACCACCAATATCACCACCACTCCTGCATCACCATGGACAGCATGTAGTTAATCCCAATGTAATTTAAGGACACACCCTGATCACTATATCATCATAACTTCACTATCTTTGGTATTTAACACTTTGGTATTATACTTTGGTATCATATACATAACAAGCAGGGCTGTATCACCATCAATGCTATATCTTCCCAGTACTGTAACCTATCATTGCTGTATCACTATAGCTTCACTATCACCTCAGGCCCCACACTTGGGGTCATATACTGACCATGTTGAGTAACAAATTGTTGGTGTCACTATATGACAGCTGTTGTCAGTTATATCACCAGCAGCTCACTATCACATAACACTGTCACTGCTACACCAACATCATCTCTCTTTCACCGCATTATCCCCTCACACTGATAGATTTCCTCCTTACATTCACTGTTATATCACTATCATTGCTACAATACCACTACCGCACCATCACTACTATATCACCATCACTGTCATATCACCATCACCTCACTACCACTACTATACTACCATCACTTCACTATCACTGCTATTTCACTATCACTCGGGTGTGTTGTGATATTACCATACTGGACCATGGTGTGTTGTGATATTACCATACTGGACCATGGTGTGTTGTGATATTACCATACTGGACCATGGTCTGTTGTGATATTACCATACTGGACCATGGTGTGTTGTGATATTACCATATGGGTGTGAGGTGGTGTTATGACCACACATACACCAGTACGATCATACTGTAGCTGGTGTATGATGTGCTCAAACTGTATAGTGATGTCTTGGCTGATTAGCCTAGTATAACGAATATTAATTTATGTAGTTATTCTTTTTTCGTCAACACACTGGTATTAAATGTGTATTGCAAATGTATGTCACATATATCTATGTATATTATATTTCTGTACCATAAGTCCTTGCCATGTATTTGTGGATATATATTAGAAGTCTAGTGAATAGCAGTAGCCTAATGTCATGTAGCTTGAAAAACATCCGTATATGCTTATATTATGGAATACTGCATAATGCTGTATAGGAAATATTATGTGAACTATGATGGAGAATGTATAAATTTAGGTCTCGGATGTATTACTGTCATGTATACTGTATAATTTCCCTTTCATTATTGTTCATTGCATTGTCCTGTAACATTAAATTAGATTTTGGCATTGTGAGATGTATACCACATAGACATAGTTTTGATACACATGTATATATATACACTTTATATTGTATTCATGTATACCTATGTATAATGGCTGGCTAGCAGATGTCTTGAAATCCTCACTTAACCCCTCCTCCCCTCTCCCGCCAGTGTTACCATGTCTTGCTAATATGAATTCTTTGTTCACATATTTTTATATCATGATATAATCTTTAATGTACTGAATTATTGATATGTATTATGTAAGGTTGTGTATTAGTCTTTATTTTGTTGATATATAAATTAGAAGTTCTTGATGGAGATATGTCTGTATATGAGCTTGAGATATTTGAAAGAGAGGAGTCAGCTGACTCATAGAGGTGGATACAGTGTCGCTCCCGGCCAGCATGGCTCTGGGCGGTCACTCTTTGATTTTCTCAGTCGAGCGCATGTGTTGCCGCTACGGTCCGGGTTTTGTGACCTTATTTGTGTCATTTGACTGCTAGGATATTTGTCATGTTGCAGTAATGTATACCATGGATCAGTTCTACCATTGTGCATCCTTTATACCAGGTGATAGGTGCTGTTATATATCTTAGTGAGGTGGGTAGCTGAGGATCTTAAGTGATGCCATTGTGCTGTATATGATATTGATTCCTCATACCTCATTTGTTAATGGTTGTGACACCACCTCCACCCTGTATTGGTATTAGCAGCATAATAGGTGCTAGTGTCCCACTGCGCCACGATAGAGCCTAGCGTCAGCTAGTGCTGATTGTATGCAGTTTTGAGACGTGTTGAAGATCATGCCCAGCTTTGAGAAGCTGGATAAATCATTGAGTGTGAGTTTATAGATTGTATTCTTTTTTATGTTATGTTCATTTATGTTAATGCCCAGTAAACTGGTATATTTTTTGTTAGCCTTTCACTCCCCTATATTGATATTTGGCAAGTCTATGTTTTCCATTGATCTCCTGACCATTGATCTTCACTGAAGCCTGACCAGGATTTTCACACAATTTCCCCCATGCACTCTCGCTGTCATCTAGGAATGTCCTACCTCTGATGCTCCTCTTTTAATACACAGAGTAATGACACTAACATGTGATTACCCCCCTGCACTTTGTCAGAGTGGGGGGGCATGTGTGAAAATCCTGGTCCGGCTTCAGTAGAAGCCTCAGAAAACCCTCGTGTGTTCTGCAGAACTCCAGATTGCAGTTCTTTTCCATGTCGTGGCCTGATTGTCTGGGGCATGAGGATGAAAATACCCACCACAATGGTTCGAATCCTCATCACGGCTCCTAAGGATTTTCTCACTAATTTAATTATTCCCATCCTGATTAGTAACAATATGTATTCGAGAAATAGTGATGGGCTTCAATTACTCTCGGTTCACTTCCACACCTGCAGAGGTAGGAAATAAACTCCTAAGTTAAAAAATAGAACATTTAATACAAATAAATGCAGATGGCAAATATTGATATTAACTGAGGCTGGACCTACAACCCCTCAGTGTACTCTTCTTGAACTCTCCTCAACACTCCCGTTACACCATGTCACAAACATGTTTTTAATTATCTTATATCACACGTGACTGTCTCCTCTGTAACTGAGGTGAACCTTTGGTTAAAACTGTACATATATCTAATGTGCTCATTTATTTATTTATATACAAGAAGGTACATTGGGTTTGTGAGGATACATAGCATGGTATTTACAATCTTGTAAAGCCACTAGTAAGCGCAGCGTTTCGGGCAGACTGTACGTGCAGCGTTTCATGTGTTCAATATCGTCACCTAATGACATTCACTATCTGGCCAAAACTGTACATACAACTAATGTGTTCATGTGCTCAATATCTTCAACACATAACCTTCCTGGCCAAAAATAGTTACCAATAAATCAACAAATGGTATTCTTTTTTTATGTTAATGGCCAGGTAACTGGAATATTTTTTGTTAGCCTTTAACTACCCTAGACACTTATTGATATTTGGTCAGCCTATGTTTTCCATTGATGCTGTACGTTACTTCCCCTTAACATATATATATATATATATATATATATATATATATATATATATATATATATATATATATAAATATATATGCAGAATAACCGCATGTGAAAAATAGAAAATGCTTAACGCGTTTTCGGCTAATTATCCTTCATCAGAGCAAAGTAGAATGAAGATCATCTTCATTCTACTTTGCTCTCATGAAGGCGAATTAGCCGAAAACGCGTTAAGCATTTTCTATTTTTCATATGTGGTTATTCTGCATAATTGGAAAAGTGTTTTTGTGATCATTGTTGCATATATATATATATGTGTGTGTGTGTGTGTGTGTGTGTGTGTGTGTGTGTATGTGTGTGTATGTGTGTGTGTGTGTGTGTGTATGTGTGTGTGTGTATGTGTGTGTGTGTATGTGTGTGTGTGTGTGTGTGTATGTGTGTGTGTATGTGTGTGTGTGTATGTGTGTGTGTATGTGTGTGTGTATGTGTGTGTGTATGTGTGTATGTGTGTATATGTGTATATGTGTATATGTGTATATAAGGCACAACTCTCCTAAACACGAGAGTTAAGTATACAACTTTAGAACACTTTCCCACCAGGAGACTCGAACCCTAGCCAGCACAGAAGCCTTCCAGCAACTGGCATAACAGGTACGCCTTAACCCGCTCTGTTATGCCAGTTGCTGGAAGGCTTCTGTGCTGGCTAGGGTTCGAGTCTCCTGGTGGGAAAGTGTTCTAAAGTTGTATACTTAACTCTCGTGTTTAGGAGAGTTGTGCCTTAAGCATAGACACTGTGTCTTCCCATATTAACAGGGACTTGATGAAATTAACGTCTAAATGACCCCTCACTTGCTCTAGTGCTGTCCCTTGGTGTGTCCCGTGGTGTGTCCCGTGGTGATCCATGGTGTGTCCCGTGGTGTGTCCCTTGGTGTGTCCCGTGGTGTGTCCCGTGGTGTGTCCCGAAGTGTGTCCCGTGGTGTGTCCCTTGGTGGTCCGTGGTGTGTCCCGTGGTGTGTCCCTTGGTGTGTCCCTTGGTGTGTCCCGTGGTGGTCCGTGGTGTGTCCCATGGTGTGTCCCGTGGTGTGTCCCTTGGTGGTCCGTGGTGTGTCCCGTAGTGGTCCGTGGTGTGTCCCATGGTGTGTCCCGTGGTGGTCCGTGGTGGTCCGTGGTGTGTCCCGTGGTGTGTCCCGTGGTGGTCCGTGGTGTGTCCCGTGGTGTGTCCCTTGGTGTGTCCCGTGGTGTGTCCCTTAGTGTGTCCCTTGGTGTGTCCCGTGGTGTGTCCCGTGGTGTGTCCCGTGGTGGTCCGTGGTGGTCCGTGGTGTGTCCCTTGGTGTGTCCCGTGGTGTGTCCCGTGGTGTGTCCCGTGGTGGTCCGTGGTGTGTCCCGTGGTGTGTCCCTTGGTGTGTCCCGTGGTGTGTCCCTTGGTGTGTCCCGTGGTGTGTCCCGTGGTGGTCCGTGGTGTGTCCCGTGGTGTGTCCCGTAGTGTGTCCCGTGGTGTGTCCCGTGGTGGTCCGTGGTGTGTCCCGTGGTTGTCCGTGGTGTGTCCCGTGGTGGTCCGTGGTGTGTCCCTTGGTGTGTCACGTGGTGGTCCGTGGTGTGTCCCGTGGTGTGTCCCGTGGTGGTCCGTGGTGTGTCCCGTGGTGGTCCGTGGTGGGCCCCGTGGTGTGTCCCGTGGTGGTCCGTGGTGTGTCCCGTGGTGTGTCCCGTGGTGTGTCCCTTGGTGTGTCCCTTGGTGTGTCCCGTGGTGTGTCCCTTGGTGTGTCCCGTGGTGTCCCGTGGTGTGTCCCGTGGTGTGTCCCATGGTGTGTCCCGTGGTGTGTCCCGTGGTGTGTCCCGTGGTGTGTCCCTTGGTGTGTCCCGTAGTGTGTCCTGTGGTGATCCATGGTGTGTCCCATGGTGTGTCCCGTGGTGGTCCGTGGAGTGTCCCGTGTTGTGTCCCGTGGTGTGTCCCGTGGTGTGTCCCGTGGTGATCCATGGTGTGTCCCGTGCTGTGTCCCGTGGTGTGTCCCGTGGTGTGTCCCGTGGTGTGTCCCGTGGTGTGTCCCGTGGTGTGTCCCGTGGTGGTCCGTGGAGTGTCCCGTGGTGTGTCCTGTGGTGTGTCTCGTGGTGGTCCGTGGTGTATCCCGTGGTGGTCCGTGGTGTGTCCCGTGGTGTGTCCCGTGGTGATCCATGGTGTGTCCCGTGGTGTGTCCCATGGTGTGTCCCGTGGTGTGTCCCGTGGTGGTCCGTGGTGTGTCCCGTGGTGTGTCCCGTGGTGTGTCCCGTGGTGGTCCGTGGTGTGTCACGTGGTGTGTCCCGTGGTGTGTCCCGTGGTGTGTCCCGTGGTGGTCCGTGGTGTGTCCCGTGGTGTGTCCCGTGGTGTGTCCCGTGGTGGTCCGTGGTGTGTCCCCGTGGTGGT
>NC_091186.1:7359791-7604791 GCF_040958095.1 Procambarus clarkii
TGGTGGTCCGTGGTGTGTCCCGTGGTGTGCCCCGTGGTGGTCCGTGGTGTGTCCCGTGGTGTGTCCCGTGGTGGTCCGTGGTGTGTCCCGTGGTGGTCCGTGGTGTGTCCCGTGGTGTGTCCCGTGGTGTGTCCCGTGGTGGTCCCGTGGTGTGTCCCGTGGTGGTCCGTGGTGTGTCCCGTGGTGTGTCCCGTGGTGTGTCCCGTGGTGTGTCCCGTGGTGGTCCGTGGTGTGTCCCGTGGTGTGTCCCGTGGTGGTCCGTGGTGTGTCCCGTGGTGTGTCCCGTGGTGTGTCCCGTGGTGGTCCGTGGTGTGTCCCGTGGTGTGTCCCGTGGTGGTCCGTGGTGTGTCCCATGGTGTGTCCTGTGGTGTGTCCCGTGGTGTGTCCCGTGGTGGTCCGTGGTGTGTCCCGTGGTGGTCCGTGGTGTGTCCCGTGGTGTGTCCCGTGGTGGTCCGTGGTGTGTCCCGTGGTGTGTCCCGTGGTGGTCCGTGGTGTGTCCCGCTGGTGGTCCGTGGTGTGTCCCGCGGTGGTCCGTGGTTTGTCCCGTAGTGTATCTTGTGGTGGTCCGTGGTGTGTCCCGTGGTGGTCCGTGGTGTGTCCCGTGGTGTGTCCCGTGGTGTGTCCCGTGGTGGTCCGTGGTGTGTCCCGTGGTGTGTCCCGTGGTGTGTCCCGTGGTGGTCCGTGGTGTGTCCCGTGGTGGTCCGTGGTGTGCCCCGTGGTGTGCCCCGTGGTGTGTCCCGTAGTGGTCCGTGGTGTGTCCCGTGGTGTGTCCCGTGGTGTGTCCCGTGGTGGTCCGTGGTGTGCCCCGTTGTGTGTCCCGTGGTGATCCGTGGTGTGTCCCGTGGTGTGTCCCGTGGTGTGTCCCGTGGTGGTCAGTGGTGGTCCGTGGTGTGTCCCGTAGTAGTCCGTGGGGTGTCCCGTGGTGTGTCCCGTGGTGTGTCCCGTGGTGGTCCGTGGTGTGCCCCGTGGTGTGTCCCGTGGTGTCCCGTGGTGATCCGTGGTGTGTCCCGTGGTGTGTCCCGTAGTGGTCCGTGGTGGTCCGTGGTGTGTCCCGTGGTGGTCCGTGGTGTGTCCCGTGGTGTGTCCCGTGGTGTGTCCCTGTGGTGTGTCCCGTGGTGGTCCGTGGTGTGTCCCGTGGTGTGTCCCGTGGTGTGTCCCGTGGTGGTCCGTGGTGTGTCCCGTGGTGTGTCCCGTGGTGTGTCCCGTGGTGGTCCGTGGTGTGTCCCGTGGTGTGTCCCGTGGTGTGTCCCGTGGTGTGTCCCGTGTGTGTCCCGTGGTGGTCCGTGGTGTGTCCCGTGGTGTGTCCCGTGGTGGTCCGTGGTGTGTCCCGTGGTGTGTCCCGTGGTGGTCCGTGGTGTGTCCCGTGGTGTGTCCCGTGGTGGTCCGTGGTGTGTCCCGTGGTGTGTCCCGTGGTGTGTCCGTGGTGTGTCCTGTGGTGTGTCCCGTGGTGTGTCCGTGATGTCCCCTGGTGGTCCGTGGTGTCCCATGGTGTGTCCCGTGGTGGTCCGTGGTGTGTCCCGTGGTGTGTCCCGTGGTGGTCCGTGGTGTGTCCCGTGGTGGTCCTGTGGTGTGTCCCGTGGTGTGTCCCTTGGTGTGTCCCGTGGTGGTCCGTGGTGTGTCCCATGGTGTGTCCCGTGGTGGTCCGTGGTGTGTGCCGTGGTGGTCCGTGGTGGTCCGTTTTGTGTTGCTTGGTGTGTCCCGTGGTGGTCTGTGGTGTGTCCCGTGGTGTGTCTCGTGGTGGTCCGTGGTGTGTCCCGTGATGTGCCCCGTGGTGGTCCGTGGTGTGTCCCGTGGTGTGTCCCGTGGTGGTCCGTGGTGTGTCCCGTGGTGGTCCGTGGTGTGTCCCGTGGTGTGTCCCGTGGTGTGTCCCGTGGTGGTCTGTGGTGTGTCCCGTGGTGGTCCGTGGTGTGTCCCGTGGTGGTCCGTGGTGTGTCCCGTGGTGTGTCCCGTGGTGGTCCGTGGTGTGTCCCGTGATGTGCCCCGTGGTGGTCCGTGGTGTGTCCCGTGATGTGCCCCGTGGTGGTCCGTGGTGTGTCCCGTGGTGTGTCCCGTGGTGGTCCGTGGTGTGTCCCATGGTGTGTCCTGTGGTGTGTCCCGTGGTGTGTCCCGTGGTGGTCCGTGGTGTGTCCCGTGGTGGTCCGTGGTGTGTCCCATGGTGTGTCCCGTGGTGGTCCGTGGAGTGTCCCATGGTGTGTCCCGTGGTGGTCCGTGGTGTGTCCCGTGGTGTGTCCCGTGGTGTGTCCCGTGGTGGTCCGTGGTGTGCCCCGTGGTGTGTCCCGTGGTGGTCCGTGGTGTGTCCCGCGGTGGTCCGTGGTGTGTCCCGCGGTGGTCCGTGGTTTGTCCCGTAGTGTATCTTGTGGTGGTCCGTGGTGTGTCCCGTGGTGGTCCGTGGTGTGTCCCGTGGTGTGTCCCGTGGTGTGTCCCGTGGTGGTCCGTGGTGTGTCCCGTGGTGTGTCCCGTGGTGTGTCCCGTGGTGTGTCCTGTGGTGTGTCCCGTGGTGGTCCGTGGTGTGTCCCGTGGTGGTCCGTGGTGTGCCCCGTGGTGTGCCCCGTGGTGTGTCCCGTAGTGGTCCGTGGTGTGTCCCGTGGTGTGTCCCGTGGTGTGTCCCGTGGTGGTCCGTGGTGTGCCCCGTTGTGTGTCCCGTGGTGATCCGTGGTGTGTCCCGTGGTGTGTCCCGTGGTGTGTCCCATGGTGGTCAGTGGTGGTCCGTGGTGTGTCCCGTAGTAGTCCGTGGGGTGTCCCATGGTGTGTCCCGTGGTGTGTCCCGTGGTGGTCCGTGGTGTGCCCCGTGGTGTGTCCCGTGGTGTCCCGTGGTGATCCGTGGTGTGTCCCGTGGTGTGTCCCGTAGTGGTCCGTGGTGTGTCCCGTGGTGGTCCGTGGTGTGTCCCGTGGTGGTCCGTGGTGTGTCCCGTGGTGTGTCCCGTAGTGTGTCCTGTGGTGTGTCCCGTGGTGGTCCGTGGTGTGTCCCGTGGTGTGTCCCGTGGTGTGTCCCGTGGTGGTCCGTGGTGTGTCCCGTGGTGTGTCCCGTGGTGTCCCGTGGTGGTCCGTGGTGTGTCCCGTGGTGTGTCCCGTGGTGGTCCGTGGTGTGTCCCGTGGTGTGTCCCGTGGGGTTTCCCGTGGTGTGTCCCGTGATGTCCCGAGGTGGTCCGTGGTGTGTCCCGTGGTGTGTCCCGTGATGTCCCGTGGTGGTCCGTGGTGTGTCCCGTGGTGTGTCCCGTGGTGGTCCGTGGTGTGTCCCGTGGTGGTCCGTGGTGTGTCCCGTGGTGTGTCCCGTGGTGGTCCGTGGTGTGTCCCGTGGTGTGTCCCGTGGTTGTCCGTGGTGTGTCCTGTGGTGTGTCCCGTGGTGTGTCCCGTGATGTCCCGTGGTGGTCCGTGGTGTGTCCCATGGTGTGTCCCGTGGTGGTCCGTGGTGTGTCCCGTGGTGTGTCCCGTGGTGGTCCGTGGTGTGTCCCGTGGTGGTCTGTGGTGTGTCCCGTGGTGTGTCCCTTGGTGTGTCCCGTGGTGGTCCGTGGTGTGTCCCATGGTGTGTCCCGTGGTGGTCCGTGGTGTGTCCCGTGGTGGTCCGTTTTGTGTTGCGTGGTGTGTCCCGTGGTGTGTCCCGTGGTGGTCTGTGGTGTGTCCCGTGGTGTGTCCCGTGGTGGTCCGTGGTGTGTCCCGTGATGTGCCCCGTGGTGGTCCGTGGTGTGTCCCGTGGTGTGTCCCGTGGTGGTCCGTGGTGTGTCCCGTGGTGGTCCGTGGTGTGTCCCGTGGTGTGTCCCGTGGTGTGTCCCGTGGTGGTCTGTGGTGTGTCCCGTGGAGGTCCGTGGTGTGTCCCGTGGTGGTCCGTGGTGTGTCGCGTGGTGTGTCCCGTGGTGGTCCGTGGTGTGTCCCGTGATGTGCCCCGTGGTGGTCCGTGGTGTGTCCCGTGATGTGCCCCGTGGTGGTCCGTGGTGTGTCCCGTGGTGTGTCCCGTGGTGGTCCGTGGTGTGTCCCGTGGTGTGTCCCATGGTGTGTCCCGTGGTGTGTCCCGTGGTGGTCCGTGGTGTGTCCCGTGGTGGTCCGTGGTGTGTCCCATGGTGTGTCCCGTGGTGGTCCGTGGAGTGTCCCATGGTGTGTCCCGTGGTGGTCCGTGGTGTGTCCCGAGGTGTGTCCCGTTGTGTGTCCCGTGGTGTGTCCTGTGGTGGTCCGTGGTGTGTCCCGTGGTGTGTCCCGTGGTGGTCCGTGGTGTGTCCCGTGGTTGTCCGTGGTGTGTCCCGTTGTGGTCCGTGGTGTGTCCTGTGGTGTGTCCCGTGGTGGTCCGTGGTGGTCCGTGGTGTGTCCCGTGGTGTGTCCCGTGGTTGTCCGTGGTGTGTCCTGTGGTGTGTCCCGTGGTGTGTCCTGTGGTGTGTCCCGTGGTGGTCCGTGGTGTGTCCCATGGTGTGTCCCGTGGTGGTCCGTGGTGTGCCCCGTGGTTGTCCGTGGTGTGTCCCGTGGTGGTCCGTGGTGTGTCCCATGGTGGTCCGTGGTGGTCCGTGGTGTGTCCCGTAGTGGTCCGTGGTGTGTCCCGTGGTGTGTCCCGTGGTGATCCGTGGTGGGTCCCGTGAGTAGTGGGATCTATGACGTAGACCGTGCGTTTTGGTTTTTTCCGGGCACGGTCTACGCACCCCCGGATTCGGGTATGCCATAGACCGTGCGTTTCGTTTTTTCCGGGCACGGTCTACGCACCCCCGGATTCAGGTATGGCATAGACCGTGCGTTTTGTTTTTTTCCGGGCACGGTCTACGCACCCCCGGATTCGGGTATGCCATAGACCGTGCGTTTTAGTTTTTTCCGGGCACGGTCAACGCACCCCCGGATTCGGGTATGCCATAAACCGTGCGTTTCGTTTTTTTCCGGGCACGGTCTACGCACCCCCGGATTCGGGTATGCCATAGACCGTGCGTTTTGGTTTTTTCCGGGCACGGTCTACGCACCCCCGGATTCGGGTATCACGTAGACCGTGCGTTTTGTTTTTTTCCGGGCACGGTCTACGCACCCCCGGATTCGGGTATGCCATAGACCGTGCGTTTCGTTTTTTTCCGGGCACGGTCTACGCATCCCTGGTTTCACGAACTTTAAGTATGCCATAGACCGTGCGTTTCGTTTTTTTCCAGGCACGGTCTACGCATCCCTGGTTTCACGAACTTGAAGTATGCCATAGACCGTGCGTTTTGGTTTTTCCAGGGCACTGTCTACGCATCCCTGGTTTCACGAACTTTAAGTATGCCATAGACCGTGCGTTTTTTTCCGGGCACGGTCTACGCACCCTGGGTTTTCTCGATTCAACTTGCCTAGGGATTAAAAAGCCGGTCCCTGGCATCCCCAAATTTCGTTGGCTCAGTGACCCTGCACAGCCATTGCTAATGGTCAATGACGTCACCAGCTAGCCGCTCAGTGTTCCTGCACCGGCATGTTCGAGGGGATTAAAAAGCCGGTCTATGAGTCGTGTGTTTTGTGATACAACAGTGACCTTGAAACCTAATATAAAATACCATCATCCCTAGTCTATTTTTAATTTCATATTTACTTCCAACCATCTCCCATTACATTTATCAAAGGGGAGCATGTATGTGAGGGAAGAACATAACTTCAGCACTTCAAGAAGTTATGTGTGTATTTTCAAGTTCGTCCCCTGCTGCCTGTATTTACCCAGGTCTTTTTCCTAAATATATAACTTATCGAATTCATTCCTATTCTGTTTCATGTTGATACGTATAATAGGTTATTAATATTCCCCTTTACTATGACCATTCAGTCACACCTCTATCATGTCACCCCTATTTCTTCTTCGTCGTTGTTCTAGAGAATGTAATTTGAGCTTTGACAATCTTTCTTGAAGGATCGTTTATTATGCATAGGGCAAAAAATAAAATGAAAAAACTGCTATCAGTCGTTTATATTAAAAAATAGAGGCCTGGGCATTGGTGATTTCAATGCGTTTTCAGTAGTAACCAATAATGTCCTTAACCTCACACACGTCTCACATTCGCTCAAAACATACCTCCCACACCTTGCTGTGGCATATAACAAATAAAAAAATCTCATTCAGTAAAAGCAAGCCTCTCATATTTTAAAATAAGGCCTTCTGCGGCGCGAGGCGCGCTAAATGCGGATCCCAGGAGGTTCCACGGGAGACATCTCCCGTCACGCAGGGTGCAGTCGCACCTCCACAGATCTCCAGTATCATCTATTGATACTGGAAATGGTTCAAAAGGGCCACCACTTATGGGCTATTCATGCCCAAGCCAACTTTTGGGTGGCTTAATCTTCTCTCTCTCTCTCTCTCTCCCCCAGGAGGTTCACACATAAGTGTGAACTCTTAATCTAGCTTAATACCTCACCTATACTCTGTGCTTCATCAGAGTTGATATTCAGCTACAATAGCTCGTATTTTCGCTCATTGCTTATATTTTCTGTTATTCATAAACCCGATCAAACCTTCCTAACCTAACCTAACCTAACATATTATTTATAACAAACAAATACATTCTACAGACCAGTTATTGTTGTTGTTTAGTGACATCGTGAAAAGCGAACTCAGGTATAGGGATAAGGTATTGATGGTCATTAGCATATAGGTGTGAAGGTATTACAGTACCTTACTGGTCAACTATGTATGACGTCACCAGACAACCAATGCGACCTTTGGCGTCCTACTGGCATGTGTATTTGATGTTATTATTCAAAAAATGACTAGACTATCCATCCCCACCTAACCTAATCAGAGGTTTAAGAATATACATTTTAATCATCCATGACTCTAATTATTATTTTGTAATAAGTGCAAAGTATATCAGCAGCCCAACTGTCGTACAACAATTTAAGCAGAATTGTACATCTGGCAGCAGGCAAGCTGACCTTATAAGAACCTTCCCCCCAGCCCAAAGGACAGTTCAACTCAGGCTTTCCTGTGCTAACACTTTGAACTAGCTCCAGCACTTGTGCAATATCCGACTTCACTGTCTCGTATCTATCCACTCGACCATGAATATTTGTGAACTTTGCAAGGCACCTAAACTAGGGCCATTCCACGTGTGCTGAATGTAGGATAACCTTCACCGCCAGTCCTCAGTATCAGTGTGGTATTTACTGTGAGCATAGACCGTGCGTTTCGTTTTTTTCCGGGCACGGTCTACGCACCCCCGGATTCGGGTATGCCATAGACCGTGCGTTTTGTTTTTTTCCGGGCACGGTCTACGCACCCCCGGATTCGGGTATGCCGTAGACCGTGCGTTTCGTTTTTTTCCGGGCACGGTCTACGCACCCCTGGTTTCACGAACTTTAAGTATGCCATAGACCGTGCGTTTCGTTTTTTTCCAGGCACGGTCTACGCATCCCTGGTTTCACGAACTTGAAGTATGCCATAGACCGTGCGTTTTGGTTTTTCCAGGGCACTGTCTACGCATCCCTGGTTTCACGAACTTGAAGTATGCCATAGACCGTGCGTTTTTCCCGGGCACGGTCTACGCACCCTGGGTTTTCTCGATTCAGCTTGCCTAGGGATTAAAAAGCCGGTCCCTGGCATCCCCAAATTTCGTTGGCTCAGTGACCCTGCACAGACATTGCTAATGGTCAATGACGTCACCAGCTAGCCGCTCAGTGTTCCTGCACCGGCATGTTCGAGGGGATTAAAAAGCCGGTCTATGAGTCGTGTGTTTTGTGATACAACAGTGACCTTGAAACCTAATGTAAAATACCATCATCCCTAGTCTATTTTTAATTTCATATTTACTTCCAACCATCTCCCATTACATTTATCAAAGGGGAGCATGTATGTGAGGGAAGAACATAACTTCAGCACTTCAAGAAGTTATGTGTGTATTTTCAAGTTCGTCCCCTGCTGCCTGTATTTACCCAGGTCTTTTTCCTAAATATATAACTTATCCAATTCATTCCTATTCTGTTTCATGTTGATACGTATAATAGGTTATAAATATTCCCCTTTAGTATGACCATTCAGTCACACCTCTATCATGTCACCCCTATTTCTTCTTCGTCGTCGTTCTAGAGAATGAAATTTGAGCTATGACAATCTTTCTTGAAGGATCGTTTATTATGCATAGGGCAAAAAACAGTAACCCTGAAACCTAATGTAAAATACCATCAACCCTACACTATTTTAAATTTCCTATTTACTTCCAACCATCGGTCATTGCATGAAACAAAAGGGGAGCAGCACTGCAAGAAGTTATTTGTGTATTTTTTTTCGAGTTCTTCCCCTGTTACCTATATTCACCCAGGTCTTTTTCTTAAATATATAACTTATCCAATTCATTCCTGTTCTGTTTCATGTTGATACGTATAATGGGTCATTAATATTCCCCTTTACTATGACCATTCAGTCACACGTCTATCATGTCACTCCTATTTCTTCTTCATCATCATCGTTCTAGAGAATGTAATTTGAGCTTGGACAATCTTTCTTGAAGGATCGTTTATTATGCATAGGGCAAAAAATAAAATGAAAAAAACTGCTATCAGTCGTTTATATGAAAAAACAGAGCCCTGGGCATTGGTGATTTCAATACGAGTTCGGTAGTGACCCTATCCTTATGCGCTCAAAACATACCTCCCACACCATACTGTAGCATTTAACAAATAAAAAACTCATTCAGTAAAAGCAAGCCTCTCATATTTTGAAATAAAGCCTTCTGCAGATACCGCCTTTTGTGACGTCATCATCCCTAATGTGGCACGAGGCATCAACGGGCTAAATGCGGATCCCAGGAGGTTCACACATAAGTGTGAACTCTTAATCTGGCTTAATACCTCACCTATACTCTGTGCTTCATCAGAGTTGATATTCAGCTACAATAGCTCGTATTTTCGCTCATTGCTTATATTTTCTGTTATTCATAAACCCTATCAAACCTTCCTAACCTAACCTATCCTATCTTATTATATATAACAAACAAATACATTCTACAGACCAGTTATTGTTGTTGTTTAGTGACATCGTGAAAGGCGAACTCGGGTATAGGGATAATGTATTGCTAGCCATTAGCATATAGGTGTGAAGGTATTACTTCACCTTACTGGTCAACTATGTATGACGTCACCAGACAACCAATGCGGCCTTTGGCGTCCTACTGGCATGTGTATTTGATGTTATTATTCAAAAATGACTAGACTATCCATCCCCACCTAACCTAATCAGAGGACTAAGAATATACATTTTAGTCATCCACAACTGTAATCATTATTCAGTGATAAGTTCAAAAGTATAACAGAAGCCCAAATGTCGTACTGCAATTTAAGCAGAATCGTACATCTGGCAGCATAGCAGGTGAGCTGAACATAAGAATAAAGGTAACTGCAGAGGTCCTATTGGCCCATACGAGGCAGCTCCTATATATTTCCACCCAATCTCATTCATATCCACCCTATACTTAAAACAACCAAGGGATCCCACTTAAAGTATTAGTTTACAATAATAGTTTTAATAAATAGCTCTTATTCTAGTTTTATACACAACAGCAATTATGAAAACCCTATATCTAGATATTCTACTATAATCCACAAGTAGTTACCACACATCTGGCAGTACAGCGGATTAGTGGCTGTGTTCATAGGCTAGTCAACTGTCCTCACATCCATCAAATAGATATCCAAATGTCGCACCTCAATTCATCCATCTAGCAACTCAGCTGGATGTTAGCCACTATATTCATAGGCTAATCATTTCTACACCTCAAAAAATCCTAGTCTCGCTGCGCAAATCAGCTAACTTGTTTCTAAACCAACACTCGCAAATACAATCATGCATACCTACACATACTTCAAAACCTATGCATTCATAGAGAATAGCCTAGTTTTTGCCACCATTTCCCCATTAATCAGATGTAATTTATGCCATACACACAGAAAATACAGCATTTTCACACCAAATATGCCATTTATGCACAAAATATATTATTTACTCTCAAAATATACCATCACATAAAAAAATATGAGATTTTCATACAAAATATGTCAGTTGCAAACAAAAATATACCATTTACACAATATTGCATGTACACTCAGAGTATGACATTTACACAAAGTACAGTATTTTGCACAAATATATCAAAATGCTTATGCATTTAGACAATAAAAAATGCACTTTAACTAAAATTACACAATTTCACAAACGTAATTTTCACAAAATACCCACACATTGTCTCATAAACCAAAATACACTTACACCATAAAGATCTATTTTATCAAATTACAGAGCTTACACAAAATACACAATTTTCACACACAAATACAGTTTCACCAGTTACACTTCAACATATTAAAAACACAACTTGCATAAATGCACTATTATCACAAAAATTATTACACAGTTTGTGTAATTATTTTACATCTTTGCACAATTAATACAAGAAAACTTGCTATATAATTACTCAGCCTGCACAATGACAATCAATACCCAAAGGTATAAATAAACAATTCGTCCATATGCAATTACACAACATGCGCAATTAATACACAACTTATACAATATTACACATCTTTCATATTTATTACACACAACTTGCACAAATGCATATCTAGCACAAATACGTGCAATACATAACTACCCCAAATATGAAAATACACAACTAGCATAAATACACGATTTACACAAATACAATTGCGACATTTACACAACTTGCTCAAAAATATAATCAATACACAACTTACCAAAATATGAACAATACACAACTTACCAAATATGAACAATACATAACTAGCACATATTCATTAAATACACAACTATGCAATTTCCACAAATACACATACAAAAACATATACAATTAATACATACAACTTGCACAAAACAATACACAATTTATAGAAATATAATCAATACATAATTTCAATAATCATACAACATATGCAAAATACATAATCTGCACAATTAATACACAAGTATATTAATTGTGCTATATATGTACAAACACAACCAACTGGGTCAAACAATACACAATTTGCATGATATTTTTCTGGGTATATTTAGGACATTAATTATAATATTCTGAGTTTAATCAACTCCCCAAAAGTCAGAATTTCACATATAAAAATGTTTCTTATAACTTCAAATGAGCTCAATATATAACACATTCTTTTTCCATTAAGATATCAACATTATTAGTGCTAAACTATTCATCTAACATATGTCCACTGTTTTTATGTCTTATTAATACCTTCCTTGTTACATTCTCTCCAATCAGACCACCATATTTATGTATTTATTCAAACCATCTAACAGACTTATTTGTTCTAGCCTTAGTTATGTTAGGGCAGGTGGGGTTAGGTAGAGTCAGTATTTTCTATGCTAATTTTAGACAAATTTGCTATATCTTATCAAAATGCATCCTGTTAAAACTTAAATTCATCTAAATCTATAAAAAATATACTTATACTATGCAAATTTAACTAAATTCAACCTAGCTAAACCTAACTAAATATGAGCATCCCATATCCTCACATACAAGCCTATGTCACCTCTGTCCATACATTATATGAGTCTGCCATATAGCTCGAACCCCAAATAGGGAAATTTACACTATTTCATGAACATGCTAGTTCATTACCCTAAGATATTATATATGTCCTTCCCTACACGACCTCACCTAACCTGACCTGGCATAATCAAACCTAGTTTTAGTTCAAGTTGGTGAAATTTAAGCTATGCCACTTTAATTCGACATAATTTATGGCAATTTCCACCAAATATACCCAAATGTTCCGTAGCATAGCACTGCCAAAGCCCATTTTCTCCTATTCCATACTACCCTACACAACCTCACCTAACCTGACCTAGCATATCCAAACCTGGATTTGGTTAAAGTTGGCGAAATTTATGCTATGCCACCTAAATATGACCTAATTTAAGGCAATTTCCACCAAATATACCCAAATGTTGTGTATCATAGCATCACCAAAGCCCATTTTTACCTACATTTTCTCCTATTCCATCCTACCCTACACAACCTCACCTAACCTATCCTACCATATCCAAACCTGGATTTGGTTAAAGTCTGTGAAATTTAAGCTATCCCACATAAATTCGACCTAATTTAAGGCAATTCCCACCAAATATCCCCAAATGTTACGTATCACAGCACTGCCAAAGCCCATTTTTACCTACATTTTCTCCTATTCCATCCTACCCTATGCAACCTTACCTAACCTATCCTACCATATCCAAACCTAGATTTGGTTAAAGTCTGCGAAATTTAAGCTATCCCACCTAAATTCTATCTAATTTAAGGCAATTCCCACCAAATATACCCAAAAATGTTTTGGAACATAGCACGGCCAAAGCTCATTTTAGCTGAGTTTTCGCCTATTCCAACCTGCCCTAGACAACCCTACCCAGCCTCACCTGGCATATCCAAAGTCAGATTTGATTATAGATGGCAAAATGTATGCCTTTCCAACCTAAATTTTACCTAATTTAAGCCAATTTCCACCGAATTTTGAATAATAACATCAAATACAGTACATATACAGGTAGGACGCCAAAGGTGGCATTGGTTGTCTGGTGACGTCATACATAGTTGACCAGTAAGGTACTGTAATACCTTCACACCTATATGCTAATGACCATCAATACCTTATCCCTATACCTGAGGTCGCTTTTCACGATGTCACTAAACAACAACAATAACTGGTCTGTAGAATGTATTTGTTTGTTATATATAATAAGTTAGGTTAGGTTAGGATGGTTTGATCGGGTTTATGAATAACAGAAAATATAAGCAATGAGCGAAAATACGAGCTATTGTAGCTGAATATCAACTCTGATGAAGCACAGAGTATAGGTGAGGTATTAAGCCAGATTAAGAGTTCACACTTATGTGTGAACCTCCTGGGATCCACATTTAGCGCGCCTCGCGCCGCAGAAGGCCTTATTTTAAAACATGAGAGGCTTGCTTTTACTGAATGAGTTTTTTTATTTGTTATATGCAACAGCAAGGTGTGGGAGGTATGTTTTTGAGCGAATGTGAGAACTGTATGTGGTTAAGGACAATATTGGTTTACTACTGAACACGCATTGATATCGCCAATGCCCAGGGCTCTGTTTTTCATATAAACGACTGATAGCAGTTTTTTCATATTATTTTTTGCCCTATGCATAATAAACGATCCTTCAAGAAAGATTGTCAAAGCTCAAATTACATTCTCTAGAACGACGAGGAAGAAGAAATAGGGGTGACATGACAGAGGTGTGACTGAATGGTCATAGTAAAGGGGAATATTAATAACCTATTAAACGTATCAACATGAAACAGAATAGGAATGAATTGGATAAGTTTTATATTTAGGAAAAAGACCTGGGTAAATACAGGCAGCAGGGGACGAACTTGAAAATACACACATAACTTCTTGCAGTGCTGAAGTTATGTTCTTCTCTCACATACATGATCCTCTTTGATAAATGTAATGGGAGATGGTTGGAAGTAAATATGAAATTAAAAATAGACTAGGGATGATGGTATTTTACATTAGGTTTCAAGGTCACTGTTGTATCACAAAACACACGACTCATTGACCGGCTTTTTAATCCCCTTGAACATGCCGGTGCAGGAACGCTGAGCAGCTACCTGGTGACGTCATTGACCATTAGCAATGTCTGTGCAGGGTCACTGAGCTGACGAAATTTGGGGATGACTGGAGGCGGCTGTTTAATCCCCTTGAGCGAAAATGGCAGGGGCCATAGAGCGACTTGTAGAAAACCCAGGGTGCGTAGACCGGCCCCTGAAAAACCAAAACGGACGGTCTAAAAGTTGAAAATAACCCGGCCGCTATAGACCGGCCGTGGGAAAAAGCAAAACGGACGGTCTAAAAAGTAGGCACGTAGACCGTCCGCGGGAAAAAGCTAAACGGACGGTCTACGTGCCTACTTCCACTACTCCCGTGGTGGTCCGTGGTGTGTCCCGTGGTGGTCTGTGGTGTGTCCCGTGGTGTGTCCCGTGGTGTGTCCCGTAGTGGTCCGTGGTGTGTCCCGTAGTGGTCCGTGGTGTGTCCCGTGGTGGTCCGTGGTGTGTCCCGTGGTGGTCCGTGGTGTGTCCCGTGGTGGTCCGTGGTGTGCCCCGTGGTGTGTCCCGTAGTGGTCCGTGGTGTGTCCCGTAGTGGTCCGTGGTGTGTCCCGTGGTGTGCCCCGTTGTGTGTCCCTTGGTGATCCGTGGTGTGTCCCGTGGTGGTCCGTGGTGTGTCCCGTAGTGGTCCGTGGGGTGTCCCGTGGTGTGCCCCGTGGTGTGTCCCGTGGTGTGTCCCGTAGTGGTCCGTGGTGGTCCGTGGTGTGTCCCGTGGTGGTCCGTGGTGTGTCCCGTGGTGGTCCGTGGTGTGTCCCGTGGTGTGTCCCGTAGTGTGTCCTGTGGTGTGTCCCGTGGTGGTACGTGGTGTGTCCCGTGGTGTGTCCCGTGGTGGTCCGTGGTGTGTCCCGTGGTGTGTCCCGTGATGTCCCGTGGTGGTCCGTGGTGTGTCCCGTGGTGTGTCCCGTGATGTCCCGAGGTGGTCCGTGGTGTGTCCCGTGGTGTGTCCCGTGATGTCCCGTGGTGGTCCGTGGTGTGTCCCGTGGTGTGTCCCGTGGTGTGTCCTGTGGTGTGTCCCGTGGTGTGTCCCGTGGTGGTCCGTGGTGTGTCCCATGGTGTGTCCCGTGGTGGTCCGTGGTGTGTCCCGTGGTGGTCCGTGGTGTGTCCCGTGGTGTGTCCCGTGGTGTGTCCCGTGGTGGTCCGTGGTGTGTCCCATGGTGTGTCCCGTGGTGGTCCGTGGTGTGTCCCGTGGTGGTCCGTGTTGTGTCCCGTGGTCTGTCCCGTGGTGGTCTGTGGTGTGTCCCGTGGTGGTCCGTGGTGTGTCCCGTGATGTGCCCCGTGGTGGTCCGTGGTGTGTCCCGTGGTGTGTCCCGTGGTGTGTCCCGTGGTGTGTCCCGTGGTGGTCTGTGGTGTGTCCCGTGGTGTGTCCCGTGGTGGTCCGTGGTGTGTCCCGTGGTGGTCCGTGGTGTGTCCCGTGATGTGCCCCGTGGTGGTCCGTGGTGTGTCCCGTGATGTGCCCCGTGGTGGTCCGTGGTGTGTCCCGTGGTGTGTCCCGTGGTGGTCCGTGGTGTGTCCCGTGGTGTGTCCCGTGGTGGTCCGTGGTGTGTCCCATGGTGTGTCCCGTGGTGGTCCGTGGAGTGTCCCATGGTGTGTCCCGTGGTGTGTCCCGTCGTGGTCCGTGGTGTGTCCCATGGTGTGTCCCGTGGTGTGTCCCGTGGTGTGTCCCATGGTGTGTCCCGTGGTGGTCCGTGGAGTGTCCCATGGTGTGTCCCGTGGTGTGTCCCATGGTGGTCCGTGGTGTGTCCCGTGGTGTGTCCCGTTGGGTGTCCCGTGGTGTGTCCTGTGGTGGTTCGTGGTGTGTCCCGTGGTGTGTCCCGTGGTGGTCCGTGGTGTGTCCCGTGGTTGTCCGTGGTGTGTCCTGTGGTGTGTCCCGTGGTGTGTCCTGTGGTGTGTCCCGTGGTGGTCCGTGGTGTGTCCCGTGGTGTGTCCCGTGGTGGTCCGTGGTGTGTCCCGTGGTTGTCCGTGGTGTGTCCCGTGGTGTGTCCCGTGGTGTGTCCTGTGGTGGTCCGTGGTGTGTCCTGTGGTGTGTCCCGTGGTGGTCCGTGGTGTGTCCCGTGGTGTGTCCCGTGGTGGTCCGTGGTGTGTCCTGTGGTGTGTCCCGTGGTGGTCCGTGGTGTGTCCCGTGGTGTGTCCCGTGGTTGTCCGTGGTGTGTCCCGTGGTGTGTCCTGTGGTGTGTCCCGTGGTGTGTCCTGTGGTGTGTCCCGTGGTGGTCCGTGGTGTGTCCCGTGGTGGTCCGTGGTGTGCCCCGTGGTTGTCCGTGGTGTGTCCCGTTGTGTGTCCCGTGGTTTGTCCCGTAGTGTGTCCTGTGGTGGTCCGTGGTGTGTCCCGTGGTGTGTCCCGTGGTGGTCCGTGGTGTGTCCCGTGGTTGTCCGTGGTGTGTCCCGTTGTGTGTCCCGTGGGTGTCCGTGGTGTGTCCTGTGGTGTGTCCCGTGGTGTGTCCCGTGGTGTGTCCCGTGGTGGTCCGTGGTGTGTCCCGTGGTGGTCCGTGGTGTGTCCCGTGGTGTGTCCCGTGGTGGTCCGTGGTGTGTCCCGTGGTGTGTCCCGTGGTGGTCCGTGGTGTGTCCCATGGTGTGTCCCGTGGTGGTCCGTGGTGTGTCCCATGGTGTGTCCCGTGGTGGTCCGTGGTGTGTCCCGTGGTGTGTCCCGTTGTGTGTCCTGTGGTGGTCCGTGGTGTGTCCTGTGGTGTGTCCCGTGGTGGTCCGTGGTGTGTCCCGTGGTGTGTCCCGTGGTGTGTCCCGTGGTTGTCCGTGGTGTGTCCTGTGGTGTGTCCCGTGGTGTGTCCTGTGGTGTGTCCCGTGGTGGTCCGTGGTGTGTCCCGTGGTGTGTCCCTTGGTGGTCCGTGGTGGTCCGTGGTGTGTCCCGTGGTGTGTCCCGTGGTTGTCCGTGGTGTGTCTCGTGGTGTGTCCTGTGGTGTGTCCTGTGGTGTGTCCCGTGGTGGTCCGTGGTGTGTCCCGTTGTGTGTTCTGTGGTGGTCCGTGGTGTGTCCTGTGGTGTGTCCCGTGGTGGTCCGTGGTGTGTCCCGTGGTGTGTCCCGTGGTTGTCCGTGGTGTGTCCCGTGGTGTGTCCTGTGGTGTGTCCCGTGGTGTGTCCTGTGGTGTGTCCCGTGGTGGTCCGTGGTGTGTCCCGTCGTGTGTCCCGTGGTGGTCCGTGGTGTGCCCCGTGGTTGTCCGTGGTGTGTCCCGTTGTGTGTCCCGTAGTGTGTCCTGTGGTGGTCCGTGGTGTGTCCCGTGGTGATCCGTGGTGTGTCCCGTGGTTGTCCGTGGTGTGTCCCGTTGTGTCCGTGGTGTGTCCCGTGGTGTGTCCCGTGGTGGTCCGTGGTGTGTCCCGTGGTGGTCCGTGGTGTGTCCCATGGTGTGTCCCATGGTGGTCCGTGGTTGTCCGTAGTATGTCCTGTGGTGTGTCCCGTGGTGTGTCCTGTGGTGGTCCGTGGTGTGTCCCGTGGTGGTCCGTGGTAGTAGTAGGAAGTACGACATAGACCGTGCGTTTTGGTTTTTCAGGGGCCGGTCTACGCACCCTGGGTTTTCTATAAGTCGCTCTATGGCCCCTGCCATTTAGCTGAAGGGGATTAAAAGGCTGGTCCCTGGCGTACCCAAATTTCGTTACCCCAGTGGCCCATGCAATGGCATCGCCAATGGACAATGACGTCATCTGCCAGCCAGACTTCAATTTGCCTGGGGGTAGGATTAAAAGGCCGGCTCCTGGCGTACCCGAATTCTGTTACCCCGGTGACCCTGCACAGACATTGCTAATGGTCAATGACGTCACCCCCGTCTTCATCTTCCCTGTATAAGTCCGTTTTCTGTTATAGTGTAATTATTCCCATTTTCAATATTTATAGCAAAGGGGGATTCAAATGATGCCATCTGTCAAGCCTAATGTGCAATGGCATTAACCATTATAAGCTCGTTTTTCACAATTAGGTATTACCATACGGTTTCCCATTGTCTAAGATCATTTTAACATAAGAAATGAGTTCCACCCTGTTACAGAACCAGTATTTACCCAGGTCATTTTCCGAAATCTAAAAAACATATATCCAATTTATGTCCATTATTTCGTGTTTATATTATTTATAGCCCATTACTATCCCTTTTGCCATGTTTCCCCTATTTCTTCTTCGTCTTTGTAGATAATGCAATTTAAGCTTTGTCAATCTGTCTTCAAGGATTGCTTATTAACCATAGGGAAAATAAAAATGAAAACCCACTAGCATCCATTTGTATGAAAACAGTCCCCTGTCAGGCATAGTGATTTCAATGCGATTTCAGTACTAATCCAATATTACTGTATAAACTAATAGTCCCCTGCCAGGCATGGTGACTTCAATGCGATTTCAGTAGTAATCCAATATTACTGCATAAACACATAAATATATATATGCGCATCTCACATTCGCACAAAACATACCTACCACACCTTACTGTAGCATATAACAGATCAAAAATACTCATTCAGTAAAAGCAAAGCCTCTCATGTTTTTTTTAAATAAAGCCTTCTGCAATTACCTTCTTTTGTGACGTCATCATCCCTAATGGGTGCGAGGCGCCAACGCAATAAATACGGATCCCAGGAGGTTCACACATAAGTGTGAACTCTTAATCAGGCTTAATTCCTCAACTGTACTCTGTGCCTTATCAAAGTTGATATTCAGCTACAATAGCTCGTATTTTAGCTCATTGCTCATATTTTCTGTTATTCATAAACCCGATCAAACCATACTAACCTAACTTATTATATATAGCAAACAAATACATTCTACAGACCAGTTATTGTTGTTGTTTAGTGACATCACAAAAGCGACCTCAGGTATAGGGATAAGGTATTGATGGTCATTAGCATATAGGTGTCAAGGTATTACAGCACCTGACTGGTCAACTATGTGTGACGTCACCAGATAACCAATGCGCCCTTTGGCGTCCTACTGGCATGTGTATTTGATGTTATTATTATTTAAAAATGGCTAGACTATCCATCCCCACCTAACCTAATCAGAGGTTTAAGAATATACATTTTAATCATCCATGACTGTAATTATTATTTTGTAATAAGTGCAAAGTATATCAGCAGCCCAACTGTCGTACAGCAATTTAAGCAGAATCGTACATCTGGCAGCAGGCAAGCTGACCTTATATAAGGACCTCCCCCCCAGCCCCAAAGGACAGTTCAACTCAGGCTTCCTGTGCTAACACTCTGAACTAGCTCCAGCACTTGTGCAATATCCGACTTCGCTGTCTCGTATCTATCGACTCAACCATGAATATTTGTGAACTTTGCAAGGCACCTAAACTAGGGCCATTCCACGTGTGCCAGGCGAGATGTGCTGAATGTAGGATAACCTTCACCGCCAGTCCTCAGTATCAGTGTGTTATTTACTGTGAGCAGTGCTATAAAATACCTCGTGGACATTTTGATAGGATTTGTCCCTCGTGCTCCAAAGTGATTTATTCACCCCGTAAGTACCATTGTTATAACTGTAGAAATTTCCCATAAATCTGTTGTGAGTTATAGCATATTTATAGTTAATATTGTAAAAAATGACTTAACAGCAGCATCAGATATTATTGTATTAATATTCTAAACAAAAATACATACTTTAATAAATTGCACAATAGCGGCAGCAGCTAAATTTATATATGAATTATTATTTACAATTAGTTGTAGAGCTATACAGCATTCATTAAAAAATACGCATAACTATATAGAATAATTAAAATCTACAGGTCGCAACCCTGATCCATGTCCATTTTGCATGTATCTAGTTGATTCCGAGTCTGATACTAGTTCTGATTCAGAGCACTCAGAAGCATCATCGCGCCAAAGCGTCCAGTATGAAAGTAAGTTAAATATAGTTTTCTGTAATATGAAACCATTCCCAATTCTTGTTGGATATATTTATATAAATACCTCACTTATCATCTTCAATTTTTATTCACATGATCATTTATATAATTTTAGGCTCGCCAACTCAGCAGGTAGTGGAGGTAGAGGAGGAATATCCTCGTGGAGGAGGTGGTGAAGAGCCTAGCACGAGCTGAGCTCGTGCTAGGCTCAGCTAGGCTCAGCTCAGCTCGTGCTAGGCTCGTTCACCGATACCAGAAGATAATGACAACAGGGAAAGTTCTAATTGTAAGTAACATCCACATTAATTATTATTATTTTCATATTTCAATGTCATTATTATTATTAAACTCCCTATATATATATATATATATATATATATATATATATATATATAATTTTTTTTTTTTTTTTTTTATTTATTAAAATCATTATGCTTGTTACATATAGGTTCTCAACTGGAGGATGAAGAAGAGTCCCTGCATTTAATTTGGGAAGCGGATTCCAATATGGATGCCAGCCAGCCTATCGCTCATTCTCCACCACCACCTCAGGAACAGGAACAGCAGCAGGTAGATGTTTTACTTCCTCCTCAACCCGAAGTGCTTGAAGTGATTAATAATTTCAATGGGGGGTACATACGCCATTCATATAGCATCCCAGATCATGCCCAAGGAGATCCTGCCCATTATTTGACTATATATCGTGATTATTTTATTCAGCAAATAGAATCCTTGTTTGATGCCGTTCACCCCAATTTCCCTCCTGCCCTCTTGATATACCCTGATTTTACATTTAATTTACAACGGCTTAATCAAGAAAATGAACCTGATTTTGAGGGAGAGTTACCTATAAGCGCTGAGCAACGCAGTGTATCTAGGCATGAGGCTAGTGTTGTCGTAGATCAATGGATTGCTGAATTGGATAATAAGTTAGAAGAGTTCTTGGCCGAGACCGAAGGTTCGAGTCTAGGTATACAGAGCATTTCTGGTTTTTATATCAATTCCATAGCTGTTCAGCATCCCATCCGTCTAGGAGAATACGTGCCTTATCCAGATAAATTGCGTGGTTCAAGACATGTTTTCAATCCTAAAGGCGAGCAAAATATATGTTTGATCCAATGTTTAGCGACATATATATGTCTAGCTCGGGGGATGCATTTAGACAATATCAGAGCACGTTCCAAGTCAGCCAGGTGGTGTCTTAGATTCGTCCGTTGGAGTGAGGATATCGAAATTCCCATAACGTATGATAACATTAATAAAATAGAAAGTATAAATACATTATTTTTATCTATGTGCTCACTCGTGAAGAAAATAGGTACTACATTAGCTTAGCTAGGAAAGGCAGGGAACATTCCGCCCGTAAAGTACCATTGCTCATGCTATAGGATCAGCATCTTGTGCTCATTAAAGATTTCAATCAATATGTTCGCAACATGCGCGACAATACATATAATATTCCTAACAATCATATTTTTTTCTATTCGTGTTTAATTCATTTAACGCCTGATGATATGCGGGATCACGAAGAGTCATGCGAAGTTAAACAAACATTGAAATTTTACCCTGAAGGTCATAAAATCAAGTTCAAAAATTACGGTCGTGCTTATGGACCATCTCACACGGCATATTATGATTTCGAGTGCTTGTTGGACCCCTCCAATCCCCAAGGTATGATTGAGAAGCGTCACAAAGCCGTGGCATATGCTTTCATCATCATCAACAGGGAATTGGAGGTGGTAGATAAATTAACTTATATGGGGGATGACCCTGTGAATCATTTCATAGATACTTTGGAGAAAGCATGGAAGAGAATCAAATCTGCCATGCCTAAATACAAAATATCTATGACACGTGAACATTGGCAGGCCTATAGACGTCAGACCACATGTGAAATGTGTTATAAGCCATTTAAATCAGATAACGACAAGCACCGTCATCATGATCATGCTATTGAATTTAATAATTATCTAGCTGCCTATTGCCAAAGGTGCAACATGTTGTGCAGAAATTCTTATAAATATTTATACACATTCTCTCACAACGCAGCTTATGACCTCGGAGTAATTTTAAATGAATTGTCCAACCTCCCTAACCGTGAAATTGATATTGCCTCCAAAGATGGATTCAAGTTCATGAAAGTGGATATCGGTAAACTTCGGTTTATGGATAGTCTGGCTTTACTAAATGGTGGGCTGGAAAAACTAGCTAAAGAACATATCAAGGAAGGTAAACCCACCACTTACACCTCAGTTATGCTAGATGACGTCCCTGTAGCTGCCCACCATTTACTAAAGACAGGCAAACAGGTCTTCTGTTATGATTATATTTCATCTTTGGAGAAATTAAATGAACCGGCTCTTCCTCCTCCCGAAGCCTTTTTCAATAGTTTAAAACACGAGGCCATAAGCGAGACCGATTATACACAGGCTAAAGAAGTCTTTAGATTAGCGGAATGCAAGACCATTGGGGATTACTTGAAGGTCTATTTGAAAGTAGATACGGGACTATTGTGTGATGTGTTTACTGTATGGCGCAAGACCATGCTTGGGCTGTACAAGTTAGACATTGCACACTATGTCTCGTTATCTAGTTTTGCATGGGACGCTTTCTTGTTTAAGAGTCAAGTTGTCTTGGACTCTATTTCTGATCCCCATTTGTACGATGTATTGCGTAGAAATCTAGGAGGCGGAATTACCTCTGTTGTGCGACAACACACAAGTGTACAAAATGAGCATACGGGTGCTGATCCTTCTAGCACCGATAAATATATTCTTTATTTAGACTTTAATGGCTTATACGCCACCTTTATGACAGAACTGCTTCCTCAAGGCGGGATCCGTAAATTATCTGCTGCCGAATGCGATGATTGGCTCCAACGGGGATTGGAAAATATTGCTTGTGATGGGGATAAGGGGTATTGGGTCATGTGTGACACCAAGCATGTCGCACCTGAGGTGGCTCGATACACCGATGACTTACCTTTAGCCCTGTCGCATGCTAATATTTCAACTGATCTTCTCTCCGATTATAGCAAACATATTTTAAATACCGAAGATCGTAAACTCCCAAAGAAAAACAATAAATTAATTGCCTCACATCTCCCCCAAAAAGATTACTTGGTGAGTTTAGATTTGCTTCAGATGCTGATGAAATTGGGATTGGAAGTGGCTAAGGTAAATGCAGTTTATGAATTCCAACAGAGTGTGAGAGTTTGTAGTTTTTAACTTATGAGAAGTTTTGGAATAAATTAAAATTGGTATAAGGAATTTTAGCTCGGAAAATTTCTAAGAATTTTCTTTATTCTTTAACCTTTATTCCTGTCGTGATATTCAACTAGGTCGCCTGAGGAAGGACTTGCTTAGCTAACACACCAGTGTAGTAACCAGCTCATTCCTCACTTTGGGACCATGTATGAACAATTGACTAGGCGCGAGCAAACGCCGAGACCCCAATGAAAATTGAAATCCCCCCCACTTAGGCCGCCGACCTTCGCCAATCGCCGAAGCGAATCTAACGAGTAGGTCACGGGCTCTCACAACAATAATTTATTGTTGTGTGGTGCCGTATATTTGATCCAAAGCTCAGAAAATTAGTCTCAAATTTAGTCGAGTGTGAAGAACATTTGCATAACAATAATAATGTGTGGGGGTGTAACGAAAAGACAGTGTTAACCATAACAACTTAGTTTATTCAATAAAGTACTAACTACTACAACAAAACAAAAGAAATGTCAATGACGTTACTCGAAATCCTTCCTGTGACACTATCAATGACAGCTAGACACCAGCCCCTCGGACTGCATAATGAACTAACTCGAACATAAGCGTGACCACAGAGGAATCAACAAGCAAGCAAGAACTAACAGATCTATAATCACAATTACAACAAATGACACAGTAGGTTCTGAAATACGTCTCCAGTAACCTCCTAACTGTTCTACGCCTCAGTGCAGTCTACACCTGCAACAGCGGTTGCAATGCAATCAAATCAGTAGTCTTTCAATGACAACAATAACTAATGGGTTCACTGGCAACTCCAGCACCCTTCCACAAATTAATCCTTACGTTAACACTCCGTCCCACGGACGATCAACAATCAATAACAATTGATTTACGTTAATAACACAATAACATTTACGTTAATAACAAGGTAACATTTACGTTAAATTAACAACTCTTACAACTGTCACTAGTACCGCGGAAATCAAACAACACTCTACCCGTCGAGCATTCAGTGAGAAAATCCCATTAATCCCTGTACTTCCAGACAGCTGATTAATCTCTTTACTAGTTACGTCAATTTACGTTACTCGGTTACTAATCACTCAGCGATGGTAAACTCTGATTTGCAATGTCCAAAGTGCTAAGAGAACGGTAATCACTCGTGATTACCTTTAGAGTAATTAATTACTATCCTCAAGATCAATAATTAAACAATTAAAATACGCAACCTTTCACACTGGCTCAGCAATTTACATTAAGGTACGAATTCCGTCTAAGCCTTCCATACTCAGACCAATTCAGGCGACTAATAACAGAAATTAGCCCCACGTTTACGTTATTCTAAATGACGTTACTCCTCTCACGAGTCAATCCAATGCCGGTACTTCCGGGCAGATAACGACGTTACGTTAATGGAACAATGTAGCCTTCGTGTGAGTCGATCAAACAAGGATCGAGATTAATTACTTTGACTTCCTGAAACACGTCAATTACCCGGCCCACTGACCGTTAATTACGACAGACAATACTCTAATTCTTATCTGGCTGATGGCTAGGCTCCTCGAGACTACCGTAGCTGCTTACAGGAAAGTAAATTAACCCAAACGCATTCTACGTTACTCAAATTGTCAAAGAACAAATTCTCTTAAAGCAATGGGCGTTCCCTTGGTTACGTTATATTAATTGCCTCGCAATCACCTCACTGAATACTGGACTTCGATGTCCTACCAGATAACCAGGAGAATATATTTGTATATCCAAGTACTCGTCTACAGCCGAGTTCCCCCACGACAATGACAAATCACACTAACAAATCACAGTGATTTACGTTACAATCCGGTTGCTATGACAATACTGCAGAACCTAGTAAAATAACCTACAGGACATGAACCCTCTAGAACCCTGCCCCACAATGGTTTTACTGAACTGCAATCACATATGGTGATTGCTCAACACTAGCAACAATCACCATCAAATAACAACCCCCTTTGCAATAACACACACGGCAAGTACTCTAATTTCCAAATATTAGGATACTGCACACACTTACTTACTTACTGCTGCAAAGGACCCCTAGAACATAGGTCAATATATTGCAATCACCACACAGTAAATAACACATTAACACTGGGCACCGTGACACTACGATTATATATATATATATATATAATTACCGCTGACACATGTAGCCTACAGCTATCAAACGTTATTGGGAACACTAAGGAGAATCTCACACTCCTTAAATCACATGGGTGAGTGATTTATCGGTCACGCATGCCGATAAACACTCGAGAGTTACGTTACTCGACAGAGCGGGGGCGGTCTCTCTAGACGGCCTCGTCACTCACCAAACCTCACCAAAATTACGTTAATTAATACTGCAACCACAATATATATATATTTATATAAATCACACTTGTCACGGCCCTGGGAACACTACAAGAAATTTAAGCCACACTGTGGCACACTCCACAATAATCATTGCCAGGAATCACTGGCGTTACACATACCTGAGCGCTCAATGTTGGAATTCCACACCTGCAAGACCACACATGGAAATGATATCACTCCGTCCCACGGACGATCAAAAATGATTACCACAATGAAATAAAAGAATTTATTACATGGACATCCTCTCCGTCCTTGGCTAATCTATGTATATTCTGTGTTCCCGTGTGTACCCACACACACACACACACACACTGTACGTCTGTGTACACCAGACCTTAAATCCCTCTGGACTGACAAGATGACAACACAGGTGATTAATCTCCTCGCCCACAATTCACTCCACCTGAACAGGTGCTGCGTGACAATGTGACGGAACACTTGACCTCGAATTCAAGCTTTAGAGACTACTAATCACCGAAATACACACATAGGTACTTACTCATTCACACTGCCGGCTTTACACACCATTCCCATACATCAGGCACCCCGCTATAGGTGGCTGGCTCGCTCCGGGTGGCGTAGGCGGCGGTAGTTCCTGACCGTAGTACTTATACGGAAAATTGGCGCACACTCGAACCCCTCACACTCAACACGGCTGAGTTCGCACCCTCGACTCCCCGGTGAAGTGAAGCGTTCATACCCAGGTGACACGCCCAACGATAGCGTCTCACACCAACATGGGAAATTGCCTTAACACTGACACGAATTTCCCCGTTCCCATCGACTGCTACAGAGCACTAGCAAGTCTAATCATCACTGGTATGGGATCTACGAGTCTGTTGCTGCTCGTATGCACATTCCCCCACGATCCCAGATCACTGTACCTCTACCCCCTGCATACAATAATGTCTTAAACCCCTCCAAGCGACGACTTCGGCCGGATTCTGTGACGACCGATGTCGTAGGTGAAGCAGGAAGCATCAGCAGTTGTAGTCCAGCCACCACGACGCCCTATACTCCAATTTGGCCGAATTGAGTACAGGATGCGTCTTGACAAGGTGGCGGCTGAGTTCAGAATGATGCTCACACCGGCTCTTCCCGCGTCCTTCTCGAAATAACCAATGAGAGGAAGGCATACAGCGGCCTACCCCTCTCATCCAATCAGCGACGGTGTAGCATAGCCCCTAGGGCAGCTCCAAGATGGCCGACCAACATGGCGGCTCAAGATGTTTACTAAGATGGCGGCTGGTTCCCATGACAACCACTCAAGTGGCCAGCGAGCGTGGGGCCCCACATGTTTCACCCCACGCCTGCGGCCTAGGCGTTTCCCGCGCAAAGCTGAGCCTGGCCTCATGCCATACAATGAGATGATGCTATCAGCTCTAGCACTGTCCACAGACATGCCACCCCGGCCAGGGTAACATTTATGGACTGCTGATGACTGGGGCTCTCACATGAGCCCAAACACTAGATGTTTCGGTTGCTGGTACAAAACTTAAGTCCGCCCACTTAACAAGTGCACTTAACAAGTGTACTGGCTCCCACAGGCATAAGAGCACTATTGTAAGTGAGCTGGTGAACCACCTCCTCACATAACTCCCCACCAAAAAGATAAAATTTCCCGGAGGAAAATTTCATCTAAAAATCACCAGCCACTTACACTTGGGTCTTACTTAAGTGCACGGCGGCTGGGTGGTGGTGGTGATTCATCCGTTTTCTGTTGACGTCGGTGGCTGGCGGGACAAGATGTGACGTCACTGGCTCGTCCAGGGTGGTACTTCCTGACCGTAGTGCGGTCGTGCTCAGGTTCTGGGTCCAGGTTAAGCCGGCTCAACGCCTCGCAGCTTCCCTTCCTCAGTCCCTTCACACTCTCGCCCCACAGGTCTGTGTCATACTGGACACAGACCGTCAGCTGTCAGCTGGTGAGACCCATCTGAGTCCCTCTGAATCAGTTCTCGTTTTCTGTGCAATAGGGAGAGGAGAATGGCTCCGGTTTCCTTTCACCTGCTGCGCCTCTTCTTCTGTCTGGGCGGCGGTGATCTCTGCTCGACCAGCCGGCTGACGCTTGGTGTCAACGCCAGCGGGTTTAACCTTCCTCTCACCTGTTCCTGTTAGGTAGCACACTGGGATGGACTTACCAATGAAGTACAGACTCAACACCTTCCCTACCCTACCGACACAATCCCGACAGTTAGCAGACTGTCTTGACTTCCCGGTGACAGGGTCTTTCTTCCTGTCTGTCTGTCACTCTCAGACCGGGTTGCTCTACCGACTGAGTTGACTGGGCTGAGGCCTCTTCAGCAGCTGTCAAACCTCGCCCCTCACTGAGCACTTGGTCACTGACCTGCTCGTTCATCAATCTCTCAGCGACCGTTCGTTTGTCTGAACGATCTTCCAACAGCCTGAAAGATTGGTCCAGAATATCCACTTCACTTGTGGGAACCACAGCTACCTTAGCCTCACCACTGGTAACATCAAGCAGACGTTTACTCTCCTGAGTGGTGTTAACCCTCGCGGGTCTGGCTGGTTGACAGGTTGTGGCGGGATCACCTGATCCGGGCCACACCCGTCTCACTGGGCTCACCTCCGTTTTCTGTGAAATGAAAGAAGGAAAATTGCTCATTTTTCCTTTTACCTCATGCACCTGATCTTTCGCCTGATAAGAGGCGACCTTGACTTCCTCAGCTGGCGGCCGTGTGACATCGCCGTCAGCTGGTGAGACCCATCTGAGTCCCTCTGAATCAGTTCTCGTTTTCTGTGCAATAGGGAGAGGAGAATGGCTCCGGTTTCCTTTCACCTGCTGCGCCTCTTCTTCTGTCTGGGCGGCGGTGATCTCTGCTCGACCAGCCGGCTGACGCTTGGTGTCAACGCCAGCGGGTTTAACCTTCCTCTCACCTGTTCCTGTTTCCTCTGGGTCATTTCCACAGGACAGACCCACCTGGTTCTCTATACCAGGAGTATTACCTATCAAAAGTCCATACACTGCCTTTCTACTTAGCGCAGCTTTGATCTTACCTTTGATATATGGGGTATCTACCAACACGGACACTTCTTCCATGTCCTTACCAGTGCCATCTGGGTACTGGACACGGAGGGTTCGACCTGTTCTACTCTCAGGCTCAACCAAACTGTTCCTGACCATGTTAACTGTAGCACCCCGGTCTCGAAAGACACTCGTCCATTGCCCATTAACTCTTCCTCTAGTTAACTCGAGTGTGTCTCTTAGGGCATCACCTCCCATGGTACTCATGCCTGTAACGTGCACCTTGGTCACCTTCTTAGTCTTAAGCCTAGTGTTGCTCGGGCACTTAGCTGCTCGGTGACCTGCCATGTTGCATGTGAAGCACCTGGGTCCCTTAACCTTGGGTTTCTGTTGGTGTCCCTTAGACTTGCTTTCTTTAGGTTTGGCTCCCTTACTTGGAGCTTGAGTAAACCTTTCAACCTTTGTCACACATCGATCTAGGTATGCATCCCTAGGATCGATCTTCTCCTCTCTTGGCAATAGAGGAGGTACCTCTACTTCCAGCGCCTGTACCTCTGAGCTTGGCGCGGCAGGAGGGGCTTGACTCCCCGTCCTTGCCTCGGATTGCACTCTTGCAATCTCCAATCTAGTCAATCTCTCGTGGTGGGCATTCCACATGTAAGTCACAAATTTGGCCTTATCCTCTCTTTGCAGTTTCATAGCATCAGCTTGAGCTGCTAGGTACTCTAAAGTAATTTCCTCCTGGGGTTGTTCAGTCCCCCTCCTGAGAGGTTGTTCTGGTATCTGATTGACTACTTCTAACGAAACGTTTCTGTGGCCCAAGGAATCAGTCCTTAGCCTAGGCTGGGGTCGCGACTCCCCTTCCTTCTCCTGGGGTGGACTCAATCCCACACCCCCTGACATACCGACTATACCACGGTCGGCTAGGGGAACTCCTTTGTCCCCTATATCACTTCTGTTTGCTCTTTCTAGACATAGACGCCGTACATAGGCATTATGGTCCTCAACATACCGCCTACATTCCTCATCTGTACGACTGTTTCTATCCTTTGGCAGCACGCCATACTTAGTCACATACAGATATACGTACTTCTTTCTATAATCCTCATCCATTCTGTGTGTGTGGTGTGTGTGTACCTAATCCTGCTAACCGACAACATACACACCCACAGCAATATTGTTCTGCAATGTTCTGCACACCTTTCTTCACAAGTTTCTCAACTTGATGAATCTTACTTTTCTGATTATGAATCAAAAGTCTACGGCCCCACGTTGGGCGCCACGCTGTGAGAGTTTGTATTTATTAACTTATGAGAAGTTTTGGAATAAATTAAAATTGGTATAAGGAATTTTAGCTCGGAAAATTTCTAAGAATTTTCTTTATTCTTTAACCTTTATTCCTGTCGTGATATTCAACTAGGTCGCCTGAGGAAGGACTTGCTTAGCTAACACACCAGTGTAGTAACCAGCTCATTCCTCACTTTGGGACCATGTATGAACAATTGACTAGGCGCGAGCAAACGCCGAGACCCCAATGAAAATTGAAATCCCCCCCACTTAGGCCGCCGACCTTCGCCAATCGCCGAAGCGAATCTAACGAGTAGGTCACGGGCTCTCACAACAATAATTTATTGTTGTGTGGTGCCGTATATTTGATCCAAAGCTCAGAAAATTAGTCTCAAATTTAGTCGAGTGTGAAGAACATTTGCATAACAATAATAATGTGTGGGGGTGTAACGAAAAGACAGTGTTAACCATAACAACTTAGTTTATTCAATAAAGTACTAACTACTACAACAAAACAAAAGAAATGTCAATGACGTTACTCGAAATCCTTCCTGTGACACTATCAATGACAGCTAGACACCAGCCCCTCGGACTGCATAATGAACTAACTCGAACATAAGCGTGACCACAGAGGAATCAACAAGCAAGCAAGAACTAACAGATCTATAATCACAATTACAACAAATGACACAGTAGGTTCTGAAATACGTCTCCAGTAACCTCCTAACTGTTCTACGCCTCAGTGCAGTCTACACCTGCAACAGCGGTTGCAATGCAATCAAATCAGTAGTCTTTCAATGACAACAATAACTAATGGGTTCACTGGCAACTCCAGCACCCTTCCACAAATTAATCCTTACGTTAACACTCCGTCCCACGGACGATCAACAATCAATAACAATTGATTTACGTTAATAACACAATAACATTTACGTTAATAACAAGGTAACATTTACGTTAAATTAACAACTCTTACAACTGTCACTAGTACCGCGGAAATCAAACAACACTCTACCCGTCGAGCATTCAGTGAGAAAATCCCATTAATCCCTGTACTTCCAGACAGCTGATTAATCTCTTTACTAGTTACGTCAATTTACGTTACTCGGTTACTAATCACTCAGCGATGGTAAACTCTGATTTGCAATGTCCAAAGTGCTAAGAGAACGGTAATCACTCGTGATTACCTTTAGAGTAATTAATTACTATCCTCAAGATCAATAATTAAACAATTAAAATACGCAACCTTTCACACTGGCTCAGCAATTTACATTAAGGTACGAATTCCGTCTAAGCCTTCCATACTCAGACCAATTCAGGCGACTAATAACAGAAATTAGCCCCACGTTTACGTTATTCTAAATGACGTTACTCCTCTCACGAGTCAATCCAATGCCGGTACTTCCGGGCAGATAACGACGTTACGTTAATGGAACAATGTAGCCTTCGTGTGAGTCGATCAAACAAGGATCGAGATTAATTACTTTGACTTCCTGAAACACGTCAATTACCCGGCCCACTGACCGTTAATTACGACAGACAATACTCTAATTCTTATCTGGCTGATGGCTAGGCTCCTCGAGACTACCGTAGCTGCTTACAGGAAAGTAAATTAACCCAAACGCATTCTACGTTACTCAAATTGTCAAAGAACAAATTCTCTTAAAGCAATGGGCGTTCCCTTGGTTACGTTATATTAATTGCCTCGCAATCACCTCACTGAATACTGGACTTCGATGTCCTACCAGATAACCAGGAGAATATATTTGTATATCCAAGTACTCGTCTACAGCCGAGTTCCCCCACGACAATGACAAATCACACTAACAAATCACAGTGATTTACGTTACAATCCGGTTGCTATGACAATACTGCAGAACCTAGTAAAATAACCTACAGGACATGAACCCTCTAGAACCCTGCCCCACAATGGTTTTACTGAACTGCAATCACATATGGTGATTGCTCAACACTAGCAACAATCACCATCAAATAACAACCCCCTTTGCAATAACACACACGGCAAGTACTCTAATTTCCAAATATTAGGATACTGCACACACTTACTTACTTACTGCTGCAAAGGACCCCTAGAACATAGGTCAATATATTGCAATCACCACACAGTAAATAACACATTAACACTGGGCACCGTGACACTACGATTATATATATATATATATAATTACCGCTGACACATGTAGCCTACAGCTATCAAACGTTATTGGGAACACTAAGGAGAATCTCACACTCCTTAAATCACATGGGTGAGTGATTTATCGGTCACGCATGCCGATAAACACTCGAGAGTTACGTTACTCGACAGAGCGGGGGCGGTCTCTCTAGACGGCCTCGTCACTCACCAAACCTCACCAAAATTACGTTAATTAATACTGCAACCACAATATATATATATTTATATAAATCACACTTGTCACGGCCCTGGGAACACTACAAGAAATTTAAGCCACACTGTGGCACACTCCACAATAATCATTGCCAGGAATCACTGGCGTTACACATACCTGAGCGCTCAATGTTGGAATTCCACACCTGCAAGACCACACATGGAAATGATATCACTCCGTCCCACGGACGATCAAAAATGATTACCACAATGAAATAAAAGAATTTATTACATGGACATCCTCTCCGTCCTTGGCTAATCTATGTATATTCTGTGTTCCCGTGTGTACCCACACACACACACACACACACACTGTACGTCTGTGTACACCAGACCTTAAATCCCTCTGGACTGACAAGATGACAACACAGGTGATTAATCTCCTCGCCCACAATTCACTCCACCTGAACAGGTGCTGCGTGACAATGTGACGGAACACTTGACCTCGAATTCAAGCTTTAGAGACTACTAATCACCGAAATACACACATAGGTACTTACTCATTCACACTGCCGGCTTTACACACCATTCCCATACATCAGGCACCCCGCTATAGGTGGCTGGCTCGCTCCGGGTGGCGTAGGCGGCGGTAGTTCCTGACCGTAGTACTTATACGGAAAATTGGCGCACACTCGAACCCCTCACACTCAACACGGCTGAGTTCGCACCCTCGACTCCCCGGTGAAGTGAAGCGTTCATACCCAGGTGACACGCCCAACGATAGCGTCTCACACCAACATGGGAAATTGCCTTAACACTGACACGAATTTCCCCGTTCCCATCGACTGCTACAGAGCACTAGCAAGTCTAATCATCACTGGTATGGGATCTACGAGTCTGTTGCTGCTCGTATGCACATTCCCCCACGATCCCAGATCACTGTACCTCTACCCCCTGCATACAATAATGTCTTAAACCCCTCCAAGCGACGACTTCGGCCGGATTCTGTGACGACCGATGTCGTAGGTGAAGCAGGAAGCATCAGCAGTTGTAGTCCAGCCACCACGACGCCCTATACTCCAATTTGGCCGAATTGAGTACAGGATGCGTCTTGACAAGGTGGCGGCTGAGTTCAGAATGATGCTCACACCGGCTCTTCCCGCGTCCTTCTCGAAATAACCAATGAGAGGAAGGCATACAGCGGCCTACCCCTCTCATCCAATCAGCGACGGTGTAGCATAGCCCCTAGGGCAGCTCCAAGATGGCCGACCAACATGGCGGCTCAAGATGTTTACTAAGATGGCGGCTGGTTCCCATGACAACCACTCAAGTGGCCAGCGAGCGTGGGGCCCCACATGTTTCACGGAGTCGACTGTTGGCAGCCGTGGAGTGAGGACGTTTCTCGACCCTCCGTAGCTGTTGGAGTTGTTTGCTGTTTTGGTCGCCAGGTGGTGTGGGCGTCATTGCCCTACCAGTTTTGTTGCCTGCCTGGCTGCGTTGACGTGGCAGTTCTGACATGGGGGGCCATCTTCCTCCTGTTCAGCGTGTGAACTCCGTGGGCCTGGAGTTTACTTGTAAGGCTGGTTATCCGACCATCGAGATGGTGATGTGTGACATGCTTCGTGTTCCGGTGGAAGCTGTTTACGGTGTGGAGCTCGTTTCGGCCCATCGGGTTGTTATTAAGTTCGTGGGGGAGGACGAGTACCGGGACTTCCTCCGTCGGTACGAGGGGCGTACGTTGCCGTTGCCAGACGATGCCGGCTCTGTGGCGATTTCGGACCGCAGTGGTGCCCTGACTTATGTCAGTATCCATGGTGCGCCCCTGGAATTCCCTGATGACCTCCTCCGGCGTTACTTCGGGGGTTTTGGTACTGTTGTCAGCGTGCGGGTGAACACGCTCTCCTCGGGGCGGTATGCTGGGAGGCGTACAAACATTCGCACGTTGGGGATGCGCCTGCGGTCGGATATACCTTCTTCTGTCCGGCTTATGGGGTTCTACGTCCGGGTGTATTATGCCCGGCAGCCTCGTACCTGTTTCCGGTGTGGCCTGTTGGGGCATCAGGCTGCCGGATGCTCTGAGGCCCCTGCTGCTCCTGTCAACTTGTTCCGCGACGAGGATTTCCCGCCGCTCCCTCTGGAGGCTGTCTCCGGTGATGTTGATGAGGTGATGCGCGTCCCGTCTGCTGCTGCAGCTTCCCCGGCGGCGCCTGCCGTTCCTCCGGTTCTTGTCGTCCCTCCTCCGGTTCTTGAGGTACCGTCGGTTGGTCTGCCTGATCCTGTTGCTGTTCCAACTGCTCCCATGGGCCTTCCTGGAGCTCCCTGTGTGACGTCGCTGTCTTCTGATGCTGCGCCTGGCCCTGTGTCCGTGACTCGGGTCCCGGATGTGCTTGGTGCTGGGGTGACTGCGGAGCCTCCTGCTGTGTGTGGCCCGGTTCCTCCTGTGGTAGAGGCTGCTGCCGTCCTGGCGTCGGTTCCTTCGGCTCGTGGTACCCGTGTTTCTGGGTCACTTACCGGCTCGGACGATATCCGGCCGGTGCCCAAACGTTCCCGGCGTTCGTCTTCTTCCTGGGCCGACGTTGGTGACTTCAGTGACTGTAGGGCTTCGGATGTTGACAGTGTGGATACGGATGCGTCGATGTCTCCGCGGTTCGTGGTGGCGGAGGTCCATGTGCCTGCTGGTGCTGGTGCCTGTGTCTCGGACGTGCCTTCGGTTCTTTCTCCGCCGGGGGACTCTCCGCAGTGGGGGGTGGTGGCTTCCGCTGCCAGGGATGGTGTGGACTCTGGTGCTGGGCGTGGCCTGGTGGTGACGTTACGGAAGGATGCGCGCCGTCCGGGTTCCCTGCTGTCGTCTGGTGGTGTGCCCGGGGCCGCGGGTACCCCTGTGGTGCGGGTGCGCGTTGGGGCCCTGGGGGACGTGTTGCCGGCGTCTGTGATGCCACCGGGTCACTGGTCGAAGATTGCCGAGTTACTGCTGTCTGACGGACCGGAGTGCTTTCGTGGGGGGCAGGTTCCCTTCCTGTGGGGGCGAGTGGCGACTTCTCGCCTCATGAGTTCTACCATCTGGGTCCCCAGTTTGCAGGTGTTTGTTGCCCCGGTTCCGGATGTTATGGCGTCCCCGGTGGATGGACGAGACCCTTGGCAATGGGTGCTCTGGGAGGCGTTCAATGTAAGATTCCCGCGGGCCAAGTTCCCGGGCAAGTATGTGCTCTGATTTCTTGTGTATTTGCTCTATGACATGCTGTGTGCCCTTCTGGCTGTTTGTTTGCCCTGTTCTGTTATGTGCTTCTGCCTCTCCCTTTGTGCGTAGCTTTGCCGTGTGGCATATTAGTTTCTAGTGCTTGGCGTCACTCGTTTCGCGTTTTGGCTTAGCATTTCGCCTTTCCTGGCTTTGCGATTCACCCTTCACGGGTACGCCGGGGCGCATCCGATCCCACGATCGTCGTCGCCCCTAACTCAACAACAACAACAACACATGTTTCACCCCACGCCTGCGGCCTAGGCGTTTCCCGCGCAAAGCTGAGCCTGGCCTCATGCCATACAATGAGATGATGCTATCAGCTCTAGCACTGTCCACAGACATGCCACCCCGGCCAGGGTATCATTTATGGACTGCTGATGACTGGGGCTCTCACATGAGCCCAAACACTAGATGTTTCGGTTGCTGGTACAAAACTTAAGTCCGCCCACTTAACAAGTGCACTTAACAAGTGTACTGGCTCCCACAGGCATAAGAGCACTATTGTAAGTGAGCTGGTGAACCACCTCCTCACACAGAGCAAGTACCTTAAGGAATTTGTCGAAACAAATGCTCGTGAACGTGCAAATACACCTTGCGCCATTAAGGGTAAAGCTTTCAAGCTGGTATCAAATGCAATTTACGGCAAGAGTTTGACAAATGTGAGTAAATATGGCGATCAGCATTATTTAGTTACATCACGAGACAAATTCCAAAAGCATGCACGCAATCCGTTCTTCAAACGGAGCATTTTGTTAAGTGAAGACAGAGTCATTTGCACAGTTAAGAAACAATCACTTAAAGTCAATACACCAACCTATCTGGGGTTCCAGATCCTGCAAATAGCTAAGAGGATCCTATATGATTTTTGGTACAATACCGTCAAAGCTCATTATGAAGACAAAGCTAGATTGCTGTATACGGATACAGATTCGTATTTGATTAAGCTGTCCAAATGCTTTTGAGGAATTAAATAAACTGCCTTTATCTCAGCATATGGATTTCAGTAATTTTCCTCCTGAAAATCCCTATTTCGATGACTCCCGCAAAGGTCAATTGGGTTTGTTAAAATCGGAAGTTGGAGCCAAAATTATCAAGGAACTCATTGCATTGAAGCCTAAAATGTATTCAATTCTCACTCAAGATCAGGTTCAGATCTGTCGTTGTAAAGGAATTCCCACTTATCAGTCTAAACTCACTCATGCTGCTTTCCAAAGTGTTTTAGAGTTAAATATTGGGCAGAGGTTCCAATCCAGATCTATTAGGAATGTTAAAGGCCGTATGTGTACCTGTCTCACTACAAAACGGGAATTGTCCGCCTTTGACGATAAACGTTATGTACCGAGTCCTACACAGTCTTTGGCGTATGGTCACCCCGATATACCTCGAGCAGAAATTAATGAAGAAGAGAATGAGGAGGAAGATGATGTACCTGCACCTGCTGCTGCTGCTGCACGTCCTGCGAGACGTGGATTTCACCCCATATTCAACATGTGGGGAAAACGCGATGCACTGGTGAACAAGACGTATCCTCACAATTAGTGACTGAAGAAATTGGTGATGGAACATTGCAACCTCCCCTAACCTGTCATTGATGTTTGAAAATTTGCAACCTCCCCTAACCTGTCATTGATGTTTGAAAATTTGCAACCTCCCCTAACCTGTCATTGATGTTTGAAAATTGCTACCTCCCCTAACCTGTCATTGATGTTTGAAAAATGCTACCTCCCCTAACCTGTCATTGATGTTTGAAAAATGCTACCTCCCCTAACCTGTCATTGATGTTTGAAAAATGCTACCTCCCCTAACCTGTCATTGATGTTTGAAAAATTGAGGGGCCCCTGACTCATCACTGATGTTCTGAAAATGCAGTTTCCCTTAACCTATGTTGAAAATGTTCTGTTGTGTATCTATGTTGAAAATGTTCTGTTGTATATAAAAAATAAAAGTTTGTGAAATGTATACTTTGATGTTTTTATAAAACCGTGCCCCCCTAAGCTATGTTTTGAAAATGTTCTATGCCAAAAAAAAATAAAAAATATGAAATGTATACTTTGACGTTTTTATGAAACCTCCCATGTTTAAATATAATGTCCTTATCATACTTATGTCAGTACAAACCCAACACGAGTCATGGATAGTTCACCTATCACTGAAGAACAACTCGATATTTTCAATGAACCTAGCAGAATAATCATTGCAGGATTTTCCAATGGCGGAAAATCTCATTTTTGCACTAAACTCGTACAAAAATACCATCTGAAATTCTCCAGTATTATTATATGTGGCGGCAGTTACAAAGCATTGCTAGACGATCCAGTAATTAACAAGAAAATAATAGCTCATCCTGAAATTATCAACCCTTTAGATGAACGTACAGATGATTCACCTATTTTAATTATTATCGATGACTTGTTCATCGAATCTGCCAATTCCAAAATTGTGTCTGATATCTTCACTAAAGGCAGACATCTTGCTATTTCGTGTATATTAATTACCCAAAATATATTTTTCTCTGGGAAATATCAGTTTAAACTCCTCCCATTTCATATTAGTGAAATCTAGAGATTTAGCTCAAATTGAGACTTTAGGGCGGCAGTTATTTGGAAAACAAGATTCTAAAAAGCTTTTGGATATCTACAAGAAAGCCATCAGTAAACCTTATGGATATTTATTAGTGGATTTAGGAGTGAAAACCCCTGAACGCATCACCTTCCGTAGCAATATTGTGTGTGAGCATCCATACGAAATTGTTTACCAATGGTGAATGTACTAAACAACAACCACAAGGGGAGGTTAGGGGGGTTGGGTGTATAGGATGTGTCCCCCACAACAACAACCACAAGGGGAGGTTAGGGGGGTTGGGTGTATAGGATGTGTTCCCCACAACAACAACACCAACAACCACAAAGGGAGGTTAGGGGGGTTGGGTGTATAGGATGTGTTCCCCACAACAACAACAACAACCACAAGGGGAGGTTAGGGGGGTTGGGTGTATAGGATGTGTCCCCCACAATAACAACAACAACCACAAGGGGAGGTTAGGGGGGTTGGGTGTATAGGATGTGTCCCCCACAATAACAACAACAACCACAAGGGGAGGTTAGGGGGGTTGGGTGTATAGGATGTGTTCCCCACAACAACAACAACAACAACCACAAGGAGAGGTTAGGGGGGTTGGTATATCGGATGTATAAAACAGCTAAAACCATACAATCCGATATCACTTTATTAGAAGATGGAGCACGTACTAGATAACATTTATTATAACCCCGCATCCACAGGAGGGTTAGGGGGGGGTCAATAGGTTGTATAAAGCAGCTAAAACCATAAAGCCAGATATTACTTTATCAGATGTCAAAGAATACTTGAAATCGTCTAAAGCCTACACTTTGCACGCATTAAAACCTCGCAAATTTCAACGAAGAAAGGTACTGAGTCCTAAACCCCGTATATATTTAGCTTGTGATTTAGCAGAAATGGGATTAATAGCTAAACACAATGATGATATTAAATACATTCTTGTCTGTGTCGATATATTTTCACGGTATGCGCAAGTAGCACCTCTGATACGCAAAGATGGACAGACTGTGAGTAAGGCTCTGAAAAACATATTGGAATCCTCATATTTCCAAGGAATACGTAAAATTAATACAGATCGAGGAGGTGAATTTTATAATTCTCATATGCAACGAATGCTTGCAGCTAAAAATATTAAACTGTATAGCGTATTTTCTCAAGAAACAAAAGCCGCCATCGCTGAACGCTTTATATGTACCATGAAAACTAAGATTTATAAATATATGACTGCGCACAATACCTCGAGATATCTGCCCATATTGCCTGATATCATAAAGGCGTATAACACAACACCCCACCGAGGGTTAGGTGGTCGGACTCCAGTTGGCGTTCATGCTTTATCTCGTCCACAAGATATAAAGAAACAGTTCAATCTCATGTATAAAAGTAAGGACAAACCTAAAGCAGGTCTTAGTTCTCTACTAGCTGTCGGGGACACAGTTCGCATTACTCTCTCCAACAGAATTTCGACATTCAAGAAAGGTTTTGCTAGACAAAACACGGAAGAAATTTTCAGAATTATTCGTATAGATAAAAGTCAGCCTATCCCATTATATTTTTTACAAGATTTGAATAACAAGCCTATTGACGGAGGGTTTTACAAGGAAGAATTAACCCTAACCCATTTACCAGTTGCATTTAATATTGAGAAAGTACTACGCAAACGTACATTGCCTAATAATAAATTACAGTATAAAGTGAGGTACGAAGGCTACGACTCTTCATTTGATCAGTGGATTGATGCTGATGATTTGTTGAAGATATGAAGAAGCCATTAGTATACAAGTACAGAGAGTTAGTGACGTTGCTGAGCAAACTCAATTCCTCAGCCAGGAAAAAATTGATTGCACAGTTTAAAAAACCACATATTCATTGCTTGTCAGAGATTTTTAAAAAATTTCTGAAAAATAAACTTCCGGTTAAGAAGAAAGTTATAGTCAAATTGAAGAAATATAGAGACACCTTGCATTCGCTGGCTTGCAAGAAACCCTCAATTTCAAACAAAAAGCGTATTTTATTGACTCGTAAAGGAGGCAGTATCCTCGGTATATTATTACCCATAGCTGCTAGTTTAATTTCCAGGCTATTTAATAAATAAAAATGAAAGAATATTATCTAGTACCTCGTAAATCCATCGATGAGGGACCTGCTAAACTACCAGTAGTTAAAAAAGCAGAAGTAGCGCCATCACTAGCTCAAACACCAGCAGCAAGTACTCCAGTAGCACCAGTTTCAGTACGAGCTAATCCTTCAATAGTACATTTGGTACATTTAAAATTGAAAGCTAAAGATCATGATTATGCTACTTCGCTGTTGAATTATTTTGATGAAAGCAAGATGGTGCAATGGGACGTCAATGGGAATCTGCAAATGCCAGTGACTGGAATAAACATAATTGATGATATTTTAACTAAAATGTCAATTCACCGCTCTGTATTCCCACGAGAAAAATTACCGCTGGTTAAATTATTCATCTCTTTAACCTCAACTCCACGAGAAATGTTTAGGAATACAGAATCCCGTAAACAAGTATTTAATGATGACGCGGTACTAAGAAGAAAACGGGTGTATGCTCCTACTACAGCTGCTGGAGAAACTAAACACCCTAAAGTTGGCGGAGGAGCAACTTGGCTAGCTTACTAAAGGTGAGTGTATAAATAGATGTTCTGTTTTGTTTTTAGTTTATTCATTCATAGTCCAGCAATGGATTCCCACGTTATTTATGCTACTAGTGTTTCTAATGCAGATTTATTTCCTAATAATGTACCTAGTGCTTTTGAAAACAGACTGTATAATCAACTTGTGCTGGATTCTAGACGCTCCTACGAAATGTGTCTCCAGAATATATTATTGCCTTCAACATATTACATAATAAGATCGGATGATCTGGAGAGTTATATCCGCGTGAGAATTATGTACCTAGATGCTAAAGGAATTAGTTACAAACATTCCAAATTTCTACCGAAAACTAATATTTTAGCTGGTTATCTTGAGGCTATCTTGAGATGATTTCGGGGCTTTAGTGTCCCTGCGGCCCGGTCCTCGACCAGGCCTCCACCCCCAGGAAGCAGCCCATGACAGCTGACTAACTCCCAGGTACCTTATTACTGCTAGGTAACAGGGGGCATAGGGTGAAAGAAACTCTGCCCATTTGTTTCTGCCTCGTGCGGGAATCGAACCCGCGCCACAGAATTACGAGTCCTGCGCGCTATCCACCAGACTACGAGGCCCGATGGCATAAAGGAAATTATATAAGCCATCAATAATGAAATTACCCATATATTTTCACAGAACGATTTGAGTTTTGTGTCTGATGTCTATAAGACGCATTTCCCAAGATATGCTGATGCATATATTAAATATGGATCGATTTCCAATAGAGTAAAGTTCAATACCGCGAGCAGCGATGAGAATGTATTGTAATTTGACGATAATCGAGCAATATGCAGGATTTGCCTATCTTTTGGGGCGAGTATTGGCAAGGTTTTAGGAACTGAACAGCATAAAAATTATGATATATACGTACACAAGAAATATTTGGATGAAACACCCATATCAGACACGTGTCCCTACCCTCCACAACCAAGGGGCATGATGGATTACTTGTGTGTTTATTGTGATAAAATTGCTCCTACGATGTACGGAAATTTATTAGTGAATATATTGGACGTAGTGTCTTTGCAGGGCGGTGAAAGCACGAATAGGAAACTATATAAACCTCTAAATACAAATGTACTGGATAGTATAAGTATTGCAGTAACAGATCCTAATGGGACCCCTATTTATTTCGATAAACGAGGAAGCACAACAGCTGTTTTACATATACGACCCCGAATTGGGTCTATATAATAAGGCCATTACAGTTCCGAGCCTCATTACTCATCTGCAAGCTACAAAATGCGCGTCAATTTCATCCCTCCGTCTGTAGACGAAATATTATTCTTAATTAGCCCACCTGCCTCATATAAAGGAGGTGGGCTGAGTGATATTAGAATATTCAATAGGAGTCATATAAGAGGAGGTGGAATATTCAGTTTCCTCACTGGTTTAGCCCGTAAAGCAGCGCCATTTTTAATGAGAACCCTCGCTCCTGCCGTCTTAAGTGTGGGTCAGAATGTATTGCAAGACATGCAAACAGGCGAACATTCCTTTAAAAAGTCAATGAAGAAGCATGGGATCGAATCATTGAAGGGAGTTGGCCGTCAGATTTTAGGTGGTGGTAAAAGGCGGAAAAAGTCTAAGAGAAAGGCTAAGGCCACAAAATTAGCACTTATTCGCAGTTTCACAAAACAGAATAAGAAGAATAAGAGATATTATGACGTGTTTGCATAAATTACAATTCATTCCTTTCATAGCATCCAGCATGAATACTACTACTACACTAGGAGCGGGGCTACAATCCCCTTTGGAAAGTTACACAGTGGCTGTAGCAGATGGATTTCCCAAACTTAATTCAGCACGTATGATTGAGTCCACTATAGCCAGCAGGAAAAATTTTGATATTTTACCTGTTAATTTAGGAATTAATAAATTTAAGGACTCGTATATTGAATTTAGAATCCCTGGCATTCCTGGTCATTTCCTGGATATGTCATCACTAGCCCTAGAAGTGGGGTTAGAATAACAGAAGCTGACGCCGCAATAGATTCGGGCAAAAAAGTGACTGTCGCCAATGGTTTATCGCAAACACTTTTTAAAACAGTGGTGGTGTATTTCAACGAACAAGTAGTTGAAAGTAATTCATTATTTTCTTATTGGGCGTATATAAAGCTGCTAACGACTCTTTCCAGAAGTAAAATTGATGGTTTTAAGCATCTAGCGCATTTTTATAAAGAAGAGGCGCTAACGATACCCAATAAAATTGATACGCAGTATTTTGCTACGACCACGATAGATCAGGATGAGAAAATGGCTAATATGAAAGAACACGGCATTTATACGTGCTTTAAATTACTGCTGGATATTGCATCTATTAGCGAGTATTTACTGGATAACGTAGATGTAAGAATACGTTTGGAGTTAAATAGTGATAAATGGGTTATTGGCAGTGATACAGCAACTGCTAATTATAAATATAATATAAATATGGCCCGCTTATGGATAGATAGATTAACCCCATTCCCTTCTGGGCTACTAGCTATTAACAGAGCACTCGCCCAAAATAATGGAGCAGTAACGTATATATTTGATAAAACCCTATTTAAAACCTATATTCTAGGGCAGGGTCAAAAATCATTAACTATGGACCAACCCTGGGGTGGAGTAATCCCTGAGAAGTTATACATGGCCATTATTGATATGGAAGCCATTTCTGGAGATTACACCTTAAACCCATTATATTTCAACAATTCCGCCTTGAGCAACGTATATATCTCGGTGAACGGCACGAGTTTATTTAATATCGCGTGTGATTTCCCCCATAAATGTTCGAAATTATATTTTACGGTCCTGAATGCCGTAGGATTTAATGTAGATGATATTTTGTCCTACGAATCGTTCGTTAAAGGACAAACTCTGCTGGTCTTTAATTTATTACCAGAAGAAATAAAGGATACAGTTTCCTTGGAAGCGACAGGGAATTTAAGAATTACATTGGAATTTAATACAGCCATAGTGGGAAATAAAGTTATACTGCTGTTTGGTCCTACTACTGGGGTTATGAAAATTAATGCTGACCGACGTATTATTTGTGAAACGAGAGCCTAAGAAACATGAATTGTTTAGAAATAAATAATGGGCTGAAAAATATATATTTAGGGGAAGAAGCTATATATATCGGATGTTATTTAGCGAACGATGTACGGAGAATCTTCAATAAATTAAATAAAGAGCCAGTGGTATTTATTTTAAATACTTTAGATGAGAAATCCCCTGCAACGATGATGGGTCATTGGATGACTGTGTATGTACACAATAAACCTTCAGGAGCCATTATCGCCCTGTTAGACAGTTTTGGGCTGAAGATGGAATCCCATTCACGTTATTTACAGGAATTCCTCTCTTATTTTGAAGATTATAGAGTATACATGTTCACAAAACGCATACAGAGTATGGACTCCTATTATTGTGGAGCCTATGCCATGTTTTTCGTCTATCAATTATGCAACCTCAACTTGAGAGTTGCACTATATAAATTGGAAACTTTATTTGAATATGGAGAATATAATATGAACGATAGGAAGATAATTCAATTTGCATATTCTAATTTTGCAATGCCCAACTGCAAAAACACATTTTGCATATATGGACAGGATAAATGTCTATCGCTGTGTGATGAATCCTCATATTACTGAGCTGTAAGTATATTTCTAGATGTTTGCCATATATTGTCTTTCATATTATTGCTGATTTATTATTATTATTATTCTGTGTTGCTAATATGGTTTTTATTTATTGTTCCAGATTTGATGTGGCAGAGGAACTGGTCTCACAAAAAATTACCAGGATCTAGGATTGCAATGACCAACATATGAAATATCATGCTTGTTCCCCATTACAATTTTACTGATAAGACTAGAATGTTAAACTTTTATTACCAATAAAGTAATAGAAACCTATACAATGTATATTCTTAAACCTCTGATTAGGTTAGGTGGGGATGGATAGTCTAGCCATTTTTAATAATAACATCAAATACACATGCCAGTAGGACGCCAAAGGTCGCATTGGTCGTCTGGTGACGTCACGCATAGTTGACCGATGCGCATATATATATTTATGCATTTATGCAGTAATATTGGATTACTACTGAAATTGCATTGAAGTCACCATGCCTGGCAGGGGACTGTTAGTTTATACAGTAATATTGGATCAGTACTGAAATCGCATTGAAGTCTCCACGTCTGGCAGGGGACTGTTTTCATACAAATGGATGATAGTGGGTTTTCAATTTTATTTGCCCTATGCTCAATAAACGATCCTTGAAGAAAGATGGACAAAGCTTAAATTACATTCTCTAGATAGACGAAGAAGAAATAGGGGTGACATGATAGAGGTGTTAAAGAATGGACATGATAAAGGGGGATATTAATAGGCTATAAACACGAGATAGAACACGAAACAATGGGTATAAATTGGAATAAGTTTTAGATTTAGGAAAAAGACCTGGGTAAATACTCCTTTGGTGACAGAGCTGAACTCATTTATTGTGTTAATATGAAATCTTAGCTTTGAAATGATCCTAGAAAAATGGGAAACAGTATGGAAATACCTTATTGAAAAAAACGAGCTTATAATGGATGACGTCATTGTACATTAGGCTTGACAGAAGGCGGCCTTTTAATCCCCCTTTACTATAAATTATGAAAATGGGAATAAATACACTATAACAGAAAACGGACTTATTCAGGGAAGATGAAGACTGGCTAGCTGATGACGTCATTGACCGATGCCTGTGCATGGCTCACTGGGGCAACGAAAAATACACGACTCATAGACCGTGCGTCAATGGGTCACTGGGGCAACGAAAAATACACGACTCATAGACCGTGCGCCGGAAAAAGCAAAACGCACGGTCTATGAGTCGTTTCCCACTACTCACATGCACTACACATACACTTCACATACACTACACTACACATATACACTACACGTACACTACACATACACGACTCATACACTGCACATACACTACACGTACACTACACAAACACTCCACATACACTACACATACACTACACTACACATATACACTACACGTACACTACACATACACATTCACATACACTACATGTACACTACACATGCACTACACGAACACTACACATACACTACATATACACTACACATACACTGCACGTACACTACACATACACTACACGTACACTAAACATACACTACACATACACATTCACATACACTACACGTACACTACACGTACACTACACATACACTACACACATACTACACAAACACTACACATACACTACACATACACTACATACACTACACATACACTACACATACACTACACAAACACTACACATACACTAAACATACACGTACACGACACATACAATACACATACAATACACGTACACTACACATACACTACACAAACACTACACATACACTAAACATACACTACACATACATTAAACATACACTACACAAACACATACACTACACATACACTACACATACAATACACGTACACTACACATACACTGCACACACTACACATACACTACACAAACACTACACATACACTAAACATACACTACACATACACTACACATACACTACACATACACTACACATACACTACACATACCCTACACGTACACTACACATACACTACACATACACTACACATACACTACACATGCACTACACATACACTACACATACACTACACATACACTACACGTACACTACACGTAAACTACACATACACTACACATACACTACACACACACTATACATACACTACACGTACAGTACACGTAAACTACACATACACTACACATACACTACACACACACTACACATACACTACACGTACAGTACACACACACTACACGTACACTACACATACACTACACACACACTACACATGCACTACACGTACACTACACACACACTACACATACACATACACTACACATACACTACACGTACACTACACATACACTACACGTACACTACACGTACACTACACGTAAACTACACATACACTACACATACACTACACACACACTACACATGCACTACACGTACACTACACACACACTACACATACACATACACTACACATACACTACACGTACACTACACATACACTACACATACACTACACACACACACTACACATGCACTACACGTACACTACACGTACACTAAACATACACTGCACACACTACACATACACTACACAAACACTACACATACACTAAAAATACACTACACATACATTACACATACACTACACATACACATACACTACACATACACTACACATACAATACACGTACACTACACATACACTACACATACACTACACACACACACTACACATGCACTACACGTACACTACACACACACTACACATACACATACACTACACATACACTACACATACAATACACGTACACTACACATACACTGCACACACTACACATACACTACACAAACACTAAACATACACTAAACATACACTACACATACACTACACATACACTACACATACACTACACATACACTACACATACACTACACAAACATTACACATACACTACACATACACTACACATACACTACACGTACACTACACGTACACTACACATACACTACACATACACTACACATACACTACACATGCACTACACATACACTACACATACACTACACATACACTACACGTACACTACACGTAAACTACACATACACTACACACACACTACACACACACTACACATACACTACACGTACAGTACACACACACTACACATACACATACACTACACATACACTACACACACACTACACATACACATACACTACACACACACTACACACACAATACACATACACATACACTACACATACACTACACATACACTACACATACACATACACTACACATACACTACACATACACTACACACACACTACACACACACTACACATACACTACACGTAAACTACACATACACTACACACACACTACACATACACATACAATACACACACACTACACACACACTACACATACACTACACGTACACTACACGTAAACAACACACACACTACACACACACTACACATACACTACACGTACACTACACACACACACTACACATACACTACACATACACTACACGTACACTACACGTACAGTACACATACACTACACAAACATTACACATACACTACACATACACTACACACACACTACACATACACTACACGTACAGTACACATACACTACACAAACATTACACATTCACTACACACACACTACACACACACTACACATACACTACATGTACACTACACACATACTACACATACACTACACACACACTACACACACACTACACATACACTACACATACACTACACATACCCTACACGTACACTACACGTACACTACACGTACACTACACGTACACTACACATACACTACACATGCACTACACATACACTACACATACACTACACGTACACTACACGTAAACTACACGTAAACTACACACACACTACACACACACACTACACACACACTACACACACACTACACATACACTACACATACACTACACACACACTACACACAGACTGCACCTACACTACACACACACTACACATACACTACACACCTACACTACACATACACTACACACCTACACTACATATGCTCAACACGATAAGAATAAACACTACCAGGAGACCACGGGGTGACACTGCCTCTACAGTGTTGTATCACAGATAATGATAATATAGTTAGGTTGACATGGCAAGACAGAGAAGAGCGTCAAGAAGGGTGGAGAGTTAACACACGAGAGCAGTCCAGTGCAATAGTAAAGTTACATGGAGTATACTGTAAGTTGCTTATGTTACATTTTTGTTCGATCTCAACACTCTAAGTTATTGACTTAAACCAGAGAGTTAACGAAATAGAGCCTTGAGCCACCACTAGTGACATCTATAGAGCCTTGAGCCACCACTAGTGACATCTATAGAGCCTTGAGCCACCACTAGTGACATCTATAGAGCCTTGAGTCACCACTAGTGACATCTATAGTGCCTTGTGCTACCACTAGTGACATCTATAGAGCCTTGTGCCACCACTAGTGACATCTATAGAGCCTTGAGCCACCACTAGTGACATCTATAGTGCCTTGTGCTACCACTAGTGACATCTATAGAGCCTTGAGCCACCACTAGTGACATCTATAGTGCCTTGAGCCACCACTAGTGACATCTATAGAGCCTTGTGCCACCACTAGTGACATCTATAGAGCCTTGTGCTACCACTACCGACATCTATAGAGCCTTGAGCCACCACTAGTGACATCTATAGAGCCTTGTGCCACCACTAGTGACATCTATAGAGCCTTGTGCTACCACTACCGACATCTATAGAGCCTTGTGCCACCACTAGTGACATCTATAGAGCCTTGAGTCACCACTAATGACATCTATAGAGCCTTGAGTCACCACTACCGACATCTATAGAGCCTTGTGCCACCACTAGTGACATCTATAGAGCCTTGAGTCACCACTAGTGACATCTATAGTGCCTTGTGCTACCACTAGTGACATCTATAGAGCCTTGTGCCACCACTAGTGACATCTATAGAGCCTTGAGCCACCACTAGTGACATCTATAGAGCCTTGTACTACCACTACCGACATCTATAGAGCCTTGTGCCACCACTAGTGACATCTATAGAGCCTTGAGCCACCACTAGTGACATCTATAGAGCCTTGTGCCACCACTAGTGACATCTATAGAGCCTTGTGCTACCACTACCGACATCTATAGAGCCTTGTGCCACCACTAGTGACATCTATAGAGCCTTGAGTCACCACTAATGACATCTATAGAGCCTTGAGCCACCACTAGTGACATCTATAGTGACCTGAGCCACCACTAGTGACATCTATAGAGCCTTGTGCCACCACTAGTGACATCTATAAAGCCTTGAGCCACCACTAGTGACATCTATAGAGCCTTGAGCCACCACTAGTGACATCTATAGAGCCTTGTGCCACCACTAGTGAGATCTATAGAGCCTTGTGCCACCACTAGTGACATCTATAGAGCCTTGAGCCACCACTAGTGACATCTATAGAGCCTTGAGTCACCACTACTGACATCTATAGAGCCTTGAGCCACCACTAGTGACATCTATAGTGACCTGAGCCACCACTAGTGACATCTATAGAGCCTTGTGCCACCACTAGTGACATCTATAGAGCCTTGAGCCACCACTAGTGACATCTATAGTGCCTTGTGCCACCACTAGTGACATCTATAGAGCCTTGTGCCACCACTAGTGACATCTATAGAGCCTTGTGCCACCACTAGTGAATTCTATAGAGCCTTGTGCCACCACTAGTGACATCTATAGTGCCTTGTGCCACCACTAGTGACATCTATAGAGCCTTGTGCCACCACTAGTGACATCTATAGAGCCTTGTGCCACCACTAGTGAAATCTATAGAGCCTTGTGCCACCACTAGTGACATCTATAGTGCCTTGTGCCACCACTAGTGACATCTATAGAGCCTTGTGCCACCACTAGTGACATCTATAGAGCCTTGTGCCACCACTAGTGACATCTATAGAGCCTTGTGCCACCACTAGTGACATCTATAGAGCCTTGTGCCACCACTAGTGACATCTATAGTGCCTTGTGCCACCACTAGTGAAATCTATAGAGCCTTGAGCCACCACTAGTGACATCTATAGTGACCTGAGCCACCACTAGTGACATCTATAGAGCCTTGTGCCACCACTAATGACATCTATAGTGCCTTGTGCCACCACTAGTGACATCTATAGAGCCTTGTGCCACCACTAGTGACATCTATAGAGCCTTGTGCCACCACTAATGACATCTATAGAGCCTTGAGCCACCACTAGTGACATCTATAGTGACCTGAGCCACCACTAGTGACATCTATAGAGCCTTGTGCCACCACTAATGACATCTATAGTGCCTTGTGCCACCACTAGTGACATCTATAGAGCCTTGAGCCACCACTAGTGACATCTATAGTGACCTGAGCCACCACTAGTGACATCTATAGAGCCTTGTGCCACCACTAGTGACATCTATAGAGCCTTGTGCCACCAGTAGTGACATCTATAGAGATTATGCCACCACTAGTGACATCTTTAGAGCCTTGAGCCACCACTAGTGACATCTATAGTGCCTTGTGCCACCGCTAGTGACATCTATAGAGCCTTGTGCCACCACTAGTGACATCTATAGAGCCTTGTGCCACCACTAGTGACATCTATAGAGCCTTGTGCCACCACTAGTGACATCTATAGAGCCTTGAGTCACCACTAATGACATCTATAGAGCCTTGAGCCACCACTAGTGACATCTATAGTGACCTGAGCCACCACTAGTGACATCTATAGAGCCTTGTGCCACCACTAGTGACATCTATAAAGCCTTGAGCCACCACTAGTGACATCTATAGAGCCTTGAGCCACCACTAGTGACATCTATAGAGCCTTGTGCCACCACTAGTGAGATCTATAGAGCCTTGTGCCACCACTAGTGACATCTATAGAGCCTTGAGCCACCACTAGTGACATCTATAGAGCCTTGAGTCACCACTACTGACATCTATAGAGCCTTGAGCCACCACTAGTGACATCTATAGTGACCTGAGCCACCACTAGTGACATCTATAGAGCCTTGTGCCACCACTAGTGACATCTATAGAGCCTTGAGCCACCACTAGTGACATCTATAGTGCCTTGTGCCACCACTAGTGACATCTATAGAGCCTTGTGCCACCACTAGTGACATCTATAGAGCCTTGTGCCACCACTAGTGAAATCTATAGAGCCTTGTGCCACCACTAGTGACATCTATAGTGCCTTGTGCCACCACTAGTGACATCTATAGAGCCTTGTGCCACCACTAGTGACATCTATAGAGCCTTGTGCCACCACTAGTGAAATCTATAGAGCCTTGTGCCACCACTAGTGACATCTATAGTGCCTTGTGCCACCACTTGTGACATCTATAGAGCCTTGTGCCACCACTAGTGACATCTATAGAGCCTTGTGCCACCACTAGTGACATCTATAGAGCCTTGTGCCACCACTAGTGACATCTATAGAGCCTTGTGCCACCACTAGTGACATCTATAGTGCCTTGTGCCACCACTAGTGAAATCTATAGAGCCTTGAGCCACCACTAGTGACATCTATAGTGACCTGAGCCACCACTAGTGACATCTATAGAGCCTTGTGCCACCACTAATGACATCTATAGTGCCTTGTGCCACCACTAGTGACATCTATAGAGCCTTGTGCCACCACTAGTGACATCTATAGAGCCTTGTGCCACCACTAATGACATCTATAGAGCCTTGAGCCACCACTAGTGACATCTATAGTGACCTGAGCCACCACTAGTGACATCTATAGAGCCTTGTGCCACCACTAATGACATCTATAGTGCCTTGTGCCACCACTAGTGACATCTATAGAGCCTTGAGCCACCACTAGTGACATCTATAGTGACCTGAGCCACCACTAGTGACATCTATAGAGCCTTGTGCCACCACTAGTGACATCTATAGAGCCTTGTGCCACCAGTAGTGACATCTATAGAGCCTTATGCCACCACTAGTGACATCTTTAGAGCCTTGAGCCACCACTAGTGACATCTATAGTGCCTTGTGCCACCGCTAGTGACATCTATAGAGCCTTGTGCCACCACTAGTGACATCTATAGAGCCTTGTGCCACCACTAGTGACATCTATAGAGCCTTGTGCCACCACTAGTGACATCTATAGTGACCTGAGCTACCACTAGTGACATCTATAGAGCCTTGAGCCACCACTAGTGACATCTATAGAGCCTTGTGCCACCACTAGTGACATCAATAGAGCCTTCAGCCACCACTAGTGACATCTATAGTGCCTTGTGCCACCACTAGTGACATCTATAGAGCCTTGAGCCACCACTAGTGACATCTATAGAGCCTTGTGCTACCACTACCGACATCTATAGAGCCTTGTGCCACCACTAGTGACATCTATAGAGCCTTGAGCCACCACTAGTGACATCTATAGAGCCTTGAGCCACCACTAGTGACATCTATAGAGCCTTGAGTCACCACTAGTGACATCTATAGAGCCTTGTGCCACCACTAGTGACATCTATAGAGCCTTGAGCCACCACTAGTGACATCTATAGAGCCTGGAGCCACCACTAGTGACATCTATAGTGCCTTGAGCCACCACTAGTGACATCTCCTGGGGTACAGTGTAGTTATTATCTCCTGGGGTACAGTGTAGTGATTATCTCCTGGGGTACAGTGTAGTGATTATCTCCTGGGGTACAGTGTAGTTATTATCTCCTGGGGTACAGTGTAGTTATTATCTCCTGGGGTACAGTGTGGTAATTATCTCCTGGGGTACAGTGTGGTAATTATCTTTTGGGGTACAATGTAGTGATTATCTCCTGGAGTACAATGTAGTGATCATCTCTTGAGGTACAGTGAGATGATTATCTCCTGGGGTACAGTGTACTCACCTAGTTGTACTCACCTAGTTGTGTTTGCGGGGGTTGAGCTCTGGCTCTTTGGTCCTGCCTATCAACCGTCAATCAACTGGTGTACAGATTCCTGAGCCTATTGGGCTCTATCATATCTACACTTGAAACTGTGTATGGAGTCAGCCTCAACCACATCACTTCCTAATGCATTCCATTTGTCAACCACTCCTACACTAAAAAAGTTCTTTCTAATATCTCTGTGGCTCATTTGGGCACTCTGTTTCCACCTGTGTCCCCTTGTGCGTGCGCCCCCTATGTTAAATAGCCTGTCTCTATCTACCCTATCAATTCCCTTCAGAATCTTAAATGTAGTGATCATGTCCCCCCTAACTCTTCTGTCTACCAGCGAAGTGAGGTTTAATTCCCGTAGTCTCTCCTCGTAGCTCATACCTCTCAGCTTGGGTACTAGTCTGGTGGCAAACCTTTGAACCTTTTCCAGTTTAGTCTTATCCTTGACTAGATATGGACTCCATGCTGGGGCTGCATACTCCAGGATTGGCCTGACATATGTGGTATACAAAGTTCTGAATGATTCTTTACACAAGTTTCTGAATGCCGTTCGTATGTTGGCCAGCCTGGCATATGCCGCTGATGTTATTCTCTTGATATGTGCTGCAAAAGACAGGTCTGGCGTGATATCAACCCTCAAGTCTTTTTCTTTCTCTGATTCCTGAAGAATTTCCTCTCCCAGATGATACCTTGTATCTGGCCTCCTGCTCCCTACACCTATCTTCATTACATTACATTTGGTTGGGTTAAACTCTAACAACCATTTGTTCGACCATTCCTTCAGCTTGTCTAAGTCTTCTTGAAGCCTCAAACAGTCCTCTTCTGTTTTAATCCTTCTCATAATTTTGGAATCGTCCGCAAACATTGAGAGAAATGAGTCGATACCCTCCGGGAGATCATTTACATATTTCAGAAACAAGATAGGACCGAGTACAGAGCCATGTGGAACTCCACTGGAGTAGTGAAATATGTGACTACGGCGACGCGCACCAGCTGCCCAGGTGTCACTCTTGAGTGCCATCTGAGCAGGTGAGGCGCGACGTCGTAGTCGCAGCGCGTCGTCGTCGTCGCTGAGGGTTTTTTTAGGGATTTTCCTGGAATTTTTGGCATGTGTCGGACGCGTGTGAGCGTCCTGTGTTTGGGTAAGTGGTTAGGAAAGAGAGTAGGTTATGTTGTTGGATGCCAGGTGGAGAGCGTCGTTATCGTCGAAGCGCGTCGTCGTCGTCGCGGAGGGTTTGGGAGGGGAATTTCCCGGAAGTTTGGCGCGTGTCGGAGGCGGTCGTGAGTGGCGGGTGAGCAGGTGTACCGCATCGCTCTAGACCCAAAGGGAATTTTCTGGGAAGTTGTATGAAAATAGAAGGATAAGAGGAGGGAGTAAATGAATATGTATGTGTGTTTTGCGTAGCCTTAATCCTGTGTGCGGATAATAATTTTGTTGATCGTGAGATAGCGTGTAGATGCGAGGAGAAGGCAACACAGTCTGTTATGTTGTTTAGGGTGGGGGCTGGATGGAGCTTTCCCTCGTCGGCGAGAGACTGCTCTGGGCCATTATGCGGTTAGACAAACCCATTAACTCCCCTACAGGAAGCCCTTAAGTGGTGTTGTAAGAAATGCATGGAAAAGACACGGGACTGCACCTGGCTTTTTTCTGTGTGTTCGGGTCATGAAAGAGTGAAGCCACTCTCGTTATGAGACTGCAGTGGGCCATTATGCGGTTAGACAAACCATTTAACTCCCCTACAGGAAGTGCTAAGTGTGCGAGGATGGGAGAGAAGACTCCGGCAGGAGGACTGTGTACCATTACCTTAAGCGTTTTTCAATGTCCGCGGAGGGGTAAGCGTACGGGTCACAGGTTAGAGCCCGACTGAACGACTTTCCAAGTAGCTTGGGTATTTCTCCTCAGACACGGTGCGGAAGTGGTGGGGCACCCATTACCAATGCGTTTCGCCAGGGTCCGCGACTCTCTCTGTCTGTCTCTGTCTCTGTCTCTCTCTCTCTCTTTCTCACTCTCTCTGTCTGTCTCTGTCTGTCTCTGTCTCTGTCTCTCTCTCTCTCTCTCTCTCTCTCTCTCTCTCTCTCTCTCTCTCTCTCTCTCTCTCTCTCTGTCTGTCTCTGTCTCTGTCTCTCTTTCTCTGTCTCTCTGTCTCTCTCTCTCTCTCTCTCTCTCTCTCTCTCTCTCTCTCTCTCTCTCTCTCTCTCTCTCTCTCTCTCTCTCTCTCTCTCTCTCTCTCTCTCTCTCTCTCTCTCTCTCTCTCTCTCTCTCTCTCTCTCTCTCTCTCTCTCTCTCTCTCTCTCTCTCTCTCTCTCTCTCTCTCTCTCTCTCTCTGTGTCTCTCTCTCTCTCTCTCTCTCTCTTTGTGTGTGTCTCTCTCTCTCTCTATCTCTCTCCTTCATATTGTTCATTCATAGTTCCTTTTCATTAAACTATTCATTTTTACATATATAAGCAAAGTCGAGATTTAAAACACAGCTATTTCAAACATATTAAAATACAATAATTTGGTATCGAGCTTCAGCTCCTATCCCGCCTTAGTCCCCTGTCGTATAATGAATACTAACAGTCCAATCCCTCTAAAATTAAAAAATAATCATATTTCAAACATAGTTCAATACAGTAATTTACTTACCGAGCTCCAGCTCTTGTCCTCCACCTTAGTTCCCTCACACATCTTCGTTAATACCTATTCAAATTCCCCGAAATTTCTACCCTCTGTATTTCAGACATAGTTTAGTAAATCCAAACAATTATCAAACTCTAGCTCTTGTCCCCAGCTTAGTTCATTTGTACAAGATCGTTAGTAACAGACCAATTTTCCCCGAAATTTAAACCGGACATACTTCAAAGTTAGTAAATAAGATCAAGTCAGTTACTGAGCTCCAGCTCTCGTCCCCCAACTTAGTTCTCTCTCGTATATTTGTAAATAACCCATCAATTTCACTGTAATATTTACCCTCTGTATTTCAGACACCATAAATAAGATCAAAACAGTTAACGAGCTCCAGCTCTCGTCCCTACCTTAGTTCTCTCTCGTATCTTTGTAAATATCCTATCAATTCCCCTGAAATTTTTACCCTCTGTATTTCATAGTAAATATGATGTAAACAATTATAAAACTCTAGCTCTTGTCCCCAGCTTAGTTCATTTGTACAAGATCGCTAGTAACAGACCAATTTTCCCTGAAATTTAAAGCAGACATACTTCTAAGTTAGTAAATAAGATCAAGTCAGTTACTGAGCTCAGCTCTCGTCCCCCAACTTAGTTCTCTCTCGTATATTTGTAAATAACCCAGCAATTTCACTGTAATTTTTACCCTCTGTATTTCATAGTAAATATGATGTAAACAATTATAAAACTCTAGCTCTTGTCCTCTGACTAAGTTCACTCCTGTAAATTCATTACTATCAGTCCAAATCCCCCTGAGATTTGAACACCCAACTACATTTTCAGACATAGTAAATAAAAAACCGGTTCAGTTATCAAGTTTCAACTCTTGTCCTCCACAGCTTAGTTCATTTTGTACAAGTTCTTTATCCCCAACGTATCCAAACCTTCAATAATCATCATACTGTATTTGCATATTTACTCTATATTCAGCTGTGTTCTTCACATTTTTTCCATGTTTTCTGTGTTCATTCCATGTTCTACAAATGTTCACAGCATGCTCAGTTCAATTCTTTTCACCTGTTTTTCTCATTTTTTCTGTTTTCTACCATTTTCCCCGTATGTTCACTATGTTCTTTGTCAGGTTTTCATGTACATCATATGTTCTCTGTATAACTTTTATACTCAATATTCATGTTCTCAATGTTCTTAGCTTGTTCTTCACATGTTCAGTGTCCATTCTTGTATTCCCTATGTTCCTTATCATGTTTTCATATTCTCTATAAGTTCATATTCCCTGCATGCTCACTCTATTCATCAACTTTTTCTTACATGTTTTCTGCGTTCACCGTATGTTCACTGTGTTCATTCCCCTAATTAACCTCAATTTTTTTATGTTCTTTGTTTCTTTAAACCAATTTGTTTCTTCCATTCACTAACTAGTTCTTTGTCAAATAATATTATACGGCAATACAGTCCCTCAACAATTTTAGTCACTCAGTTTTTATTTACAAAACTATGTCAAAGTAATTCTCGTCGTCGTCAGCTTAATAGTTCTACCAACCCGTTCTTAAACAAATCTACACTTTATTCAGTTCCAAATTTACAAAGACAAACCTTTTCTTGTAACTTCTTAACTAAAAATCTTTCGCCAATCAACTAAAACATAGTCACTTTCCTCATTTCTCAACTAAACTTATTATCCAATCAACCAAAAATAGTCAAAGGAATCTTTCCAACCCTGTTCATAACTAAACTTATTCCCTAGTCATCAGAAAAATATCTGTGTTCTTCATGTTTCATTGTCATTTCATAACTAAAATTATCCATCAATCAACAGAAAAAGTCATATTCATCATCATTGTTCCTAACTAAAATTATGTTTTGTCAAGTAAGAAAAATAACCAAAGTTATCTTTCATCGCTGTTCTTAACGGACATTATACTTTAGGGAGCACAAAAATAGTCTCCCTCATCATGTTTGTCTTTTTCCTTAACTACAAGTATTCATCAGTCAAATAAAAAATAGTTACTTCATCATGTTTCCCTGTCATTTCTTAACTGAAATATCACTTCTCTCATCTGAAATAGTCATGTGTAACCTCTTTCCAACACTGTTCTTAACTAAAGTAGCCTTTCACTTTGCTAAAAGTCATATTCATCATTGTTCCTAACTAAAATTATATGTCGTTAAGTAAGAAATATAGTCAAAGACACTCTTCAAGACATCAAGGACTTACTCAAAGACATCAAAGTTACTCTTCATTACATCAAAGACACATTCAAATACTACTCTTGTTCTCAGAAGTCATTCTCAAAGTCATCACCGATTTTCTCAGAGTCACCAAAGTTATTCTCTGAGTTAACAAAATACTACTCATGTTCTCAAAAGACATTCTCAAAGTTAACAAAGTTATTCAAAGAGCTAACAAAAGTTATTCTCGGAGTCACCTTCGTTCTTCAGAGAAACTTTCCAAAACATCTTTGTTCATCAGAGTTATTCTCGGAGTCATCAAAGGTAATCTCTAACTCACTTTTGGTCATTAAAGTTAATTTCTATGTTATAAAAGTTTGTCTCAGAGACATCTAAGTTAATCTTAGAGTTATCAAATGTAATCTCTAACTCACTTTTGTTCATCAAAGTTGATCTCAGAGTTAACAAAGGTAATCTCTAACTCACTCTCGTTCATCAAAGTTGTTTCAAAGACATCAAAGTTAATCTCAGAGTTATCCAAAGATATTCTCATGTCCACAAAGTTATTCCAAGAGACGTCAAAGTCAATCTCAGACATCTTCGTTCATAAAAGTTATTCTCAGAGACAACTAAAGTTATTCTCTAAGAGCTATCAAAAGTTATTCTCAGTCAAGATATGTTATTCTCTAAGTAACCTTCCGTTCATCAAAGACATTCTCTAAGCTCTCAAAGTTATTCTCTAAGACAACAAAGTCATTCTCAGAGTCATCAAAAGTTATTCTCAGACTCACCTTCGTTATTCAAAGAAGCCTTCTGAGACATCCTCGTTCAACAAAACTGTCCTCAGAGCCATCAAAAAGTCAAATACAGTCATCAAAGTTATTCTCTAAGTAACTTTTCGTTCATCAGAGAAGCTTTCTAAGACATCTTTGTTCATCAAAGTTGTTCTCTAAGACATCAATGTTGTTCTCTAAGACATCAATGTTGTTCTCTAAATCATAAAAGTTAATCTCTAAGGCACCTTCGTCTACTAGAGAAACTTTCCAATCCATCTTCATTGATCAAAGTTATTCTCAGAATCATCAAAGATATCTCTAATTCACCTTCGTTCACCAAAAAGTTGTTCTCTAAGACACATTCGTTCATCAAAGTAACTCTCCGTCCATCATGTTATTCTTCAAGACAACTTCAGTCATAAAATTTCTCTCCAAAATGTAACTAGTTCAGCTTTTCATACCAAACCGGCGCTTCTGTTAAAATATATTTTCCTAGTCACTTTACCCTAAAACTGTTCTCAGAACTACACTGTCCAAATCCTACGTAACCTATCCTCTCCACCCAATGTTACTTAGTTAGCGTAACGTTCCTAAACCTAACTTTACCTATCCTAACTTAACTTACCTTACCTTTACCTATCGTACCTAACTTAACCTGCATAACCTAACTTTACCTATCCTAACAGGACTTACCTTACATTACCTATCTTACTTAACTTAACCTGCACAACCTAACTTACATAACTTATCTTACCTATCCTAAAGTAACCTAACTTGCTTTACCTAACTTAATCTACATTCCCAAACTTCTATATCCTAACTTATCTAGTCCAAACCAGCCATGATCTAACTTACATAATTATTCCTGCTTGTCTTTTGTGTTTCGTCAATCATTGTCTCATATTCATTTACTCATTTCAAGGGTTAATTTCTCAAATGGGCATTTTTGCATTTCAAGTGTTATTTGTTCAAGATTGTGTGTTTAACCATTTCAAAGGATTTTTGTTATATATGGGAATTTACTCGTTTCAAGGGCAAATTTCTCAAATGGTCATTTTTGCAGATCAAGGGTTATTTGTTAAAGTTCATCAAGTTGCTCATAAGTTGTATTTATTATGCGTGTTATTATTTATTCTTATTCCCCAACCCCTTAACCTAACCTCTTGTAATCTTAGTGTATTTATTAGGTTCTATCTCATGTTCTTATTCCCCAACCTTTTAACCTAACCTTTCAGATGTAGTTTATTGTGTTTTTTGACGTATTTATTGAATATATTATCCTTTTCCTAACCTTTCAGATGTAGTTTTGTTTCTCCTTTTGTATATTTTTACCCAAACCCACCATCCCACTTAACCTTCTTTCCTTCTTTTACTTTGTTTCTCCTACTCCTTCTAACCCTCCTTTTCTATCTCTCTCCCTTATTCTCTCTTCCTCCCCCTCTCTCTCACTCATTTGCTCAAATGCTCTTCTTTCTCAAATTCAAGTCTAGTGCTCCCATGCTCTTCCTCCCCCCTCTCTCTTACTCTTTTCTCCTCGTTTCATGCTCTCACTCACTTGCTCTCTTGTTTTTCTCAATTTCAAGTCTTAGTAGATCTGATTCTTTACTATTGTAATTTATTATTATTACTAAGATAAAGAATGAACTTATATGTGAAAAACAAAGTAAAAGAAGGAAAGAAGGTTAAGTGGGATGGTGGGTTTGGGTAAAAATATACAAAAGGAGAAACAAAACTACATCTGAAAGGTTAGGAAAAGGATAATATATTCAACAAATACGTCAAAAAACACAATAAACTACATCTGAAAGGTTAGGTTAAAAGGTTGGGGAATAAGAACATGAGATAGAACCTAATAAATACACTAAGATTACAAGAGGTTAGGTTAAGGGGTTGGGGAATAAGAATAAATAATAACACGCATAATAAATACAACTTATGAGCAACTTAATGAACTTTAACAAATAACCCTTGATCTGCAAAAATGACCATTTGAGAAATTTGCCCTTGAAACGAGTAAATTCCCATATATAACAAAAATCCTTTGAAATGGTTAAACACACAATCTTGAACAAATAACACTTGAAATGCAAAAATGCCCATTTGAGAAATTAACCCTTGAAATCAGTAAATGAATATGAGACAATGATTGACGAAACACAAAAGACAAGCAGGAATAATTATGTAAGTTAGATCATGGCTGGTTTGGACTAGATAAGTTAGGATACAGAAGTTTGGGAATGTAGATTAAGTTAGGTAAAGCAAGTTAGGTTACTTTAGGATAGGTAAGATAAGTTATGTAAGTTAGGTTGTGCAGGTTAAGTTAAGTAAGATAGGTAATGTAAGGTAAGTCCTGTTAGGATAGGTAAAGTTAGGTTATGCAGGTTAAGTTAGGTACGATAGGTAAAGGTAAGGTAAGTTAAGTTAGGATAGGTAAAGTTAGGTTTAGGAACACTAAGTAACATTGGGTGGAGAGGATAGGTTACGTAGGATTTGGACAGTGTAGTTCTGAGAACAGTTTTAGGGTAATGTGACTAAGATAATATATTTTAACAGAAGCGCCGGTTTGGTATGAAAAGCTGAACTAGTTACATTTTGGAGAGAAATTTTATGACTGAAGTTGTCTTGAAGGACGGACATGATGGACGGAGAGTTACTTTGATGAACGAATGTGTCTTAGAGAACAACTTTTTGGTGAACGAAGGTGAATTAGAGATATCTTTGATGATTCTGAGAATAACTTTGATCAACGAAGATGGATTGGAAAGTTTCTCTAGTAGACGAAGGTCCCTTAGAGATTAACTTTTATGATTTAGAGAACAACATTGTTGTCTTAGAGATTAACTTTTATGATTTAGAGAACAACATTGATGTCTTAGAGAACAACATTGATGTCTTAGAGAACAACTTTGATGAACAAAGATGTCTTAGAAAGCTTCTCTGATGAACGAAAAGTTACTTAGAGAATAACTTTGATGACTGTATTTAACTTTTTGATGGCTCTGAGGACAGTTTTGTTGAACGAAGATGTCTCAGAAGGCTTCTTTGAATAACGAAGGTGAGTCTGAGAATAACTTTTGATGACTCTGAGAATGACTTTGTTGTCTTAGAGAATAACTTTGAGAGCTTAAAGAATGTCTTTGATGAACGGAAGGTTACTTAGAGAATAACATATCTTGACTGAGAATAACTTTTGATAGCTCTTAGAGAATAACTTTAGTTGTCTCTGAGAATAACTTTTATGAACGAAGATGTCTGAGATTGACTTTGACGTCTCTTGGAATAACTTTGTGGACATGAGAATATCTTTGGATAACTCTGAGATTAACTTTGATGTCTTTGAAACAACTTTGATGAACGAGAGTGAGTTAGAGATTACCTTTGTTAACTCTGAGATCAACTTTGATGAACAAAAGTGAGTTAGAGATTACATTTGATAACTCTAAGATTAACTTAGATGTCTCTGAGACAAACTTTTATAACATAGAAATTAACTTTAATGACCAAAAGTGAGTTAAAGATTACCTTTGATGACTCCGAGAATAACTCTGATGAACAAAGATGTCTTGGAAAGTTTCTCTGAAGAACGAAGGTGACTCCGAGAATAACTTTTGTTAGCTCTTTGAATAACTTTGTTGACTTTGAGAATGTCTTTTGAGAACATGAGTAGTATTTTGTTAACTCAGAGAATAACTTTGGTGACTCTGAGAAAATCGGTGATGACTTTGAGAATGACTTCTGAGAACAAGAGTAGTATTTGAATGAGTCTTTGATGTAATGAAGAGTAACTTTGATGTCTTTGAGTAAGTCCTTGATGTCTCGAAGAGTGTCTTTGACTATATTTCTTACTTAACGACATATAATTTTAGTTAGGAACAATGATGAATATGACTTTTAGCAAAGTGAAAGGCTACTTTAGTTAAGAACAGTGATGGAAAGAGGTTACACATGACTATTTCAGATGAGAGAAGTGATATTTCAGTTAAGAAATGACAGGGAAACATGATGAAGTAACTATTTTTTATTTGACTGATGAATACTTGTAGTTAAGGAAAAAGACAAACATGATGAGGGAGACTATTTTTGTGCTCCCTAAAGTATAATGTCCGTTAAGAACAGCGATGAAAGATAACTTTGGTTATTTTTCTTACTTGACAAAACATAATTTTAGTTAGGAACAATGATGATGAATATGACTTTTTCTGTTGATTGATGGATAATTTTAGTTATGAAATGACAATGAAACATGAAGAACACAGATATTTTTCTGATGACTAGGGAATAAGTTTAGTTATGAACAGGGTTGGAAAGATTCCTTTGACTATTTTTGGTTGATTGGATAATAAGTTTAGTTGAGAAATGAGGAAAGTGACTATGTTTTAGTTGATTGGCGAAAGATTTTTAGTTAAGAAGTTACAAGAAAAGGTTTGTCTTTGTAAATTTGGAACTGAATAAAGTGTAGATTTGTTTAAGAACGGGTTGGTAGAACTATTAAGCTGACGACGACGAGAATTACTTTGACATAGTTTTGTAAATAAAAACTGAGTGACTAAAATTGTTGAGGGGACTGTATTGCCGTATAATATTATTTGACAAAGAACTAGTTAGTGAATGGAAGAAACAAATTGGTTTAAAGAAACAAAGAACATAAAAAAATTGAGGTTAAGTAGGGGAATGAACACAGTGAACATACGGTGAACGCAGAAAACATGTAAGAAAAAGTTGATGAATAGAGTGAGCATGCAGGGAATATGAACTTATAGAGAATATGAAAACATGATAAGGAACATAGGGAATACAAGAATGGACACTGAACATGTGAAGAACAAGCTAAGAACATTGAGAACATGAATATTGAGTATAAAAGTTATACAGAGAACATATGATGTACATGAAAACCTGACAAAGAACATAGTGAACATACGGGGAAAATGGTAGAAAACAGAAAAAATGAGAAAAACAGGTGAAAAGAATTGAACTGAGCATGCTGTGAACATTTGTAGAACATGGAATGAACACAGAAAACATGGAAAAAATGTGAAGAACACAGCTGAATATAGAGTAAATATGCAAATACAGTATGATGATTATTGAAGGTTTGGATACGTTGGGGATAAAGAACTTGTACAAAATGAACTAAGCTGTGGAGGACAAGAGTTGAAACTTGATAACTGAACCGGTTTTTTATTTACTATGTCTGAAAATGTAGTTGGGTGTTCAAATCTCAGGGGGATTTGGACTGATAGTAATGAATTTACAGGAGTGAACTTAGTCAGAGGACAAGAGCTAGAGTTTTATAATTGTTTACATCATATTTACTATGAAATACAGAGGGTAAAAATTACAGTGAAATTGCTGGGTTATTTACAAATATACGAGAGAGAACTAAGTTGGGGGACGAGAGCTGAGCTCAGTAACTGACTTGATCTTATTTACTAACTTAGAAGTATGTCTGCTTTAAATTTCAGGGAAAATTGGTCTGTTACTAGCGATCTTGTACAAATGAACTAAGCTGGGGACAAGAGCTAGAGTTTTATAATTGTTTACATCATATTTACTATGAAATACAGAGGGTAAAAATTTCAGGGGAATTGATAGGATATTTACAAAGATACGAGAGAGAACTAAGGTAGGGACGAGAGCTGGAGCTCGTTAACTGTTTTGATCTTATTTATGGTGTCTGAAATACAGAGGGTAAATATTACAGTGAAATTGATGGGTTATTTACAAATATACGAGAGAGAACTAAGTTGGGGGACGAGAGCTGGAGCTCAGTAACTGACTTGATCTTATTTACTAACTTTGAAGTATGTCCGGTTTAAATTTCGGGGAAAATTGGTCTGTTACTAACGATCTTGTACAAATGAACTAAGCTGGGGACAAGAGCTAGAGTTTGATAATTGTTTGGATTTACTAAACTATGTCTGAAATACAGAGGGTAGAAATTTCGGGGAATTTGAATAGGTATTAACGAAGATGTGTGAGGGAACTAAGGTGGAGGACAAGAGCTGGAGCTCGGTAAGTAAATTACTGTATTGAACTATGTTTGAAATATGATTATTTTTTAATTTTAGAGGGATTGGACTGTTAGTATTCATTATACGACAGGGGACTAAGGCGGGATAGGAGCTGAAGCTCGATACCAAATTATTGTATTTTAATATGTTTGAAATAGCTGTGTTTTAAATCTCGACTTTGCTTATATATGTAAAAATGAATAGTTTAATGAAAAGGAACTATGAATGAACAATATGAAGGAGAGAGATAGAGAGAGAGAGAGACACACACAAAGAGAGAGAGAGAGAGAGAGAGAGACACAGAGAGAGAGAGAGAGAGAGAGAGAGAGAGAGAGAGAGAGAGAGAGAGAGAGAGAGAGAGAGAGAGAGAGAGAGAGAGAGAGAGACAGAGAGACAGAGAGACAGAGAGACAGAGAAAGAGAGACAGAGACAGAGACAGACAGAGAGAGAGAGAGAGAGAGAGAGAGAGAGAGAGAGAGAGAGAGAGAGAGAGAGAGACAGAGACAGAGACAGACAGAGACAGACAGAGAGAGTGAGAAAGAGAGAGAGAGAGACAGAGACAGAGACAGACAGAGAGAGTCGCGGACCCTGGCGAAACGCATTGGTAATGGGTGCCCCACCACTTCCGCACCGTGTCTGAGGAGAAATACCCAAGCTACTTGGAAAGTCGTTCAGTCGGGCTCTAACCTGTGACCCGTACGCTTACCCCTCCGCGGACATTGAAAAACGCTTAAGGTAATGGTACACAGTCCTCCTGCCGGAGTCTTCTCTCCCATCCTCGCACACTTAGCACTTCCTGTAGGGGAGTTAAATGGTTTGTCTAACCGCATAATGGCCCACTGCAGTCTCATAACGAGAGTGGCTTCACTCTTTCATGACCCGAACACACAGAAAAAAGCCAGGTGCAGTCCCGTGTCTTTTCCATGCATTTCTTACAACACCACTTAAGGGCTTCCTGTAGGGGAGTTAATGGGTTTGTCTAACCGCATAATGGCCCAGAGCAGTCTCTCGCCGACGAGGGAAAGCTCCATCCAGCCCCCACCCTAAACAACATAACAGACTGTGTTGCCTTCTCCTCGCATCTACACGCTATCTCACGATCAACAAAATTATTATCCGCACACAGGATTAAGGCTACGCAAAACACACATACATATTCATTTACTCCCTCCTCTTATCCTTCTATTTTCATACAACTTCCCAGAAAATTCCCTTTGGGTCTAGAGCGATGCGGTACACCTGCTCACCCGCCACTCAAGACCGCCTCCGACACGCGCCAAACTTCCGGGAAATTCCCCTCCCAAACCCTCCGCGACGACGACGACGCGCTTCGACGATAACGACGCGCTCCACCTGGCATCCAACAACATAACCTACTCTCTTTCCTAACCACTTACCCAAACACAGGACGCTCACACGCGTCCGAAACATGCCAAAACTTCCAGGAAAATCCCCCAAAAAAACTCTGCGACGACGACGACGCGCTGCGACTACGACGTCGCGCCTCACCTGCTCAGATGGCACTTACCTGAGTGCCACCTGGCAGGTGGCGCGCGTCGCCGTAGTCACATATTTCACTACTCACTGGTGACTTCACGCCAATCGGAGGTCTCACCCCTCACCGTAACTCTCTGCTTCCTATTTCTTAGGTACTCTCTTATCCACTGGAGCACCTTACCAGCTACCCCTGCCTGTCTCTCCAGCTTATGTACCATCCTCTTATGCGGTACTGTGTCAAAAGCTTTCCGACAATCCAAGAAAAAGCAGTCCGCCCAGCCCTCTCTTTCTTGCTTAATCTTTGTCACCTGATCGTAGAATTCTATCAAGCCTGTAAGGCAAGATTTACCCTCCCTGAACCCATGTTGGCGATTTGTCACGAAGTCCCTTTTCTCCAGATGTGTTACCTGGTTTTTTTCTCACGATCTTCTCCATCACCTTGCATGGTATACAAGACAAGGACACTGGCCTGTAGTTCAATGCCTCTTGCCTGTCGCCCTTTTTGTATATTGGGACCACATTCGCCGTCTTCCATATTTCTGATAGGTCTCCCGTCTCCAGTGATTTTTCTATACACTATGGAGAGTGGCAAGCAGAGTGCCTCTGCGCACTCTTTCAGTATCGAAGGTGAGATCCCGTCTGGCCCAACAGCCTTTCTAACATCCAGATCCAGCAGGTGTCTCTTGACCTCCTCTCTCGTAATTTCGAACTCTTCCAAGGCCGCCTAGTTTACCTCCCTTTCTCCTAGCACAGTGACCTCACCTTGTTCTATTGTGAAGACCTCCTGGAACCTCTTGTTGAGTTCTTCACACACCTCTTTGTCATTCTCTGTATACCTGTCCTCGCCTGTTCTAAGTTTCAATACCTGTTCTTTCACTGTTGTTTTCCTTCTGATGTGACTGTGGTTCGGTCTTGGCTTTGTTTGCTATGTCATTTTCAAAACTTTTCTCTGCTTCTCTTCTCACCCTGACGTACTCATTCCTGGTTCTCTGGTATCTCTCTCTGCTTTCTGGTGTTCTGTTATTCCGGAAGTTCCTCCACGCCCTTTTGTTCAGTTTCTTCGCTTCCATACATGCCCTATAATACCATGGATTCTTCTGTTGCTTTTCGGATTTATCCCTTTGGGCCGGGATGAACCTGTTTATTGCCTCCTGACACTTTTGAGTAACATAGTCCATCATACCCTGTACAGACTTATCTCTGAGGTCTGTGTCCCAAGGTATTTCAGTTAGGAAACTTCTCATCTGTTCATAATTCCCCTTGCGGTATGCCAGCCTTTTGATTCCTAGTTCTTTTTTGGGAGAGATAATTCCTAGCTCTACCAGGTACTCAAAGTTCAATACACTGTGGTCACTCATTCCCAAGGGTGCTTCCATCTTAACTTCCCTTATATCCCACTCATTTAGGTTAAATATCAAATCAAGCATTGCTGGTTCATCTTCTCTCATTCTTGCTGGATCCTTGACGTGCTGGCTTAGAAAGTTTCTTGTTGCCACGTCCAGCAGCTTAGCTCTCCATGTTTCTGGTCCTCCATGCGGGTCTCTGTTCTACCAATCTATCTTCCCATGGTTGAAGTCTCCCATAATTAGTAGTCCAGATCCATTCCTGCTAGCAACAGAAGCTGCTCTCTCTATTATGTTAATGGTGGCCATGTTGTTTCTATCATATTCCTGTCTGGGTCTTCTGTCGTTTGGTGGTGGATTATATATGACTACGACTATAATGTTTTGCCCTCCAGTTGTTATTGTACCTGTTATGTAGTCACTGAAACCTTCACAGCCCTGAAAACCATCCCCTCAAAATCCCAGCCTTTTCTTATCAGTAGAGCTACACCACCACCACCTCTTCCTTCCCTCTCTTTCCTCATAACATAATAGTCCTGTAGTGATTATCTCCTGTCTACAGTGTAGTGATTATCTCTTGGGGTGCAGTGTAGTGATTATTTCCTGGGGTACAGTGTGCTGATTATCACCTTGGGTACAGTGTAGTGATTATCTCCTGGGGTACAGTGTGGTGATTATCTCCTGGGGTACAGTGTGGTGATTATCTCCTGGGGTACAGTGTGGTGATTACCTCCTAGGGCACAGTATGGTGATTATCTCCTGGAGTACAGTGTTGTGATTATCTCCTGGGGTACAGTGTAATGATTGTCTCCTGGGGTACAGTGTGGTAATTATCTCCAAGGGCACAGTGTAGTGATTATCTCCTGGCTAACAGTGTGGTGATTATCTCCTGAGGTACAGTGTAATGATTATATCCTGTGGTACAGTGTAGTGATTATTTCCTGGGAACAGTGTACTGATTATCTCCTGGGGTACAGTGTAGTGATTATTTCCAGGGGTACAGTGTAGTGATTATCTCCTGGGGTACAGTGTAGTGATTATCTCCTGGGGTAAAGTGTAGTGATTATCTCCTGGGGTACAGTGTAGTGATTATCTCCGGGGTTATAGTGTGGTGATTATCTCCTGAAAGGTACAGTGTAATTATTATCTCCAGTGGTACAGTGAAATGATTATCTCCTGAAAGGTACAGTGTAATTATTATCTCCTGAGGTACAGTGTAATGATTATATCCTGTGCTACAGTTTGGTGATTATCTCCTGGAGTACAGTGTGGTGATTATCTCCTGGGGTACAGTGTGGTGATTATCTCCTGGGGTACAGTGTGGCGATTATCTCCTGGGGTACTGATTATAGATTTTCTCCTGGGGTACAATGTAGAGATTATCTACGGTGGTACAGTGTGGTGATTATCTCCTGGGGTACAGTATAGTGATTATCTACTGTGGTACAGTGTGATGATTATCTCCTGGGGTGCAGTGTGGATATTATCTCCTGGGGTACAGATTGGTGATTATCTCCTGGGGTACAGTGTGGTGATTATCTCCTGGGGTATTGATTACTGATTATCTCCTGGGGTACAGTGTAGTGATTATCTCGTGGGGTACAATGTGGTCATTTTCTCCTGGGGATCAGTGTTGTGACTATCTCCTGGGGTACAGTGTAGTGATTATCTCCTGGAGTACAGTGTGGGGATTATCTCCTAGAGTACAGTGTGGTGATTATCTCCTAGGTACAGTATAGTGATTATCTCCAGGGGTACAGTGTAGTGATTATCTCCTGGGGTACCGTGTTGATATTATCTCCTGGGGTACCGTGTAGTGATTATCTCCTGGGGTACAGTGTAGATATTATCTCCTGGGGTACAGTGTGGTGATTATCTCCTGGGGTACTGATTACTGATTATCTCCTGGGGGAACAGTGTAGTGATTATCTCCTGTGGTACAGTTTAGTGATTATCTCCTGGGGTACAGTGTAGTGATTATCTCCAGGGGTACAATGTGGTGATTATCTAATGGGGTACAGTGTGGAGATTATCTCGTGGGGTACTGATTATCTCCTGGGGAAACAGTGTAGTGATTATCTCCTGGAGTACAGTGTGGTGATTATCCCCTAGGTACAGTGTAGTGATGATCTCCTGGGGAACAGTGTGGTGATTATCCCCTGGGGTACAGTGTAGGTATTATCTGCTGGGGTACAGTGTGGTGATTATCCCCTGGGGTTCTGTGTAGTGATTATCTCCTGTGGTACAGTGTAATGATTAACTCCTGGGGTACAGTATGGTGATTATCTCCTGGGGTACAGAGTGGTCATTATCTCCTGGGGTACAGTGTAGTGATTATTTCCTGGTGTACAGTGTAGTGTTTATCTCCTGGGGTACAGTGTGCTGATTATCTCCTGTGGTAAAGTGCTGTGATTATCTCGTGGGGTACAATGTAGATATTATCTCCTGGGGTACAGTATGGTGATTATCTCCTGAGATACCGTGTAGTGATTATCTCTTGGAGTACAGTGTGGTGATTATCCCCTGGGTACAGTGTAGTGATTATCTCCTGTGTTACAGTGTAGTGATTTTCTCCTGGGGTACAGTGTGGTGATTATCTCCTGGAGTACAGTGTGGTGATTTTCTCCTGGGGTACAGTGTTGTGATTATCTCCTGTGGTAAAGTGTAGTGATTATCTCCTGGGGTACAGTGTAATTATTATCTCCTAGGGTACAGGGTAGTGATTATCTCCTGGGGTACCGTGTTGATATTATCTCCTGGGGTACCGTGTAGTGATTATCTCCTGGGGTACAGAGTGGTCATTATCTCCTGGGGTACAGTGTATTGATTATCTCCTGGCATACAGTGTGGTGATTATCTCCTGGGGTACAGTGTGGTGATTATCTCCTGGGGTACAGTGTGGCGATTATCTCCTGGGGTACTGATTACAGACTTTCTCCTGGGGTACATTGTAGAGATTATCTACGATGGGACAGTGTGGTGATTATCTCCTGGGGTACAGTATAGTGATTATCTACTGTGGTACAGTGTGATGATTATCTCCTGGGGTACAGTGTGGATATTATCTCCTGGGGTACAGATTGGTGATTATCTCCTGGGGTACAGTGTGGTGATTATCTCCTGGGGTACAGTGTGGTGATTATCTCCTGGGGTATTGATTACTGATTATCTCCTGGGGTACAGTGTAGTGATTATCTCGTGTGGTACAATGTGGTCATTTTCTCCTGGGGATCAGTGTTGTGACTATCTCCTGGGGTACAGTGTAGTGATTATCTCGTGGGGAACAATATGGTGATTTTCTCCTGGGGATCAGTGTTGTGACTATCTCCTGGGGTACAGTGTAGTGATTATCTCCAGGGGTACAGCGTGGTGATTATCTCCTGTGGTACAGTGTAGTGATTATCTCCTGCAGTACAGTGTGGTGATTATCTCCTAGGTACAGTATAGTGATTATCTCCAGGGGAACAGTGTAGTGATTATCTCCTGGGGCACAATGTGGTGATTATCTCCTGGGGTACAGTGTGGAGATTATCTCGTGGGGTACTGATTACTGATTATCTCCTGGGGAAACAGTGTAGTGATTATCTCCTGGAGTACAGTGTGGTGATTATCCCCTGGGTACAGTGTAGTGATTATCTCCTGGGGAACAGTGTGGTGATTATTCCCTGGGGTACAGTGTAATGCATATCTCATGTGTTACAGTGTAGTGATTTTTTCCTGGGGTACAGTGTGGTGATTATCTCCTGGAGTACAGTGTGGTGATTATCTCCTGGGGTACAGTGTAGTGATTATCTCCTGGGGTACAGTGTAATTATTATCTCCTGATGTACAGTGTAGTGATTATCTCCTGGGGTACAGTGTTGATATTATCTCCTGGGGTACCGTGTAGTGATTATCTCCTGGGGTACAGTGTAGTGATTATCTCCTGGGGTACAGAGTGGTCATTATCTCCTGGGGTACAGTGTATTGATTATCTCCTGGCATACAGTGTGGTGATTATCTCCAGGGGTACAGCATGGTGATTATCTCCTGTGGTACAGTGTACTGATTATCTCCTGGAGTACAGTGTGGGGATTATCTCCTGGAGTACAGTGTGGTGATTAACTTCTAGGTACAGTATAGTGATTATCTCCAGGGGTACAGTGTAGTGATTATCTCCTGGGGTACCGTGTTGATATTATCTCCTGGGGTACCGTGTAGTGATTATCTCCTGGGGTACAGTGTAGATATTGTCTCCTGGGGTACAGTGTGGTGATTATCTCCTGGGGTACTGATTACTGATTATCTCCTGGGGGAACAGTGTAGTGATTATCTCCTGTGGTACAGTTTAGTGATTATCTCTTGGGGTACAGTGTGATTATCTAATGGGGTATAGTGTAGTGATTATCTCCTGGGGTACAGAGTGGTTATTATCTCCTGGGGTACAGTGTGGTGATTATCTCCTGGGGCACAGTGTGGCGATTATCTCCTGGGGTATTGTTTACAGATTTTCTCCTGGGGTACAATGTAGAGATTATCTACGGTGGTACAATGTGGTGATTATCTCCTGGGGTACAGTATAGTGATTATCTACTGTGGTACAGTGTGGTGATTATCTCCTGGGTACAGTGTGGATATTATCTCCTGTGGTACAGATTGGTGATTATCTCCTGGGGTACAGTGTGGTGATTATCTCCTGGGGTATTGATTACTGATTATCTCCTGGGGAGCAGTGTAGTGATTATCTCGTGGGTACAATGTGGTGATTTTCTCCTGGGGATCAGTGTTGTGACTATCTCCTAGGGTACAGTGTAGTGATTATCTCCTGGGGTACTGATTACCTCCTGGGGAACAGTGCAGTGATTATCTCGTGGGGTACAATGTGGTGATTTTCTCATGGGGATCAGTGTTGTGACTATTTCCTGGGGTACAGTGTGGATATTATCTCCTGGGGTACTGATTACTGATTATCTCCTGGGGTACAGTGTAGTGATTATCTCTAGGGGTACAGCGTGGTGATTATCTCCTGTGGTACAGTGTAGTGATTATCTTCTGGAGTACAGTGTGGGGATTATCTCCTGGAGTACAGTGTGGTGGTTATCTCCAGGGGAACAGTGTAGTGATTATCTCCTGGGGCACAATGTGGTGATTATCTCCTGAGGTACAGTGTGGAGATTATCTCGTGGGGTACTGATTACTGATTATCTCCTGGGGAAACAGTGTAGTGATTATATCCTGGAGTACAGTGTGGTGATTATCCCCTGGGTACAGTGTAGTGATATTCTACTGGGGAACAGTGTGGTGATTATCCCCTGGGGTACAGTGTAATGAATATCTCATGTGTTACAGTGTAGTGATTTTCTCCTGGATTACAGTGTGGTGATTATATCCTGGGGTACAGTGTAATTATTATCTCCTGGGGTACAGTGTAGTGATTATCTGCTTTGGTACCGTGTTGATATTATCTCCGGGGGTACAGTGTGGTGATTATCTCCTGGGGTACAGTGTAGATATTATCTCCTGGGTTACAGTGTGGTGATTATCTCCTAGGGTACTGATTACTGATTATCTCCTGGTGGAACAGTGTAGTGATTATCTCCTTGGAGTACAGTGGGGTGATTATCCCCTGGGGTTCTGTGTAGTGATTATCTCCTGTGGTACAGTGTAATGATTAACTCCTGGGGTACAGTATGGTGATTATCTCATGAGGTACAGAGTGGTCATTATCTCCTGGGGTACAGTGTAGTGATTATTTCCTGGTGTACAGTGTAGTGTTTATCTCCTGGGGTACAGAGTGGGGAATATCTCCCGGGGTACAGTGTGCTGATTATCTCCTGGGGTACAGTGTTGTGATTATCTCCTGCGGTACAGTGTCGTGATTATCTCCTGGGGTACAGTGTAATGATTATCTATTGAGGTACAGTGTTGCGATTATCTAATGCGGTACAGTGTCGAGATTATCTCCTGGGGTACAGTGTAATGATTATCTATTGAGGTACAGTGTTGCGATTATCTAATGCGGTACAGTGTCGTGATTATCTCCTGGGGTACAGAGTGGTGATTATCTCCTGGGGTACAGTGTGCTGATTATCTCCTGGGGTACAGTGTTGTGATTATCTCCTGCGGTACAGTGTGGTGATTATCTCCTTGTGTGCAGTGCAATGATTATCTATTGAGGTACAGTGTTGCGATTATCTCCTGCGGTACAGTGTCGTGATTATCTCCTGGGGTACAAAGTGGTGATTATCTCCTGGGGTACAGTGCGCTGATTATCTCCTGGGGGTACAGAGTTGTGATTATCTCCTGGGGTACAGTGTAGTGATTATCTCCTGGGGTACCGTGTTAATATTATCTCCTGGGGTACCGTGTAGTGATTATCTCCTGGGGTACAGTGTAGATATTATCTCCTGGGGTACAGTGTTGCGATTATCTCCTGGGGTACTGATTACTGATTATCTCCTGGGGGAACAGTGTAGTGATTATCTCCTGCGATACAGTTTAGTGATTATCTCTTAGGGTACAGTGTGATTATCTAATGGGGTATAGTGTAGTGATTATCTCCTGGGGTACAGAGTGGTCATTATCTCCTGGGGTACAGTGTAGTGATTATCTCCTGGCGTACAGTGTGGTGATTATCTCCCAGGGTACAGTGTGGTGATTATCTCCTGGGGTACAGTGTGGCGATTATCTCCTTAGGTACTGTTTACAGATTTTCTCCTGGGGTACAATGTAGAGATTATCTACGGTGGTACAGTGTGGTGATTATCTCCTGGGGTACAGTATAGTGATTATCTACTGTGGTACAATGTGGTGATTATCTCCTGGGGTACAGTGTGGATATTATCTCCTGGGGAACAGATTGGTGATTATCTCCTGGGGATTAGTGTTGTGACTATCTCATAGGGTACAGTGTAGTGATTATTTCCTGGGGTATTGATTACTGATTATCTCCTGGGGAACAGTGTAGTGATTATCTCGTGGGGTACAATGTGGTGATTTTCTCCTGGGGATCAGTGTTGTGACTATCTCATGGGGTACAGTGTAGTGATTATCTCTAGGGGTACAGCATGGTGATTATCTCCTGTGGTACAGTATATTGATTATCTTCTGGAGTACAGTGTAGGGATTATCTCCTCGAGTACAGTGTGGTGGTTATCTCCAAGGAACAGTATAGTGATTATCTCCAGGGGAACAGTGTAGTGATTATCTCATGGGGCACAATGTGGTGATTTTCACCTGGGGTACAGTGTGGAGATTATCTCGTGGGGTACTGAATACTGATTATCTCCTGGGGAAACAGTGTAGTGATTATCTCCTGGAGTACAGTGTGGGGATTATCCCCTGGGTACAGTGTAGTGATTATCTACTGGGGAACAGTGTTGTGATTATCCCCTGGGGAACAGTGTAATTATTATCTCATGTGTTACAGTGTGGTGATTATCTCCTGGGGTACAGTGTTGTGATTATCTCCTGTGGTAAAGTGTAGTGAGTATCTCCAAGGGTACAGAGTAATTATTATCTCCTGGGGTACAGTGTAGTGATTATCTCCTGGTTTACCGTGTTGATATTATCTCCTGGGGTACCGTGTAGTGATTTTCTCCTGGGGAACAGTGTAGATATTATCTCCTGGGGTACAGTGTGGTGATTATCTCCTGGGGTACAGTATGGTGATTATCTCCTGGGGTACTGATTACTGATTATCTCCTGGGTGAACAGTGTAGTGATTATCTCCTGTGGTACAGTGCAATGATTAACTCCTGGGGTACAGTATGGTGATTATCTCCTGGGGTACAGAGTGGTCATTATCTCCTGGGGTACAGTGTAGTGATTATTTCCTGGTGTACAGTGTAGTGTTTATCTCCTGGGGTACAGTGTGCTGATTATCTCCTGTGGTACAGTGTTGTGATTATCTCCTGCGGTACAGTGTCGTGATTATCTCCTGGGGTACAGTGTAATGATTACCTATTGAGGAACAGTGTTGCGATTATCTAATGCGGTACAATGTCGTGATTATCTCCTGGGGTACAGAGTGGGGAATATCTCCCGGGGTACAGTGTGCTGATTATCTCCTGGGGTACAGTGTTGTGATTATCTCCTGCGGTACAGGGTCGTGATTATCTCCTGGGGTACAGTGTAATGATTACCTATTGAGGTACAGTGTTGCGATTATCTAATGCGGTACAATGTCGTGATTATCTCCTGGGGTACAGAGTGATGATTATCTCCTGGGGTACAGTGTGCTGATTATCTCCTGGGGTACAGTGTTGTGATTATCTCCTGCGGTACAGTGTGGTGATTATCTCCTTGTGTGCAGTGCAGTGATTATCTATTGAGGTTCAGTGTTGCGATTATCTCCTGCGGTACAGTGTCGTGATTATCTCCTGGGGTACAGAGTGATGATTATCTCCTGGGGTACAGTGTGCTGATTATCTCCTGGGGTACAGTGTTGTGATTATCTCCTGCGGTACAGTGTGGTGATTATCTCCTTGTGTGCAGTGCAGTGATTATCTATTGAGGTTCAGTGTTGCGATTATCTCCTGCGGTACAGTGTCGTGATTATCTCCTGGGGTACAGAGTGGTGATTATCTCCTGGGGTACAGTGCGCTGATTATCTCCTGGGGTACAGTGTTGTGATTATCTCCTGGGGTACAGTGTAGTGATTATCTCCTGGGGTGCAGTGTAATAATTATCTATTGAGGTACATTGTTGCGATTAACTCCTGCGGTACAGTGTCGTGATTATCTCCGTGGGTACAAAGTGGTGATTATCTCCTGGGGTACAGTGCACTGATTATCTCCTGGGGTACAGTGTTGTGATTATCTCCTGGGGTACAGTGTAGTGATTATCTCCTGGGGTACCGTGTTGATATTATCTCCTGGGGTACCGTGTAGTGATTATCTCCTGGAGTACAGTGTAGATATTATCTCCTGGGGTACAGTGTGGTGATTATCTCCTGGGGTACTGATTACTGATTATCTCCTGAGGGAAAAGTGTAGTGATTATCTCTTTGGTACAGTTTAGTGATTATCTCTTGGGGTACAGTGTGATAATCTAAAGGGGTACAGTTTAGTGATTATCTCTTGGGGTACAGTGTGATTATCTAATGGGGTATAGTGTAGTGAATATCTCCTGGGGTACAGAGTGGTCATTATCTCCTGGGGTACAGTGTAGTGATTATCTCCTGTCGTACAGTGTGGTGATTATCTCCTGGGGTACAGTGTGGTGATTATCTCCTGGGGTACAGTGTGGCGATTATCTCCTGGGGTACTGTTTACAGATTTTCTCCTGGAGTACAATGTAGAGATTATCTACGGTGGTACAGTGTGGTGATTATCTCCTGGGGTACAGTATAGTGATTATCTACTGTGGTACAGTGTGGTGATTATCTCCTGGGGTACAGTGTGGATATTATCTCCTGGGGTACAGATTGGTGATTATCTCCTGGTGTACAGTGTGGTGATTATCTCCTGGGGTACAGTGTAGTTATTATCTCCTGGGGTATTGATTACTGATTATCTCCTGGGGAACAGTGTAGTGATTATCTCGTGGGGTACAATGTGGTGATTTTCTCCTGGGGATCAGTGTTGTGACTATCTCATGGGGTACAGTGTAGTGATTATCTCTAGGGGTACAGCGAGGTGATTATCTCCTGTGGTACATTGTAGTGATTATCTTCCGGAGTACAGTGTGGGGATTATCTCCTGGAGTACAGTGTGGTGGTTATCTCCAAGGTACAGTATAGTGATTATCTCCAGGGGAACAGTGTAGTGATTATCTCCTGGGGCACAATGTGGTGATTATCTCCTGGGGTACAGTGTGGAGATTATCTCGTGGGGTACTGATTACTGATTATCTCCTGGGGAAACAGTGTAGTGATTATCTCCTGGAGTACATTGTGGTGATTATCCCCTGGGTACAGTGTAGTGATTATCTACTGGGGAACAGTGTGGTGACTATCCCCTGGGTTACAGTGTAATGAATATCTCATGTGTTACAGTGTGGTGATTTTCTCCTGGGGTACAGTGTAGTGTTTATCTCCGGGAGTACAGTGTGGTGATTATCTCCTGGGGTACAGTGTTGTGATTATCTCCTGTGGTAAAGTGTAGTGATTATCTCCTGGGGTACAGTGTAATTATTATCTCCTGGGGTACAGTGTAGTGATTATCTCCTGGGGTACCGTGTTGATATTATCTCCTGGGGTACCGTGTTGTGATTTTCTCCTGGGGTTCTGTGTAGTGATTATCTCCTGTGGTACAGTGTAATGATTATCTCCTGGGGTACAGTGTAGTGATTATTTCCTGGGGTACAATGTGCTGATTATCTCTTGGGGTACAGCGTTGTGATTATCTTCTGCGGTACAGTGTGGTGATTATCTCCTAGGGTGCAGTGCAATGATTATCTATTGAGGTACAGTGTTGTGATTATCTCCTGCGGTACAGTGTCGTGATTATCTCCTGGGGTACAGTGTGGTGACTATCTCCTGGGGTAATGTGTAGTGATTATCTCCTGGGGCAATGTGTAGTGATTATCTCCTGGGGTACCGTGTAGTGATTATCTCCTGGGGTACCGTGTAGTGATTATCTCCTGCGGTACAGAGTGGTTATTATCTCCTGGGGTACAGTGTGGTGATTATCTCCTGGGGTACAGTGTGGTGATTATCTCCTTGGGTACAGTGTAGATATTATCTCCTGGGGTACAGTGTAGATATTATCTCCTGGGGTACAGTGTAGTGATTATCTCCTGGGGTACAGTGAAGTGATTATCTCCTGTGGTACAGTGTAGTGATTATCTCCTTGCGTACAGTGTAGATATTATCTCCTGGTGTACAGTGCAGTGATTATCTTCTGGGGTACAGGAGAGCCGTACATAGGGAGCATAGGTATATAGGGAGCATAGGTACATAGGGAGCCTGTCGGCCGAGCGGACAGCACACTGGGCTTGTGATCCTGTGGTCCTGGGTTCGATCCCAGGCGCCGGCGAGAAACAATGGGCAGAGTTTCTTTCACCCTTTGCCCCTGTTACCTAGCAGTAAAATAGGTACCTTGGTGTTAGTCAGCTGTCACGGGCTGCTTTCTGGGGGTGGAGGCCTGGTCGAGGACCCGGCCGCGGGGACACAAAAGCCCCGAAATCATCTCAAGATAACCTCAAGATAAGATACAGAGTGGTGATTATCTCCTGGGGTACAGTGTAGTGATTATCTCCTGGGGTACAGTGTGGTGATTATCCCCTGGGGTACAGTGAAGTGATTATCTCCTGTGGTACATTGTAGTGATTATCTCCTAAGGTACAGTGTAGTGATTATCTCCTGGGGGTACAGTGTAGTGATTATCTCCTGAGGAACGGTGTGGCGATTATCTCCTTCGGTACTGATTACTGATTATCTCCTGGGGTACAGTGTAGAGATTGTCTATTGTGGTACAGTGTGGTTATTATCTCCTGGGGTACAGTGTAGTGATTATCTCCTGGGGTACAGTGTGGTGATTATCTCCTGGGGTACAGTTTAGTGATTATCTCCTGGGGTACAGTGTGGTGATTATCTACTGTGGTACAGTGTAGTGGTTATCTCCTGGGGTTCAGTGTGGTGATTATCAGCTGGAGTACAGTGTAGTGATTACCTCTTGGGGTACATTGTAGTGATTATCTCCTAGGGTACAGTGTGGAGATTATCTCCTGGGGTACAGTTTAGTGATTACCTCCTGGGGTACAGTGTGGTGATTATCTACTGTGGTACAGTGTAGTGGTTATCTCCTGGGGTACAGTGTGGTGATTATCTACTGTGGTATAGTGTGGAGATTATCTTCTGGGGTACAGTGTTGTGATTATCTCCTGGGGTACAGTGTTGTGATTATCTCCTGGGGTACAGTGTGGAGATTATCTCCTAAGGTACAGTGTAGTTATTATCTACTGGTGTACAGTGTAGTGATTATCTCTTGAGGTACAGTGTAGTGATTATCTACTAGTGTACAGTGTAGTGATTATCTCCTGGGGTACAGTGTAGTGATTATCTCCTGGGGTACAGTGTAGTGATTATCTCCTGGTGTACAGTGTGGTGATTATCTCCTCGGGAACAGTGTAGTGATTATCTCCTAAGGTACAGTGTGGTGATTATCCCCTGGGGTACAGTGTAGAGATAAACTCCTGGGGTACAGTGTGGTGATTATCTCCTGCGGTACTGATTACTGATTATCTCCTGCGGTACTGATTACGGATTATCTCCTGGGGTACAGTGTCGGGATTAACTCCTGGGGTACAGTGTGGTGATTATCTCCTGGGGTACTGATTACTGATTATCTCCTGGGGTACAGTTTAGTGATTATCTCCTGTGGTACAGTGTGGTGATTTTCTCCTGGGGTACAGTGTGGTGATTGTATTCTGGGGTTCAGTGTAGTGATTATCTTCTGGGGTACAGTGTGGTGATTATCTCCTGGAGTACAGTGTAGTGATTATCTCCTGAGGAACAGTGTGACGATTATCTCCTGCGGAATTGATTATTGATTATCTCCTGAGGTACAGTGTAGAAATTATCTACTGTGGTACAGTGTGGTAATTATCTCCTGGGGTGCAGTGTAGTGATTGTCTCCTGGGGTACAGTGTGGTGATTATCTCTTGGGTACAGTGTGGTGATTATCTCCTGGGGTACAGTGTAGTGATTATCTCTTTGGGTACATTGTAGTGATTTTCTCCTGGGGTACAGTGTGGTTATTATCTCCTGGGGTACAGAGTGGCGATTATCTTCTGGGGTTCAGTGTGGTGATTATCTCCTGGGGTACAGTGTAGTGATTGTCTCTTGGGGTACAGTGTGGTGATTATCACCTTGGGTACAGTGTGGCGATTATCTCCTGGGGTACAGAGTGGAGATTATCTCCTGGGGTACAGTGTGGTGATTATCTCCTGGGGTACAGTGTGGTGATTATCTTCTGTGGTACAGTGTAGTGGTTATCTCCTGGGGTACAGTGTGGTGATTATCTACTGTGGTACAGCGTTGAGATTATCTTCTGGGGTACAGTGTTGTGATTATCTCCTGGTGTACAGTGCTGTGATTATCTCCTGGGGTACAGTGTGGTGATTATCTTCTGGGGTATTTATTACTGATTAACTCATGGGGTACATATTACTGAATAACCCCTGGGGTACAGTGGAGTGATTATCTCCTGGGGTACAGTGGAGTGATTATCTTCTGGGGTACAGTGTAGTGATTATCTCCAAAGGTACAGTGTAGGTATTATCTACTGGTGTACAGTGTAGTGATTATCTCCTGGGGTACAGTGTAGTGATTATCTTTTGAGGTGCAGTGTAGTGTTTATCTACTGCTGTACAGTGTAGTGATTATCTCCTAAGGTACAGTGTAGTAATTATCTACTGGTGTACAGTGTAGTGACTATCTCCTGGGGTACAGTGTAGTGATTATCTCCAGGTGTACAGTGTGATGATTATCTCCTGAGGTACAGTGTAGTGATTATCTCCTAAGGTAGAGTGTAGTGATTATCTATTGGTGTACAGTGTAGTGATTTTATCCTGGGGTACAGTGTAGTGATTATCTCCTGGGGTACAATGTAGTGATTATCTCCTGGTGTACAGCTTGGTGATTATCTCCTGGGGAACAGTGTAGTGATTATCTCCTGGGGTACAGTGTGGTGATTATCCCCTGGGGTACAGTGTAGTGATAAACTACTGGGGTACAGTGTGGTGATTATCTCCTGGGGTACTGATTACTGATTATCTCCTGGGGTACAGTGTCGGGATTAACTCCTGGGGTACAGTGTGGTGATTATCTCCTGGGGTACAGTGTGGTGATTATCACCTTCGGTGCTGATTACTGATTATCTTTTGGGGTACATTGTAGTGATTATCTCCAGGGGTACAGTGTGGTGATTATATTCTGGAGTACAGTGTAGTGATTACCTCCTGGGGTACAGTGTGGTGATTATCTCCTGGAGTACAGTGTAGTGATTATCTCCTGAGGTACAGTGTGCCGATTATCTCCTGCGGTATTGATTACTGATTATCTCCTGGGGTACAGTGTAGAAATTATCTACTGTGGTACAGTGTGGTAATTATCTCCTGGGGTGCAGTGTAGTGATTGTCTCCTGGGGTACAGTGTGGTGATTATCTCTTGGGCTACAGTGTGGTGATTATCTCCTGGGGTACAGTGTAGTGATTATCTCCTTGGGTACAGTGTGGTGATTTTCTCCTGGAGTACAGTGTAGTGATTATCTCCTGGAGTACTTTGTAGTGATTATCTCCTGGGGTACAGTGTAGTGATTGTCTCCTGGGGTACAGTGGTGATTATCACCTTGGGTACAGTGTGGTTATTATCTCCTGGGGTACAGTGTGGTGATTATCTACTGTGGTACAGTGTAGTGGTTATCTCCTGGGGTACAGTGTGGTGATTATCTACTGTGGTACAGTTTGGAGATTATCTTCTGGGGTACAGTGTTGTGATTATCTCCTGGGGTACAGTGTAGTGATTATCTCCTAGGGTACAGTGTGGTGATTATCTCCTGGGGTACATATTATTGATTAACTCCTAGGGGACAGTGTAGTGATTATCTCCTGGGGTACAGTGTGGTGATTATCTCCTTGGGTGTTGATTACTGATTATCTCCTGGGGTACAGTGTAGTGATTATCTCCAAAGGTACAGTGTAGTGATTATCTCCTGGGGTACAGTGTGGTGATTATCTCCTGGTGTACAGTGCTGTGATTATCTCCTGGGGTACAGTGTGGTGATTATCTTCTGGGGTATTTATTACTGATTAACTCCTGGGGTACATATTACTGAATAACCCCTGGGGTACAGTGGAGTGATTATCTCCTGGGGTACAGTGGAGTGATTATCTTCTGGGGTACAGTGTAGTGATTATCTCCAAAGGTACAGTGTAGGTATTATCTACTGGTGTACAGTGTAGTGATTATCTCCTGGGGTACAGTGTAGTGATTATCTTTTGAGGTGCAGTGTAGTGTTTATCTACTGCTGTACAGTGTAGTGATTATCTCCTAAGGTACAGTGTATTGATTATCTCCTGGGGAACAGTGTATTGATTATCTCCTAGGGTAAAGTGTAGTGATTATCTCCTGGGGTACAGGGCAGTGATTATCTCCTGGGGTACAGTGTGGTGATTATCTCCTGGGGTACAGTGTAGTGATTATCTCCTGGGGTACAGTGTGGTGATTATCTCCTGGGGAACAGTGTAGTGATTAAGTCCTGGGTTACAGTGTGGTGATTATCTCCTGGGGTACAGTGTTGTGATTATCTCCTGGGGTACAGTGTAGTGATTAACTCCTGGGGTACAGTGTGGTGATTATCTCCTGGGGTACAGTGTAATGATTATCTTTTGAGGTACAGTGTTGCGATTATCTTTTGCGGCACTGATTACTGATTATCTCCTGGGGTACAGTGTAGTGATTAACTCCTGGGGTACAGTGTGTTATTATCTCCTGGGGTACAGTGTAGATATTATCTCTTGGGGTACCGTGTAGTGATTATCTCCTGGGGTATAGAGTGGTTATTACCTCCTTGGGTACAGTGTGGTGATTATCTCCTGGGGTACAGTGTGGTGATTATCTCCTCGGGTTCAGAGTAGATATTATTTTCTGGGGTACAGTGTAGATATTATTTCCTAGGGTACAGTGTAGATATTATCTCCTGGGGTACAGTGTAGTTATTATCTCCTGGGGTACAGTGAAGTGATTATCTCCTGTGGTACAGTGTAGTGATTATCTCCTAAGGCACAGTGTAGTGATTATCTCCTCGGGGACAGAGTAGATATTATTTCCTGGGGTACAGTGTAGATATTATCTCCTGGGGTACAGTGTGGTGATTATCTCCTGGGGTACAGTGTGGTGATTATCTCCTGGAGTACAGTGTAGTGATTATCTCCTGAGGAACAGTGTGACGATTATCTCCTGCGGAATTGATTACTGATTATCTCCTGAGGTACAGTGTAGAAATTATCTACTGTGGTACAGTGTGGTAATTATCTCCTGGGGTGCAGTATAGTGATTGTCTCCTGGGGTACAGTGTGGTGATTATCTCTTGGGTACAGTGTGGTGATTATCTCCTGGGGTACAGTGTAGTGATTATCTCTTTGGGTACATTGTAGTGATTTTCTCCTGGGGTACAGTGTGGTTATTATCTCCTGGGGTACAGAGTGGCGATTATCTTCTGGGGTACAGTGTGGTGATTATCTCCTGGGGTACAGTGTAGTGATTGTCTCCTGGGGTACAGTGTGGTGATTATCACCTTGGGTACAGTGTGGCGATTATCTCCTGGGGTACAGAGTGGAGATTATCTCCTGGGGTACAGTGTGGTTATTATCTCCTGGGGTACAGTGTGGTGATTATCTTTTGTGGTACAGTGTAGTGGTTATCTCCTGGGGTACAGTGTGGTGATTATCTACGGTGGTACAGCGTTGAGATTATCTTCTGGGGTACAGTGTTGTGATTATCTCCTGGTGTACAGTGCTGTGATTATCTCCTGGGGTACAGTGTGGTGATTATCTTCTGGGGTATTTATTACTGATTAACTCCTGGGGTACATATTACTGAATAACCCCTGGGGTACAGTGGAGTGATTATCTCCTGGGGTACAGTGGAGTGATTATCTTCTGGGGTACAGTGTAGTGATTATCTCCAAAGGTACAGTGTAGGTATTATCTACTGGTGTACAGTGTAGTGATTATCTCCTGGGGTACAGTGTAGTGATTATCTTTTGAGGTGCAGTGTAGTGTTTATCTACTGCTGTACAGTGTAGTGATTATCTCCTAAGGTACAGTGTAGTAATTATCTACTGGTGTACAGTGTAGTGACTATCTCCTGGGGTACAGTGTAGTGATTATCTCCAGGTGTACAGTGTGATGATTATCTCCTGAGGTACAGTGTAGTGATTATCTCCTAAGGTAGAGTGTAGTGATTATCTATTGGTGTACTGTGTAGTGATTTTATCCTGGGGTACAGTGTAGTGATTATCTCCTGGGGTACAATGTAGTGATTATCTCCTGGTGTACAGTTTGGTGATTATCTCCTGGGGAACAGTGTAGTGATTATCTCCTGGGGTACAGTGTGGTGATTATCCCCTGGGGTACAGTGTAGTGATAAACTACTGGGGTACAGTGTGGTGATTATCTCCTGGGGTACTGATTACTGATTATCTCCTGGGGTACAGTGTCGGGATTAACTCCTGGGGTACAGTGTGGTGATTATCTCCTGGGGTACAGTGTGGTGATTATCACCTGCGGTGCTGATTACTGATTATCTTTTGGGGTACATTGTAGTTATTATCTCCAGGGGTACAGTGTGGTGATTATATTCTGGGGTACAGTGTAGTGATTACCTCCTGGGGTACAGTGTGGTGATTATCTCCTGGAGTACAGTGTAGTGATTATCTCCTGAGGTACAGTGTGCCGATTATCTCCTGCGGTATTGATTACTGATTATCTCCTGGGGTACAGTGTAGAAATTATCTACTGTGGTACAGTGTGGTAATTATCTCCTGGGGTGCAGTGTAGTGATTGTCTCCTGGGGTACAGTGTGGTGATTATCTCTTGGGCTACAGTGTGGTGATTATCTCCTGGGGTACAGTGTAGTGATTATCTCCTTGGGTACAGTGTGGTGATTATCTCCTGGAGTACAGTGTAGTGATTATCTCTTGGAGTACATTGTAGTGATTATCTCCTGGGGTACAGTGTAGTGATTGTCTCCTGGGGGACAGTGGTGATTATCACCTTGGGTACAGTGTGGTTATTATCTCCTGGGGTACAGTGTGGTGATTATCTACTGTGGTACAGTGTAGTGGTTATCTCCTGGGGTACAGTGTGGTGATTATCTACTGTGGTACAGTTTGGAGATTATCTTCTGGGGTACAGTGTTGTGATTATCTCCTGGGGTACAGTGTAGTGATTATCTCCTAGGGTACAGTGTGGTGATTATCTCCTGGGGTACATATTATTGATTAACTCCTAGGGGACAGTGTAGTGATTATCTCCTGGGGTACAGTGTGGTGATTATCTCCTTGGGTGTTGATTACTGATTATCTCCTGGGGTACAGTGTAGTGATTATCTCCAAAGGTACAGTGTAGTGATTATCTCCTGGGGTACAGTGTGGTGATTATCTCCTGGGGAACAGTGTAGTGATTATCTCCTGGGGTACAGTGTGGTGATTATCTCCTGGGGAACAGTGTATTGATTATCTCCTGGGGTAAAGTGTAGTGATTATCTCCTGGGGTACAGGGCAGTGATTATCTCCTGGGGTACAGTGTGGTGATTATCTTTTGGGGTACAGTGTAGTGATTATCTCCTGGGTACAGTGTGGTGATTATCTCCTGGGGAACAGTGTATTGATTATCTCCTGGGGTACAGTGTGGTGATTATCTCCTGGGGAACAGTGTAGTGATTAAGTCCTGGGTTACAGTGTGGTGATTATCTCCTGGGGTACAGTGTTGTGATTATCTCCTGGGGTTCAGTGTAGTGATTAACTCCTAGGGTACAGTGTGGTGATTATCTCCTGGGGTACAGTGTAATGATTATCTTTTGAGGTACAGTGTTGCGATTATCTTTTGCGGCACTGATTATCTCCTGGGGTACAGTGTAGTGATTAACTCCTGGGGTACAGTGTGTTATTATCTCCTGGGGTACAGTGTAGATATTATCTCTTGGGGTACCGTGTAGTGATTATCTCCTGGGGTATAGAGTGGTTATTACCTCCTTGGGTACAGTGTGGTGATTATCTCCTGGGGTACAGTGTGGTGATTATCTCCTCGGGTTCAGAGTAGATATTATTTTCTGGGGTACAGTGTAGATATTATTTCCTAGGGTACAGTGTAGATATTATCTCCTGGGGTACAGTGTAGTTATTATCTCCTGGGGTACAGTGAAGTGATTATCTCCTGTGGTACAGTGTAGTGATTATCTCCTAAGGCACAGTGTAGTGATTATCTCCTCGGGGACAGAGTAGATATTATTTCCTGGGGTACAGTGTAGATATTATCTCCTGGGGTACAGTGTGGTGATTATCTCCTGGGGTACAGTGTGGTGATTATCTTCTGGGGTACAGTGTAGTGATTATCTCCTGGGGTACAGTGTGGTGATTATCTGCTGGAGTACAGTGTAGTGATTATCTTCTGGGGTACACTGTGGTGATTATCTCATGGGGGTACATTGTAGTGGATATCTTTTGGGGTACAGTGTTGTGATTATCTCCTGGGGTACAGTGTGGCGATTATGTCCTGCAGTACTGATTACTGATTGTCTCCAGGGGTACAGTGTAGAGATTATCTACTGTGGTAAAGTGTGGTTATTATCTCCATGGGTACAGTGTAGTGATTGTCTCCTGGGGTACAGTGTAGTGATTATCTCCTGGGGTACAGTGTTGTGATTATCTCCTGGATTACAGTGTAGTGATTATCTCCCGCGGTACAGTGTGGTGATTATATACTGTGGTACAGTGTAGTAATTATCTCCTGGTACAATGTGGTGATTATCTACTGTGGTACAGTGTGGAGATTATCTTCTGGGGTACAGTGCTGTGATTTTCTCCTGGGGTACAGTGTAGTTATTATCTCCTGGGGTACAGTGTGGTGATTATCTACTGTGGTACTGTGTAGTGATTATCTACTGGGGTACAGTGTGGTGATTTTCTCCTGGGGTACAGTGTAGTTATTATCTCCTGGGGTACAGTGTGGTGATTATCTCCTTTAGTACAGTGTGGTGATTATCTCCTTTAGTACAGTGTGGTGATTATCTCCTCTGGTGCTGATTACTAATTATCTCCTGGGGTACAGTGTTGTGATTATCTCCTGGGGTACAGAATGGTGATTATCTCCTGGGGTACAATGTGGTGATTATCTCCTGGGGTACAGTGTAGTGATTATCTCCTGGGGTACAGTGTGATAATTATCTCCAGGGGTACAGTGTAGTGATTATTTCCTGGGGTAGAGTGTAATGATTATCTCTTGGGGTACAGTGTGGTGATTATCTCCTGGGGTACAGAGTGGCGATTATCTCCTGGGGTACAGTGTAGTGATGTTTTCCTGGGGTACAGTGTAGTGATTATCTCCTGGGATACAGAGTGGCGATTATCTCCTGGGGTACTGATTACTGATCATCTCCTGGGGTACAGTGTTGTGATTATCTCCTGGGGTGCTGATTATTAATTATCTCCTGGGGTACAGTGTAGTGATTATTTCCTGGGGTTACGTTGTAGTGATTATCTCCTGGGGTACAGTGTGGTTATTATCTCCTGCGGTACAGTGTAGTGATTATCTCCTGGGGTACAGTGTGGTGATTATCTCCTGGGGTACAGTGTGGTTATTATCTCCTGTGGTACAGAGTGGCGATTATCTCCTGGGGTACAGTGTAGTGATTATCTCCTGGGGTACAGTGTGGTTATTACCTCCTACGGTACAGTGTAGTGATTATCTCCTGGCGTACAGTGTGGTTATTATCACCTGGGGTACAGTGTGGTGATTATCTCCTGGGGTACAGTGTGGTGATTATCTCCTGGGGTACAGTGTAGTGATTATCTCCTGGGGTACAGTGTGGTAATTATCTCCTGGGGTACAGTGTGGTGATTATCTCCTGGGGTTCAGTGTGGTAATTATCTCCTGGGGTACAGTGTAGTGATTATCTCCTGGGGTACACTGTGGTGATTGTCTCCTGGGGTACAGTGCAGAGATTATCTACTGTGGTACAGTGTGGTTATTATCTCTATGGGTACAGTGTAGTGATTGTCTGCTGGGGTACAGTGTGGTGATTATTTCCTGGGGTACAGTGTGGTGATTATCTCCTGGGGTACAGTGTAGTGATTATCTCCTGGGGTACAGTGTGGTGATTATCTCATGGAGTACAGTGTAGTGATTATCTCCTACGGTACAGTGTGGTGATTATATACTGTGGTACAGTGTAGTGATTATCTCCTGGTACAGTGTGGTGATTATCTACTGTGGTACAGTGTGGAGATTATCTTCTGGGGTACAGTGTTGTGATTATCTTCTGGGGTACAGTGTAGTGATTATCTCCTGGGGTACAGTGTGGTGATTATCTCCTGGGGTACTTATTACTGATTATCTCCTGGGATACAGTGTGGTGATTAACTCCTGGGTTACAGTATGGTGATTATCTCCTGGGGTACAGTGTAGTTATTATCTCCAGGGGTACAGTGTGATGATTATCTCCTGGGGTACTGTGTAGTGATTATCTCCTGGGGTACAGTGTGGTGATTATCTCCTGGGGTACAGTGTGGCGATTATCTCCTGCGGTACTGATTACTGATTATCTCCTGGGGTACAGTGTAGAGATTATTTACTGTGGTAAAGTGTGGTTATTATCTCCATGGGAACAGTGTAGTGATTGTCTCCTCGGGTACAGAGTAGATATTATTTTCTATGGTACAGTGTAGATATTATTTCCTAGGGTACAGTGTAGATATTATCTCCTGGGGTACAGTGTAGTTATTATCTCCTGGGGTACAGTGAAGTGATTATCTCCTGTGGTACAGTGTAGTGATTATCTCCTAAGGCACAGTGTAGTGATTATCTCCTGGGGACAGAGTAGATATTATTTCCTGGGGTACAGTGTAGATATTATCTCCTGGGGTACAGTGTGGTCATTATCTCCTGGGGTACAGTGTGGTGATTATCTTCTGGGGTACAGTGTAGTGATTATCTCCTGGGGTACAGTGTGGTGATTATCTCCTGGAGTACAGTGTAGTGATTATCTTCTGGGGTACACTGTGGTGATTATCTCATGGGGGTACATTGTAGTGGATATCTTTTGGGGTACAGTGTGGTGATTATCTCCTGGGGTACAGTGTGGCGATTATCTCCTGCGGTACTGATTACTGATTATCTCCTGGGGTACAGTGTAGAGAATATCTACTGTGGTAAAGTGTGGTTATTATCTCCATGGGTACAGTGTAGTGATTGTCTCCTGGAGTACAGTGTGGTGATTATTTCCTGGGGTACAGTGTGGTAATTATCTCATGGGGTACAGTGTAGTGATTATCTCCTGGGGTACAGTGTGGTGAATATCTCCTGGTGTACCGTGTAGTGATTATCTCCCGCGGTACAGTGTGGTGATTATATACTGTGGTACAGTGTAGTGATTATCTCCTGGTACAGCGTGGTGATTATCTACTGTGGTACAGTGTGGAGATTATCTTCTGGGGTACAGTGTGGAGATTATCTTCTGGGGTACAGTGTTGTGATTATCTCCTGGGGTACAGTGTAGTGATTATCTCCTGGGGTACAGTGTGGTGATTACCTCCTGGGGTACAGTGTAGTGATTATCTCCTGGGTACAGTGTAGTGATTATCTCCTGGGGTACAGTGTGGTTATTACCTCCTGTGGTGCTGATTACTAATTATCTCCTGGGGTACAGTGTTGTGATTATCTCCTGGGGTACAGAATGGTGATTATCTCCTGGGGTACAGTGTGGTGATTATCTCCTGGGGTACAGTGTAGTGATTATCTCCTGGGGTACTGTGTTGTGATTAACTCCTGGGGTACAGTGTAGTGATATTCTCCTGGGGTACAGTGTAGTTATTATATCCTGGGGTACAGTGTGATGATTATCTCCTGGGGTACAGTGTAGTGATTATCTCCTGGGGTACTGATTACTGATTACCTCCTGGGGAACAGTGCAGTGATTATCTCGTGGGGTACAATGTGGTGATTTTCTCCTGGGGATCAGTGTTGTGACTATCTCCTGGGGTACAGTGTGGATATTATCTCCTGGGGTACTGATTACTGATTATCTCCTGGGGTACAGTGTAGTGATTATCTCTAGGGGTACAGCGTGGTGATTATCTCCTGTGGTACAGTGTAGTGATTATATCCTGGAGTACAGTGTGGTGATTATCCCCTGGGTACAGTGTAGTGATATTCTACTGGGGAACAGTGTGGTGATTATCCCCTGGGGTACAGTGTAATGAATATCTCATGTGTTACAGTGTAGTGATTTTCTCCTGGATTACAGTGTGGTGATTATCTCCTGGGGTACAGTGTAATTATTATCTCCTGGGGTACAGTGTAGTGATTATCTGCTTTGGTACCGTGTTGATATTAACTCCGGGGGTACAGTGTGGTGATTATCTCCTGGGGTACAGTGTAGATATTATCTCCTGGGTTACAGTGTGGTGATTATCTCCTAGGGTACTGATTACTGATTATCTCCTGGTGGAACAGTGTAGTGATTATCTCCTTGGAGTACAGTGGAGTGATTATCCCCTGGGGTTCTGTGTAGTGATTATCTCCTGTGGTACAGTGTAATGATTAACTCCTGGGGTACAGTATGGTGATTATCTCATGGGGTACAGAGTGGTCATTATCTCCTGGGGTACAGTGTAGTGATTATTTCCTGGTGTACAGTGTAGTGTTTATCTCCTGGGGTACAGAGTGGGGAATATCTCCCGGGGTACAGTGTGCTGATTATCTCCTGGGGTACTGTGTTGTGATTATCTCCTGCGGTACAGTGTCGTGATTATCTCCTGGGGTACAGTGTAATGATTATCTATTGAGGTACAGTGTTGCGATTATCTAATGCGGTACAGTGTCGTGATTATCTCCTGGGGTACAGTGTAATGATTATCTATTGAGGTACAGTTTTGCGATTATCTAATGCGGTACAGTGTCGTGATTATCTCCTGGGGTACAGAGTGGTGATTATCTCCTGGGGTACAGTGTGCTGATTATCTCCTGGGGTACAGTGTTGTGATTATCTCCTGCGGTACAGTGTGGTGATTATCTCCTTGTGTGCAGTGCAATGATTATCTATTGAGGTACAGTGTTGCGATTATCTCCTGCGGTACAGTGTCGTGATTATCTCCTGGGGTACAAAGTGGTGATTATCTCCTGGGGTACAGTGCGCTGATTATCTCCTGGGGGTACAGAGTTGTGATTATCTCCTGGGGTACAGTGTAGTGATTATCTCCTGGGGTACCGTGTTAATATTATCTCCTGGGGTACCGTGTAGTGATTATCTCCTGGGGTACAGTGTAGATATTATCTCCTGCGGTACAGTGTGGTGATTATCTCCTGGGGTACTGATTACTGATTATCTCCTGGGGGAACAGTGTAGTGATTATCTCCTGCGGTACAGTTTAGTGATTATCTCTTAGGGTACAGTGTGATTATCTAATGGGGTATAGTGTAGTGATTATCTCCTGGGGTACAGAGTGGTCATTATCTCCTGGGGTACAGTGTAGTGATTATCTCCTGGCGTACAGTGTGGTGATTATCTCCCAGGGTACAGTGTGGTGATTATCTCCTGGGGTACAGTGTGGCGATTATCTCCTTAGGTACTGTTTACAGATTTTCTCCTGGGGTACAATGTAGAGATTATCTACGGTGGTACAGTGTGGTGATTATCTCCTGGGGTACAGTATAGTGATTATCTACTGTGGTACAATGTGGTGATTATCTCCTGGGGTACAGTGTGGATATTATCTCCTGGGGTACAGATTGGTGATTATCTCCTGGGGATTAGTGTTGTGACTATCTCATGGGGTACAGTGTAGTGATTATCTCCTGGGGTATTGATTACTGATTATCTCCTGGGGAACAGTGTAGTGATTATCTCGTGGGGTACAATGTGGTGATTTTCTCCTGGGGATCAGTGTTGTGACTATCTCATGGGGTACAGTGTAGTGATTATCTCTAGGGGTACAGCATGGTGATTATCTCCTGTGGTACAGTATATTGATTATCTTCTGGAGTACAGTGTAGGGATTATCTCCTCGAGTACAGTGTGGTGGTTATCTCCAAGGTACAGTATAGTGATTATCTCCAGGGGAACAGTGTAGTGATTATCTCCTGGGGCACAATGTGGTGATTATCACCTGGGGTACAGTGTGGAGATTATCTCGTGGGGTACTGATTACTGATTATCTCCTGGGGAAACAGTGTAGTGATTATCTCCTGGAGTACAGTGTGGGGATTATCCCCTGGGTACAGTGTAGTGATTATCTACTGGGGAACAGTGTTGTGATTATCCCCTGGGGAACAGTGTAATTATTATCTCATGTGTTAAAGTGTGGTGATTATCTCCTGGGGTACAGTGTTGTGATTATCTCCTGTGGTAAAGTGTAGTGAGTATCTCCAGGGGTACAGTGTAATTATTATCTCCTGGGGTACAGTGTAGTGATTATCTCCTGGTTTACCGTGTTGATATTATCTCCTGGGGTACCGTGTAGTGATTTTCTCCTGGGGAACAGTGTAGATATTATCTCCTGGGGTACAGTGTGGTGATTATCTCCTGGGGTACAGTATGGTGATTATTTCCTGGGGTACTGATTACTGATTATCTCCTGGGTGAACAGTGTAGTGATTATCTCCTGTGGTACAGTGCAATGATTAACTCCTGGGGTACAGTATGGTGATTATCTCCTGGGGTACAGAGTGGTCATTATCTCCTGGGGTACAGTGTAGTGATTATTTCCTGGTGTACAGTGTAGTGTTTATCTCCTGGGGTACAGTGTGCTGATTATCTCCTGTGGTACAGTGTTGTGATTATCTCCTGGGGTACAGTGTAATGATTACCTATTGAGGTACAGTGTTGCGATAATCTAATGCGGTACAATGTCGTGATTATCTCCTGGGGTACAGAGTGGGGAATATCTCCCGGGGTACAGTGTGCTGATTATCTCCTGGGGTACAGTGTTGTGATTATCTCCTGCGGTACAGGGTCGTGATTATCTCCTGGGGTACAGTGTAATGATTACCTATTGAGGTACAGTGTTGCGATTATCTAATGCGGTACAATGTCGTGATTATCTCCTGGGGTACAGAGTGATGATTATCTCCTTGGGTACAGTGTGCTGATTATCTCCTGGGGTACAGTGTGCTGATTATCTCCTGGGGTACAGTGTTGTGATTATCTCCTGCGGTACAGTGTGGTGATTATCTCCTTGTGTGCAGTGCAGTGATTATCTATTGAGGTTCAGTGTTGCGATTATCTCCTGCGGTACAGTGTCGTGATTATCTCCTGGGGTACAGAGTGGTGATTATCTCCTGGGGTACAGTGCGCTGATTATCTCCTGGGGTACAGTGTTGTGATTATCTCCTGGGGTACAGTGTCGTGATTATCTCCTGGGGTACAGTGTAATGATTACCTATTGAGGTACAGTGTTGCGATTATCTAATGCGGTACAATGTCGTGATTATCTCCTGGGGTACAGAGTGGGGAATATCTCCCGGGGTACAGTGTGCTGATTATCTCCTGGGGTACAGTGTTGTGATTATCTCCTGCGGTACAGGGTCGTGATTATCTCCTGGGGTACAGTGTAATGATTACCTATTGAGGTACAGTGTTGCGATTATCTAATGCGGTACAATGTCGTGATTATCTCCTGGGGTACAGAGTGATGATTATCTCCTGGGGTACAGTGTGCTGATTATCTCCTGGGGTACAGTGTGCTGATTATCTCCTGGGGTACAGTGTTGTGATTATCTCCTGCGGTACAGTGTGGTGATTATCTCCTTGTGTGCAGTGCAGTGATTATCTATTGAGGTTCAGTGTTGCGATTATCTCCTGCGGTACAGTGTCGTGATTATCTCCTGGGGTACAGAGTGGTGATTATCTCCTGGGGTACAGTGCGCTGATTATCTCCTGGGGTACAGTGTTGTGATTATCTCCTGGGGTACAGTGTAGTGATTATCTCCTGGGGTGCAGTGTAATAATTATCTATTGAGGTACAGTGTTGCGATTAACTCCTGCGGTACAGTGTCGTGATTATCTCCGTGGGTACAAAGTGGTGATTATCTCCTGGGGTACAGTGCACTGATTATCTCCTGGGGTACAGTGTTGTGATTATCTCCTGGGGTACAGTGTAGTGATTATCTCCTGGGGTACCGTGTTGATATTATCTCCTGGGGTACCGTGTAGTGATTATCTCCTGGAGTACAGTGTAGATATTATCTCCTGGGGTACAGTGTGGTGATTATCTCCTGGGGTACTGATTACTGATTATCTCCTGAGGGAAAAGTGTAGTGATTATCTCTTTGGTACAGTTTAGTGATTATCTCTTGGGGTACAGTGTGATAATCTAATGGGGTAGAGTTTAGTGATTATCTCTTGGGGTACAGTGTGATTATCTAATGGGGTATAGTGTAGTGAATATCTCCTGGGGTACAGAGTGGTCATTATCTCCTGGGGTACAGTGTAGTGATTATCTCCTGTCGTACAGTGTGGTGATTATCTCCTGGGGTACAGTGTGGTGATTATCTCCTGGGGTACAGTGTGGCGATTATCTCCTGGGGTACTGTTTACAGATTTTCTCCTGGAGTACAATGTAGAGATTATCTACGGTGGTACAGTGTGGTGATTATCTCCTGGGGTACAGTATGGTGATTATTTCCTGGGGTACTGATTACTGATTATCTCCTGGGTGAACAGTGTAGTGATTATCTCCTGTGGTACAGTGCAATGATTAACTCCTGGGGTACAGTATGGTGATTATCTCCTGGGGTACAGAGTGGTCATTATCTCCTGGGGTACAGTGTAGTGATTATTTCCTGGTGTACAGTGTAGTGTTTATCTCCTGGGGTACAGTGTGCTGATTATCTCCTGTGGTACAGTGTTGTGATTATCTCCTGGGGTACAGTGTAATGATTACCTATTGAGGTACAGTGTTGCGATAATCTAATGCGGTACAATGTCGTGATTATCTCCTGGGGTACAGAGTGGGGAATATCTCCCGGGGTACAGTGTGCTGATTATCTCCTGGGGTACAGTGTTGTGATTATCTCCTGCGGTACAGGGTCGTGATTATCTCCTGGGGTACAGTGTAATGATTACCTATTGAGGTACAGTGTTGCGATTATCTAATGCGGTACAATGTCGTGATTATCTCCTGGGGTACAGAGTGATGATTATCTCCTTGGGTACAGTGTGCTGATTATCTCCTGGGGTACAGTGTGCTGATTATCTCCTGGGGTACAGTGTTGTGATTATCTCCTGCGGTACAGTGTGGTGATTATCTCCTTGTGTGCAGTGCAGTGATTATCTATTGAGGTTCAGTGTTGCGATTATCTCCTGCGGTACAGTGTCGTGATTATCTCCTGGGGTACAGAGTGGTGATTATCTCCTGGGGTACAGTGCGCTGATTATCTCCTGGGGTACAGTGTTGTGATTATCTCCTGGGGTACAGTGTCGTGATTATCTCCTGGGGTACAGTGTAATGATTACCTATTGAGGTACAGTGTTGCGATTATCTAATGCGGTACAATGTCGTGATTATCTCCTGGGGTACAGAGTGGGGAATATCTCCCGGGGTACAGTGTGCTGATTATCTCCTGGGGTACAGTGTTGTGATTATCTCATGCGGTACAGGGTCGTGATTATCTCCTGGGGTACAGTGTAATGATTACCTATTGAGGTACAGTGTTGCGATTATCTAATGCGGTACAATGTCGTGATTATCTCCTGGGGTACAGAGTGATGATTATCTCCTGGGGTACAGTGTGCTGATTATCTCCTGGGGTACAGTGTGCTGATTATCTCCTGGGGTACAGTGTTGTGATTATCTCCTGCGGTACAGTGTGGTGATTATCTCCTTGTGTGCAGTGCAGTGATTATCTATTGAGGTTCAGTGTTGCGATTATCTCCTGCGGTACAGTGTCGTGATTATCTCCTGGGGTACAGAGTGGTGATTATCTCCTGGGGTACAGTGCGCTGATTATCTCCTGGGGTACAGTGTTGTGATTATCTCCTGGGGTACAGTGTAGTGATTATCTCCTGGGGTGCAGTGTAATAATTATCTATTGAGGTACAGTGTTGCGATTAACTCCTGCGGTACAGTGTCGTGATTATCTCCGTGGGTACAAAGTGGTGATTATCTCCTGGGGTACAGTGCACTGATTATCTCCTGGGGTACAGTGTTGTGATTATCTCCTGGGGTACAGTGTAGTGATTATCTCCTGGGGTACCGTGTTGATATTATCTCCTGGGGTACCGTGTAGTGATTATCTCCTGGAGTACAGTGTAGATATTATCTCCTGGGGTACAGTGTGGTGATTATCTCCTGGGGTACTGATTACTGATTATCTCCTGAGGGAAAAGTGTAGTGATTATCTCTTTGGTACAGTTTAGTGATTATCTCTTGGGGTACAGTGTGATAATCTAATGGGGTAGAGTTTAGTGATTATCTCTTGGGGTACAGTGTGATTATCTAATGGGGTATAGTGTAGTGAATATCTCCTGGGGTACAGAGTGGTCATTATCTCCTGGGGTACAGTGTAGTGATTATCTCCTGTCGTACAGTGTGGTGATTATCTCCTGGGGTACAGTGTGGTGATTATCTCCTGGGGTACAGTGTGGCGATTATCTCCTGGGGTACTGTTTACAGATTTTCTCCTGGAGTACAATGTAGAGATTATCTACGGTGGTACAGTGTGGTGATTATCTCCTGGGGTACAGTATAGTGATTATCTACTGTGGTACAGTGTGGTGATTATCTCCTGGGGTACAGTGTGGATATTATCTCCTGGGGTACAGATTGGTGATTATCTCCTGGGGTACAGTGTGGTGATTATCTCCTGGGGTACAGTGTAGTTATTATCTCCTGGGGTATTGATTACTGATTATCTCCTGGGGAACAGTGTAGTGATTATCTCGTGGGGTACAATGTGGTGATTTTCTCCTGTGGTACAGTGTGGTGATTATCTCCTGTGGTACATTGTAGTGATTATCTTCTGGAGTACAGTGTGGGGATTATCTCCTGGAGTACAGTGTGGTGGTTATCTCCTAGGTACAGTATAGTGATTATCTCCAGGGGAACAGTGTAGTGATTATCTCCTGGGGCACAATGTGGTGATTATCTCCTGGGGTACAGTGTGGAGATTATCTCGTGGGGTACTGATTACTGATTATCTCCTGGGGAAACAGTGTAGTGATTATCTCCTGGAGTACATTGTGGTGATTATCCCCTGGGTACAGTGTAGTGATTATCTACTGGGGAACAGTGTGGTGACTATCCCCTGGGTTACAGTGTAATGAATATCTCATGTGTTACAGTGTGGTGATTTTCTCCTGGGGTACAGTGTAGTGTTTATCTCCAGGAGTACAGTGTGGTGATTATCTCCTGGGGTACAGTGTTGTGATTATCTCCTGTGGTAAAGTGTAGTGATTATCTCCTGGGGTACAGTGTAATTATTATCTCCTGGGGTACAGTGTAGTGATTATCTCCTGGGGTATCGTGTTGATATTATCTCCTGGGGTACCGTGTTGTGATTTTCTCCTGGGGTTCTGTGTAGTGATTATCTCCTGTGGTACAGTGTAATGATTATCTCCTGGGGTACAGTGTAGTGATTATTTCCTGGGGTACAATGTGCTGATTATCTCCTGGGGTACAGCGTTGTGATTATCTTCTGCGGTACAGTGTGGTGATTATCTCCTAGGGTACAGTGCAATGATTATCTATTGAGGTACAGTGTTGTGATTATCTCCTGCGGTACAGTGTCGTGATTATCTCCTGGGGTACAGTGTGGTGTCTATCTCCTGGGGTAACGTGTAGTGATTATCTCCTGGGGTACCGTGTAGTGATTATCTCCTGCGGTACAGAGTGGTTATTATCTCCTGGGGTACAGTGTAGTGATTATCTCCTGGGGTACAGTGTGGTGATTATCTCCTTGGGTACAGTGTAGATATTATCTCCTGGGGTACAGTGTAGATATTATCTCCTGGGGTACAGTGTAGTGATTATCTCCTGGGGTACAGTGTAGTGATTATCTCCTGTGGTACAGTGTAGTGATTATCTCCTTGCGTACAGTGTAGATATTATCTCCTGGTGTACAGTGCAGTGATTATCTTCTGGGGTACAGGAGAGCCGTACATAGGGAGCATAGGTATATAGGGAGCATAGGTACATAGGGAGCCTGTCGGCCGAGCGGACAGCACACTGGGCTTGTGATCCTGTGGTCCTGGGTTCGATCCCAGGCGCCGGCGAGAAACAATGGGCAGAGTTTCTTTCACTCTTTGCCCCTGTTACCTAGCAGTAAAATAGGTACCTTGGTGTTAGTCAGCTGTCACGGGCTGCTTTCTGGGGGTGGAGGCCTGGTCGAGGACCCGGCCGCGGGGACACAAAAGCCCCGAAATCATCTCAAGATAACCTCAAGATAAGATACAGAGTGGCGATTATCTCCTGGGGTACAGTGTAGTGATTATCTCCTGGGGTACAGTGTGGTGATTATCCCCTGGGGTACAGTGAAGTGATTATCTCCTGTGGTACATTGTAGTGATTATCTCCTAAGGTACAGTGTAGTGATTATCTCCTGGGGGTACAGTGTAGTGATTATCTCCTGAGGAACGGTGAGGCGATTATCTCCTTCGGTACTGATTACTGATTATCTCCTGGGGTACAGTGTAGAGATTGTCTACTGTGGTACAGTGTGGTTATTATCTCCTGGGGTACAGTGTAGTGATTATCTCCTGGGGTACAGTGTGGTGATTATCTCCTGGGGTACAGTTTAGTGATTATCTCCTGGGGTACAGTGTGGTGATTATCTACTGTGGTACAGTGTAGTGGTTATCTCCTGGGGTTCAGTGTGGTGATTATCAGCTGGAGTACAGTGTAGTGATTACCTCTTGGGGTACATTGTAGTGATTATCTCCTAGGGTACAGTGTGGAGATTATCTCCTGGGGTACAGTTTAGTGATTACCTCCTGGGGTACAGTGTGGTGATTATCTACTGTGGTACAGTGTAGTGGTTATCTCCTGGGGTACAGTGTGGTGATTATCTACTGTGGTATAGTGTGGAGATTATCTTCTGGGGTACAGTGTTGTGATTATCTCCTGGGGTACAGTGTTGTGATTATCTCCTGGGGTACAGTGTGGAGATTATCTCCTAAGGTACAGTGTAGTTATTATCTACTGGTGTACAGTGTAGTGATTATCTCTTGAGGTACAGTGTAGTGATTATCTACTAGTGTACAGTGTAGTGATTATCTCCTGGGGTACAGTGTAGTGATTATCTCCTGGGGTACAGTGTAGTGATTATCTCCTGGTGTACAGTGTGGTGACTATCTCCTCGGGAACAGTGTAGTGATTATCTCCTGGGGTACAGTGTGGTGATTATCCCCTGGGGTACAGTGTAGAGATAAACTCCTGGGGTACAGTGTGGTGATTATCTCCTGCGGTACTGATTACTGATTATCTCCTGCGGTACTGATTACTGATTATCTCCTGGGGTACAGTGTCGGGATTAACTCCTGGGGTACAGTGTGGTGATTATCTCCTGGGGTACTGATTACTGATTATCTCCTGTGGTACAGTGTGGTGATTTTCTCCTGGGGTACAGTGTGGTGATTGTATTCTGGGGTTCAGTGTAGTGATTATCTCCTGGGGTACAGTGTGGTGATTATCTCCTGGAGTACAGTGTAGTGATTATCTCCTGAGGAACAGTGTGACGATTATCTCCTGCGGAATTGATTACTGATTATCTCCTGAGGTACAGTGTAGAAATTATCTACTGTGGTACAGTGTGGTAATTATCTCCTGGGGTGCAGTGTAGTGATTGTCTCCTGGGGTACAGTGTGGTGATTATCTCTTGGGTACAGTGTGGTGATTATCTCCTGGGGTACAGTGTAGTGATTATCTCTTTGGGTACATTGTAGTGATTTTCTCCTGGGGTACAGTGTGGTTATTATCTCCTGGGGTACAGAGTGGCGATTATCTTCTGGGGTACAGTGTGGTGATTATCTCCTGGGGTACAGTGTAGTGATTGTCTCCAGGGGTACAGTGTGGTGATTATCACCTTGGGTACAGTGTGGCGATTATCTCCTGGGGTACAGAGTGGAGATTATCTCCTGGGGTACAGTGTGGTTATTATCTCCTGGGGTACAGTGTGGTGATTATCTTCTGTGGTACAGTGTAGTGGTTATCTCCTGGGGTACAGTGTGGTGATTATCTACTGTGGTACAGCGTTGAGATTATCTTCTGGGGTACAGTGTTGTGATTATCTCCTGGTGTACAGTGCTGTGATTATCTCCTGGGGTACAGTGTGGTGATTATCTTCTGGGGTATTTATTACTGATTAACTCCTGGGGTACATATTACTGAATAACCCCTGGGGTACAGTGGAGTGATTATCTCCTGGGGTACAGTGGAGTGATTATCTTCTGGGGTACAGTGTAGTGATTATCTCCAAAGGTACAGTGTAGGTATTATCTACTGGTGTACAGTGTAGTGATTATCTCCTGGGGTACAGTGTAGTGATTATCTTTTGAGGTGCAGTGTAGTGTTTATCTACTGCTGTACAGTGTAGTGATTATCTCCTAAGGTACAGTGTAGTAATTATCTACTGGTGTACAGTGTAGTGACTATCTCCTGGGGTACAGTGTAGTGATTATCTCCAGGTGTACAGTGTGATGATTATCTCCTGAGGTACAGTGTAGTGATTATCTCCTAAGGTAGAGTGTAGTGATTATCTATTGGTGTACAGTGTAGTGATTTTATCCTGGGGTACAGTGTAGTGATTATCTCCTGGGGTACAATGTAGTGATTATCTCCTGGTGTACAGTTTGGTGATTATCTCCTGGGGAACAGTGTAGTGATTATCTCCTGGGGTACAGTGTGGTGATTATCCCCTGGGGTACAGTGTAGTGATAAACTACTGGGGTACAGTGTGGTGATTATCTCCTGGGGTACTGATTACTGATTATCTCCTGGGGTACAGTGTCGGGATTAACTCCTGGGGTACAGTGTGGTGATTATCTCCTGGGGTACAGTGTGGTGATTATCACCTGCGGTGCTGATTACTGATTATCTTTTGGGGTACATTGTAGTGATTATCTCCAGGGGTACAGTGTGGTGATTATATTCTGGGGTACAGTGTAGTGATTACCTCCTGGGGTACAGTGTGGTGATTATCTCCTGGAGTACAGTGTAGTGATTATCTCCTGAGGTACAGTGTGCCGATTATCTCCTGCGGTATTGATTACTGATTATCTCCTGGGGTACAGTGTAGAAATTATCTACTGTGGTACAGTGTGGTAATTATCTCCTGGGGTGCAGTGTAGTGATTGTCTCCTGGGGTACAGTGTGGTGATTATCTCTTGGGCTACAGTGTGGTGATTATCTCCTGGGGTACAGTGTAGTGATTATCTCCTTGGGTACAGTGTGGTGATTATCTCCTGGAGTACAGTGTAGTGATTATCTCTTGGAGTACATTGTAGTGATTATCTCCTGGGGTACAGTGTAGTGATTGTCTCCTGGGGTACAGTGGTGATTATCACCTTGGGTACAGTGTGGTTATTATCTCCTGGGGTACAGTGTGGTGATTATCTACTGTGGTACAGTGTAGTGGTTATCTCCTGGGGTACAGTGTGGTGATTATCTACTGTGGTACAGTTTGGAGATTATCTTCTGGGGTACAGTGTTGTGATTATCTCCTGGGGTACAGTGTAGTGATTATCTCCTAGGGTACAGTGTGGTGATTATCTCCTGGGGTACATATTATTGATTAACTCCTAGGGGACAGTGTAGTGATTATCTCCTGGGGTACAGTGTGGTGATTATCTCCTTGGGTGTTGATTACTGATTATCTCCTGGGGTACAGTGTAGTGATTATCTCCAAAGGTACAGTGTAGTGATTATCTCCTGGGGTACAGTGTGGTGATTATCTCCTGGGGAACAGTGTAGTGATTATCTCCTCGGGTACAGTGTGGTGATTATCTCCTGGGGAACAGTGTATTGATTATCTCCTGGGGTAAAGTGTAGTGATTATCTCCTGGGGTACAGTGCAGTGATTATCTCCTGGGGTACAGTGTGGTGATTATCTCCTGGGGTACAGTGTAGTGATTATCTCCTGGGGTACAGTGTGGTGATTATCTCCTGGGGAACAGTGTATTGATTATCTCCTGGGGTACAGTGTGGTGATTATCTCCTGGGGAACAGTGTAGTGATTAAGTCCTGGGTTACAGTGTGGTGATTATCTCCTGGGGAACAGTGTTGTGATTATCTCCTGGGGTACAGTGTAGTGATTAACTCCTGGGGTACAGTGTGGTGATTATCTCCTGGGGTACAGTGTAATGATTATCTTTTGAGGTACAGTGTTGCGATTATCTTTTGCGGCACTGATTACTGATTATCTCCTGGGGTACAGTGTAGTGATTAACTCCTGGGGTACAGTGTGTTATTATCTCCTGGGGTACAGTGTAGATATTATCTCTTGGGGTACCGTGTAGTGATTATCTCCTGGGGTATAGAGTGGTTATTACCTCCTTGGGTACAGTGTGGTGATTATCTCCTGGGGTACAGTGTGGTGATTATCTCCTCGGGTTCAGAGTAGATATTATTTTCTGGGGTACAGTGTAGATATTATTTCCTAGGGTACAGTGTAGATATTATCTCCTGGGGTACAGTGTAGTTATTATCTCCTGGGGTACAGTGAAGTGATTATCTCCTGTGGTACAGTGTAGTGATTATCTCCTAAGGCACAGTTTAGTGATTATCTCCTCGGGGACAGAGTAGATATTATTTCCTGGGGTACAGTGTAGATATTATCTCCTGGGGTACAGTGTGGTGATTATCTCCTGGGGTACAGTGTGGTGATTATCTTCTGGGGTACAGTGTAGTGATTATCTCCTGGGGTACAGTGTAGTGATTATCTGCTGCAGTACAGTGTAGTGATTATCTTCTGGGGTACAATGTGGTGATTATCTCATGGGGGTACATTGTAGTGGATATCTTTTGGGGTACAGTGTTGTGATTATCTCCTGGGGTACAGTGTGGCGATTATGTCCTGCAGTACTGATTACTGATTGTCTCCTGGGGTACAGTGTAGAGATTATCTACTGTGGTAAAGTGTGGTTATTATCTCCATGGGTACAGTGTAGTGATTGTCTCCTAGGGTACAGTGTAGTGATTATCTCCTGGGGTACAGTGTTGTGAATATCTCCTGGATTACAGTGTAGTGATTATCTCCCGCGGTACAGTGTGGTGATTATATACTGTGGTACAGTGTAGTAATTATCTCCTGGTACAATGTGGTGATTATCTACTGTGGTACAGTGTGGAGATTATCTTCTGGGGTACAGTGCTGTGATTTTCTCCTGGGGTACAGTGTAGTTATTATCTCCTGGGGTACAGTGTGGTGATTATCTACTGTGGTACTGTGTATTGATTATCTACTGGGGTACAGTGTGGTGATTTTCTCCTGGGGTACAGTGTAGTTATTATCTCCTGGGGTACAGTGTGGTGATTATCTCCTTTAGTACAGTGTGGTGATTATCTCCTTTAGTACAGTGTGGTGATTATCTCCTCTGGTGCTGATTACTAATTATCTCCTGGGGTACAGTGTTGTGATTATCTCCTGGGGTACAGAATGGTGATTATCTCCTGGGGTACAATGTGGTGATTATCTCCTGGGGTACAGTGTAGTGATTATCTCCTGGGGTACAGTGTGATAATTATCTCCAGGGGTACAGTGTAGTGATTATTTCCTGGGGTAGAGTGTAATGATTATCTCTTGGGGTACAGTGTGGTGATTATCTCCTGGGGTACAGAGTGGCGATTATCTCCTGGGGTACAGTGTAGTGATGTTTTCCTGGGGTACAGTGTAGTGATTATCTCCTGGGATACAGAGTGGCGATTATCTCCTGGGGTACTGATTACTGATCATCTCCTGGGGTACAGTGTTGTGATTATCTCCTGGGGTGCTGATTACTAATTATCTCCTGGGGTACAGTGTAGTGATTATTTCCTGGGGTTACGTTGTAGTGATTATCTCCTGGGGTACAGTGTGGTTATTATCTCCTGCGGTACAGTGTAGTGATTATCTCCTGGGGTACAGTGTGGTGATTATCTCCTGGGGTACAGTGTGGTTATTATCTCCTGTGGTACAGAGTGGCGATTATCTCCTGGGGTACAGTGTAGTGATTATCTCCTGGGGTACAGTGTGTTTATTACCTCCTACGGTACAGTGTAGTGATTATCTCCTGGGGTACAGTGTGGTTATTATCACCTGGGGTACAGTGTGGTGATTATCTCCTGGGGTACAGTGTGGTGATTATCTCCTGGGGTACAGTGTAGTGATTATCTCCTGGGGTACAGTGTGGTAATTATCTCCTGGGGTACAGTGTGGTGATTATCTCCTGGGGTTTAGTGTGGTAATTATCTCCTGGGGTACAGTGTAGTGATTATAAGAACATAAGAACATAAGAACAAAGGTAACTGCAGAAGGCCTATTGGCCCATACGAGGCAGCTCCTATTCTATAACCACCCAATCCCACTCATATACTTGTCCAACCCATGCTTGAAACAATCGAGGGACCCCACCTCCACCACGTTACGCGGCAATTGGTTCCACAAATCTACAACCCTGTTACTGAACCAGTATTTACCCAAGTCTTTCCTAAATCTAAACTTATCCAATTTATACCCATTGTTTCGTGTTCTGTCCTGTGTTGATACTTTTAATACCCTATTAATATCCCCCTTGTTATGTCCATTCACCCACTTGTAAACCTCTATCATGTCGCCCCTAACTCTTCGCCTTTCCAGTGAATGCAACTTAAGCTTTGTTAATCTTTCTTCATATGAAAGATTTCTAATTTGGGGAATTAACTTAGTCATCCTACGCTGGACACGTTCAAGTGAATTTATATCCATTCTATAATATGGAGACCAAAACTGAACTGCATAATCTAAATGGGGCCTAACTAGAGCAAGATATAGCTTGAGAACCACACCAGGTGTCTTGTTACTAACGCTGCGATTAATAAATCCAAGTGTCCGATTTGCCTTATTACGAACATTTATGCATTGATCCTTTTGTTTTAAATTCTTACTAATCATAACTCCCAGATCCCTTTCGCAATCCGACTTCGCAATCACAACACCATCTAGCTCGTATCTTGTAACTCTATCAGCATTACCTAACCTCAGAACTTTACATTTATCAGCATTAAACTGCATCTGCCAATCCTTTGACCATTTCAAAACCCTATCTAGATCAACTTGAAGTGATAGTGAGTCCTCCTCCGAATTAATTTCCCTACCGATTTTCGTATCATCGGCAAATTTGCAAATGTTGCTACTCAAACCTGAATCTAAATCATTTATATATATTATAAACAACAGAGGTCCCAGGACAGAGCCTTGAGGCACTCCACTTACAACATTTTCCCACTCTGACTTGATTCCATTTATACTAACTCTCTGTTTCCTTTGGTATAGCCATGCCCTAATCCAGCTTAATATAGCACCCCCAATACCATGAGACTCTATTTTTTTAATCAGTCTTTCATGTGGCACTTTATCAAAAGCTTTGCTAAAGTCAAGGTATACAACATCGCAATCCTTACCACTATCAACTGCCTCAACAATGCTAGAATAAAAAGATAACAAATTTGTTAAACATGAACGGCCATTTATAAAACCATGTTGCGACTCAATTATTAATTTATGTTTTAAATCTCCTGGGGTACACTGTGGTGATTGTCTCCTGGGGTACAGTGCAGAGATTATCTACTGTGGTACAGTGTGGTTATTATCTCTATGGGTACAGTGTAGTGATTGTCTGCTGGGGTACAGTGTGGTGATTATTTCCTGGGGTACAGTGTGGTGATTATCTCCTGGGGTACAGTGTAGTGATTATCTCCTGGGGTACAGTGTGGTGATTATCTCATGGAGTACAGTGTAGTGATTATCTCCTACGGTACAGTGTGGTGATTATATACTGTGGTACAGTGTAGTGATTATCTCCTGGTACAGTGTGGTGATTATCTACTGTGGTACAGTGTGGAGATTATCTTCTGGGGTACAGTGTTGTGATTATCTTCTGGGGTACAGTGTAGTGATTATCTCCTGGGGTACAGTGTGGTATTTATCTCCTGGGGTACTTATTACTGATTATCTCCTGGGATACAGTGCGGTGATTAACTCCTGGGTTACAGTGTGGTGATTATCTCCTGGGGTACAGTGTAGTTATTATCTCCAGGGGTACAGTGTGATGATTATCTCCTGGGGTACTGTGTAGTGATTATCTCCTGGGGTACAGTGTGGTGATTATCTCCTGGGGTACAGTGTGGCGATTATCTCCTGCGGTACTGATTACTGATTATCTCCTGGGGTACAGTGTAGAGATTATTTACTGTGGTAAAGTGTGGTTATTATCTCCATGGGAACAGTGTAGTGATTGTCTCCTCGGGTACAGAGTAGATATTATTTTCTATGGTACAGTGTAGATATTATTTCCTAGGGTACAGTGTAGATATTATCTCCTGGGGTACAGTGTAGTTATTATCTCCTGGGGTACAGTGAAGTGATTATCTCCTGTGGTACAGTGTAGTGATTATCTCCTAAGGCACAGTGTAGTGATTATCTCCTGGGGACAGAGTAGATATTATTTCCTGGGGTACAGTGTAGATATTATCTCCTGGGGTACAGTGTGGTGATTATCTCCTGGGGTACAGTGTGGTGATTATCTTCTGGGGTACAGTGTAGTGATTATCTCCTGGGGTACAGTGTAGTGATTATCTCCTGGGGTACAGTGTGATAATTATCTCCAGGGGTACAGTGTAGTGATTATTTCCTGGGGTAGAGTGTAATGATTATCTCTTGGGGTACAGTGTGGTGATTATCTCCTGGGGTACAGAGTGGCGATTATCTCCTGGGGTACAGTGTAGTGATGTTTTCCTGGGGTACAGTGTAGTGATTATCTCCTGGGATACAGAGTGGCGATTATCTCCTGGGGTACTGATTACTGATCATCTCCTGGGGTACAGTGTTGTGATTATCTCCTGGGGTGCTGATTACTAATTATCTCCTGGGGTACAGTGTAGTGATTATTTCCTGGGGTTACGTTGTAGTGATTATCTCCTGGGGTACAGTGTGGTTATTATCTCCTGCGGTACAGTGTAGTGATTATCTCCTGGGGTACAGTGTGGTGATTATCTCCTGGGGTACAGTGTGGTTATTATCTCCTGTGGTACAGAGTGGCGATTATCTCCTGGGGTACAGTGTAGTGATTATCTCCTGGGGTACAGTGTGTTTATTACCTCCTACGGTACAGTGTAGTGATTATCTCCTGGGGTACAGTGTGGTTATTATCACCTGGGGTACAGTGTGGTGATTATCTCCTGGGGTACAGTGTGGTGATTATCTCCTGGGGTACAGTGTAGTGATTATCTCCTGGGGTACAGTGTGGTAATTATCTCCTGGGGTACAGTGTGGTGATTATCTCCTGGGGTTCAGTGTGGTAATTATCCCCTGGGGTACAGTGTAGTGATTATCTCCTGGGGTACACTGTGGTGATTGTCTCCTGGGGTACAGTGCAGAGATTATCTACTGTGGTACAGTGTGGTTATTATCTCTATGGGTACAGTGTAGTGATTGTCTGCTGGGGTACAGTGTGGTGATTATTTCCTGGGGTACAGTGTGGTGATTATCTCCTGGGGTACAGTGTAGTGATTATCTCCTGGGGTACAGTGTGGTGATTATCTCATGGAGTACAGTGTAGTGATTATCTCCTACGGTACAGTGTGGTGATTATATACTGTGGTACAGTGTAGTGATTATCTCCTGGTACAGTGTGGTGATTATCTACTGTGGTACAGTGTGGAGATTATCTTCTGGGGTACAGTGTTGTGATTATCTTCTGGGGTACAGTGTAGTGATTATCTCCTGGGGTACAGTGTGGTATTTATCTCCTGGGGTACTTATTACTGATTATCTCCTGGGATACAGTGTGGTGATTAACTCCTGGGTTACAGTGTGGTGATTATCTCCTGGGGTACAGTGTAGTTATTATCTCCAGGGGTACAGTGTGATGATTATCTCCTGGGGTACTGTGTAGTGATTATCTCCTGGGGTACAGTGTGGTGATTATCTCCTGGGGTACAGTGTGGCGATTATCTCCTGCGGTACTGATTACTGATTATCTCCTGGGGTACAGTGTAGAGATTATTTACTGTGGTAAAGTGTGGTTATTATCTCCATGGAAACAGTGTAGTGATTGTCTCCTCGGGTACAGAGTAGATATTATTTTCTATGGTACAGTGTAGATATTAATTCCTAGGGTACAGTGTAGATATTATCTCCTGGGGTACAGTGTAGTTATTATCTCCTGGGGTACAGTGAAGTGATTATCTCCTGTGGTACAGTGTAGTGATTATCTCCTAAGGCACAGTGTAGTGATTATCTCCTGGGGACAGAGTAGATATTATTTCCTGGGGTACAGTGTAGATATTATCTCCTGGGGTACAGTGTGGTGATTATCTCCTGGGGTACAGTGTGGTGATTATCTTCTGGGGTACAGTGTAGTGATTATCTCCTGGGGTACAGTGTGGTGATTATCTCCTGGAGTACAGTGTAGTGATTATCTTCTGGGGTACACTGTGGTGATTATCTCATGGGGGTACATTGTAGTGGATATCTTTTGGGGTACAGTGTGGTGATTATCTCCTGGGGTACAGTGTGGCGATTATCTCCTGCGGTACTGATTACTGATTATCTCCTGGGGTACAGTGTAGAGATTATCTACTGTGGTAAAGTGTGGTTATTATCTCCATGGGTACAGTGTAGTGATTGTCTCCTGGGGTACAGTGTGGTGATTATTTCCTGGGGTACAGTGTGGTGATTATCTCATGGTGTACAGTGTAGTGATTATCTCCTGGGGTACAGTGTGGTGAATATCTCCTGGTGTACCGTGTAGTGATTATCTCCCGCGGTACAGTGTGGTGATTATATACTGTGGTACAGTGTAGTGATTATCTCCTGGTACAGCGTGGTGATTATCTACTGTGGTACAGTGTGGAGATTATCTTCTGGGGTACAGTGTGGAGATTATCTTCTGGGGTACAGTGTTGTGATTATCTCCTGGGGTACAGTGTAGTGATTATCTCCTGGGGTACAGTGTGGTGATTACCTCCTGGGGTACAGTGTAGTGATTATCTCCTGGGTACAGTGTAGTGATTATCTCCTGGGGTACAGTGTGGTTATTACCTCCTGTGGTGCTGATTACTAATTATCTCCTGGGGTACAGTGTTGTGATTATCTCCTGGGGTACAGAATGGTGATTATCTCCTGGGGTACAGTGTGGTGATTATCTCCTGGGGTACAGTGTAGTGATTATCTCCTGAGGTACTGTGTTGTGATTAACTCCTGAGGTACAGTGTAGTGATATTCTCCTGGGGTACAGTGTAGTTATTATATCCTGGGGTACAGTGTGATGATTATCTCCTGGGGTACTGTGTAGTGATTATCTACTTGGGGTACAGTGTGGTGATTATCTCCTGGGGTACAGTGATTGATTATCTCCTGTGGTGCTGATTACTAATTATCTCCTGGGGTACAGTGTTGTGATTATCTCCTGGGGTACAGAATGGGGATTATCTCCTGGGGTGCTGTGTGGTGATTATCTCCTGGGGTACAGTGTAGTGATTATCTCCTGGGATACAGTGTGATAATTATCTCCAGGGTACAGTGTAGTGATTATCTCCTGGGGTACAGTGTGGTTATTACCTCCTACGGTACAGTGTAGTGATTATCTCCTGGGGTACAGTGTGGTTATTATCTCCTGGGGTACAGTGTGGTGATTATCTCCTGGGGTACAGTGTAGTGATTATCTCTTGGGGTACAGTGTGGTAATTATCTCCTGGGGTACAGTGTGGTGATTATCTCCTGGGGTACAGTTTGGTGATTATCTCCTGAGGTACAGTGTAGTGATTATGTCCTGGGGTACACTGTGGTGATTGTCTCCTGGGGTACAGTGCAGAGATTATCTACTGTGGTACAGTGTGGTTATTATCTCCATGGGTACAGTGTAGTGATTGTCTCCTGGGGTACAGTGTGGTGATTATTTCCTGGGGTACAGTGTGGTGACTATCTCCTGGGGTACAGTGTAGTGATTATCTCCTGGGGTACAGTGTGGTGATTTTCTCCTGGGGTACAGTGTAGTGATTATCTCCTGTGGTACAGTGTGATGATTATCTCCTGGGGTACTGTGTAGTGATTATCTCCTAGGGTTCAGTGTGGTGATTATCTCCTGGGGTACAGTGTGGTGATTATCTCCTTGGGTACAGTGTGGTGATTATCTCCTGTGGTGCTGATTACTAATTATCTCCTGGGGTACAGTGTAGTGATTATCTCCTGGGGTACAGTGTAGTGATTATCTCCTGGGGTACAGTGTGGTGATTATCTCCTGGGGTACAGTGTAGTGATTATCTCCTGGGGTATAGTGTAGTGATTATCTCCAGGGGTACAGTGTAGTGATTATGTCCTGGGGTACAGTGTGATGATTATCTCCAGGGGTACTGATTACTGATCATCTCCTGGGGTACAGTGTGGTGATTATCTCCTGGGGTACAGTGTAGTTATTATCTCCTGGGGTACAGTGTGGTGATTATCTCCTTGGGTACAGTGTGGTGATTATCTGCTGGGGTACTGATTACTGATCATCTCCTGGGGTACAGTGTGGTGATTATCTCCTGGGGTACAGTGTAGTTATTATCTCCTGGGGTACAGTGTGGTGATTATCTCCTGGGGTACAGTGTAGTGATTATCTCCTGGGGTACAGTGTAGTGATTATCTCCAGGGGTACAGTGTAGTGATTATCTCCTGGGGTACAGTGTGATGATTATCTCCAGGGGTACAGTGTGGTGATTATTTCCTGGGGTACAGTGTAGTGATTATCTCTTGGGGTACAGTGTGGTGATTATCTCCTGCGGTACTGATTACTGATCATCTCCTGGGGTACAGTGTGGTGATATCTCCTGGGGTTACGTTGTAGTGATTATCTCCTGGGGTACAGTGTGGTTATTGTGTCCTGCGGTACAGTGTAGTGATTATCTCCTGGGGTACAGTGTGGTTATTATCTCCTGGGGTACAGAGTGGCGATTATCTCCTTAGGTACAGTGTAGTGATTATCTCCTGGGGTACAGTGTGGTTATTACCTCCTGCGGTACAGTGTAGTGATTATCTCCTTGGGTATAGTGTGGTTATTATCTCCTTGGGTACAGTGTGGTGATTATCTCCTGGGTACAGTGTAGTGATTTTCTCCTGGGGTACAGTGTAGTGATTATCTCCTTTGGTACAGTGTGGTGATTATCTCCTGGGGTACAGTGTTGTGATTATCTCCTGCGGTAAAGTGTGGTGATTATATACTGTGGTACAGTGTAGAGATTATCTACTGTGGTACAGTGTGGTGATTATCTCCTGGAGTACAGTATTGTGATTATCTCCTGCGGTACAGTGTGGTGATTATATACTGTGGTACAATGTAGTGATTATCTCCTGGTACAGTGTGGTGATTATCTACTGTGGTACAGAGTGGAGATTATCTCCTGGGGTACAGTGTAGTGATTATCTCCTGGGGTACAGTGTGGTGATTATCTCCTGGGGTACAGTGTGGTGATTATCTCCTGGGGTACAGTGTGGTGATTATCTCCTGGGGTACAGTGTAGTGATTATCTCCTGGGGTACAGTGTGGTGATTATCTCCTGGGGTACAGTGTAGTGATTATCTCCTGGGGTACAGTGTGGTGATTATCTCCTGGGGTACAGTGTGGTGATTATCTTCTGGGGTACAGTGTGGTGATTTTCTCCTGGGGTACAGTGTAGTGATTATCTCCTGGGGTACAGTGTGGTGGTTATCTCCTGGGGTACAGTGTGGTGATTATCTCCTGGGGTACAGTGTGGTGATTATCTCCTGGGGTACAGTGTGGTGATTATCTTCTGGGGTACAGTGTGGTGATTATCTCCTGGGGTACAGTGTAGTGATTATCTCCTGGGGTACTGTGTGGTGATTATCTCCTGGAGTACAGTATTGTGATTATCTCCTGCGGTACAGTGTGGTGATTATATACTGTGGTACAGTGTAGTGATTATCTCCTGGTACAGTGTGGTGATTATCTACTGTGGTACAGTGTGGAGATTATCTTCTGGGGTACAGTGTTGTGATTATCTCCTGGGGTACAGATTAGTGATTATCTCCTGGGGTACAGTGTAGTGATTATCACCTGGGGTACAGTGTAGTGATTATCTCTTGGGGTACAGTGTGGTGATTATCTCCTGGGGTACTTATTACTGATTAACTCCTGGGGTACAGTGTGGTGATTATCTCCTGGGGTACAGTGTAGTGATGATCTCCTGGGGTACAGTGTGGTGATTATCTCCTGGGGTACAGTGTGGTGATTATCTCCTGGGGTACAGTGTAGTTATTATCTCTTGGGGTACAGTGTAGTGATTATCTCCAGGGGTACAGTGTAGTGATTATCTCCTGGGGTACAGTGTAGTGATTATCTCCTGGGGTACAGTGTAGTGAATATCTCCTGGGGTACAGTGTGGTGCTTATCTCCTGGGGTACTTATTACTGATTATCTCCTGGGGTACAGAGTGGCGATTATCTTCTGGGGTACAGTGTGGTGATTATCTCCTGGGGTACAGTGTGGTGATAATCTCCTTGGGTACAGTGTGGTGATTATCTCCTGGGGTACAGTGTGGTGATTATCTCCTGGGGTACAGTGTGGTGATTATCTCCTGGGGTACAGTGTAATGATTATCTCTTGGGGTACAGTGTGGTGATTATCTCCTGGGGTACAGTGTAGTGATTATCTCCTGGGGTACAGTGTAATGATTATCTCTTGGGTACAGTGTGGTGATTATCTCCTGGGGTGCTGATTACTAATTATCTCCTGGGGTACAGTGTAGTGATTATCTCCTGGGGTACAGTGTGGTTATTATCTCCTGGGGTACAGAGTGGCGATTATCTTCTGGGGTACAGTGTGGTGATTATCTCCTGGGGTACAGTGTAGTGATTATCTCCTGGGGTACAGTGTGGTGATTATCTCCTGGGGTACTGTGTAGTGATTATCTCCTGGGGTACAGTGTGGTGATTATCTCCTGGGGTACAGTGTAGTGATTATCTCCTGGGGTACAGTGTGATTATTATCTCCTGGAGTACCGTGTGACTATTATCTCCTGGGGTACAGTGTGGTTATTATCTCCTGGGGTACAGTGTGGTTATTATTTCCTGGGGTACAGTGTAGCGATTATCTCCTGGGGTACAGTGTGGTGATTATCTCCTGGGGTACAGTGTGTTCCCCAGGAGAACCTAGTGTGTTCACCTAGATGTGCTCTGCTAGATGTGCTCATTTAGATGTGTTCACCTAGATGTGCTCACCTAGATGTGCTCACCTAGATGTGTTCACCTAGATGTGCTCACTTTAGTCATCAGGGTTAAGTATTACCGAGAACTAAAACAGATTTTTTACTTTTTAATTTGTATTTCTGGAAATGATCACATTGCGAGAATTTTATGTGTATGATTAGAACAAATTAATAACAGTGTATTTAGCGTATTAATGTTTGATTTTTATTTGACTTTAGTTCGCTGCAAGAGCTGAAAGATAGAAGCAACACATCGATGGAACTTGACTTTATTGTGTATTAAACTCGTAAGATTTAAATATTTGCCATAAATCTTTAACAAAAAAGTTCTTCAAGGGTTTTTTTCTATATTGAAGATTTTATTTAATATAATTCTAATTATATTGTCTAACCGGCGAAGTCGTTAAATACCAAGATATTACCTCAGTTCAAAATCCAAATAGAAACAATCCTCATGAACCATGGGGGGGGGGGAGGGGGGGGGGGGGAGGGGGGGATCTTTGACAAGCCGATGGCTTCCACTATCCGTCGAGGACACTAGAGACAGGTAAATTCAGGTACAAATCTCCCACGTTCGTTATTGTGTCTTTATTTTTTAACATATAGCTAGCTCAACCTGTAATTTGTAATTACTTATATTGAAGGGGATAGTAAGACACTGCTATGTACCTACATTTGTAATGTAAAAACATTATTAATATATTAAAACAATTTCGTAGCAGAGCGTAGTTTCGATCTACGGACCTCTGGGTTATGGGCCCAGCACGCTTCCACTGCGCCACTCTGCTGCTCATATTATTTGGATGATACATTTTATACATCTTTTATAATATTATAATTGGTAATATTTTCATCATAAATAAAAGTATCAGTGTTTCTGCGCAGTAACGCACCAGTACGTACTGATCTTGCGCATGTGATGCGCACATCATGGCTACTGTGCACAGCCAGCTGCGTATGACATACATCATAGCATGGGTATGTGATCACTGCTGCACACGATGGGTATGGGTTCACTACCACTCATGAACAGGACATGTATTGGAGGCACTAACGCTCACAGGATAGGTATACATGGGGTCTACAGGATAAGTATGGGATCCACTCAGCCCTGGAGGCTGATCTATCGTGTTTGTTGAGGTCTATAGCAACTCTTCTTGCATGTAAACATTCCAAGCATAAGAATTATATTTAGTGTCTGGACCGAGATTCATCAGTCAGTTACGCAAGTACTTACGAATATGTTATCTCAATCTTTGGCGACTTTACACATATTAAACAGTTGATGAGCTCCGAAGGACTGGGAGGCTGTTTATAATTATATATTATTTTCTAAATTGTTGTGTTATGCCGCCAAAACTCGGTATGTAGATGTTCAACCCGTCCTCCTAATAGAACGGCGCCTTTTGACGAATACTCTTCCCAAGACCAACAATTGTTGTACTAGAAAATGGTAGCGGCTCGTGAAACTGCAGCCCATCCTCTTGTGTTGGTAGTACTTATAGTAACGGTGAGGACCAAAGTTAATATATCGACGAACAACGCTATTAGAAACTAGAAATTTGAACTATTGACTTTAGACAAACTGGAAAAAGGTTTTATATTTATGTTACAAAGACAACCTTAACTAACTGAACCTTCCTAGTCCTAATACACGCTATCTGAGGCGTAATATCGTACATATATGTGTGCTATACTAGACCTAGGAATATATATGTTTTTTGTAGCTTTATTTTTTCAGACTATGAAGTGATTAGTACTATATACTTCACTTCCGACTATAAAGAGTCTATAATTAAGACTATAATTAAGACCAGACTATACTATAAAGTGATTAGTAAGTACTGTAATGACTTAGTACGTCAACGTTTGTACTATGGAGCATATACAACAACTACTGTGTAAACAGGAGGATGGGTCGCGACGTTGACATACTGTGCCGTTCTCTGTTGTGTTAGGATAAGGTCACTTACGCGCGAGAGTTTGTTGACGTTGGCAGACTTGAGGAGGACGGGCTGGATCACGGGGCCAAGTGTGACATCGCTGTCAAGTGTGTTATGTCGGTCTTGTCTGAGGTCAACCCCTAGAGTTGGCCTAAATAATCGCCCCCGGGTGGGCTCGAACCAACCTTTCGGTTAACAGCCGAACGCGCTAACCAATTGTGCCACGGAGGCTCGAGGAACGTTCTTAACAAACTTGTAATAAGGCGGAATTACTTAGATATCAAGTGTAATAATTATCTGAGTTTACTTGAGAGTTACTTATAGTTGCCTCGATCGGGACAGGAGGCCGGTGGTTTGTCGAAGGTCCCCCCATTTGCCTTGATGATCTTTTCCTGATGATGATAATTCCTATAGTGTCCGAGCCGGTCGGCCGAGCGGACAGCACACTGACTTCTGGTCCCGGGTTCGATCCCGGGCGCCGGCGAGAAACAATGGGCAGAGTTTCTTTCACCCTATGCGCCTGTTACCTAGCAGTAAAACAGGTACCTGGATGTTAGTCAGCTGTCACGGGCTGCTTCCTGGGAGTGGAGGCCTGGTCGAGGACCGGGCCACGGGGACACTAAAGCCCCGAAATCATCTCAAGATGCTTAAAGTAACCTTGTGTCTAGTGGTCACGACGGAGACGGGAAGTCGGCAGCTTGTCAATGGTTCCCCCATTTTTCCTAAGTTTCCTCCTTTATTTCCCTAATTATCCTCCTTCCCCCCCCCCCCCACAAAAAAGAGTAACAACAACAAAAAAGACTCTGGGGTTGGAGTCCCTGTGCCTTCTTTTACCAACTTCGAGGTTAACTCCGGAGCTGGAGCCCCCTGGGGGCAGTTCCTTGTTGCTTTCAACCTCGTCCTGACAGTTCCTGCGACGGCGCTGGAACCTGTCTTATTGGTGTTTGCCTTTCCAATTGAGACGTTCTGTGCTGTGGAGAGGGCGACCTGCTGCATGGGTGACAGCTTCTCCCCCGTATCAACCTACCCTGGCTCAGCACCCTGGTGAGGCCACTCCAGACCGACAACCAGAGCCCAACTCCATAGTCTCCTGAGACAGATGGACGCCTACTACTTGGATGGTCCACCAGTTTTTACATTCTTGTAAAGCCACTAGCACGCATAGCGTCTCGGGCAGGTCCTTTATCCTAATACAGCTAAGTTCTAAGATTAATATTAATCTTAATTAATAACTATGGAATACGACCCGTCAAATCGTTTCACTGCTGGGTGAAGAGAGGCGTAATGTTAAGGATTGGAACCCAGTCAATCCTCCCCAGCCAGGATACGAACCCAGACTATACTGTTCGCGAAGTGCTGGGGCTAGTGTTTCACCACTGCGCCACGGGGACTGCATGCACGGGGACCAGTCATTGAAAGTTGCACAACAATTGTGAACTCTAATAAGAAAGTCAACTTTATTTTCAAGGAAAATAAAGTTATTGAACTGTAAACATCTCTGGTGCGGCCATATTTGGACTGCTGTATCAAGCATAGAGGCCTCAGCTTCACAACATATCTGCTTTGGAGAAAGTACAACACAGAGCGACAAAAAGCATCTCAGAACTATATCGGCTCCCATACCAGGAACGGTTGAGGGCCCCAGGACTAACACAGCAAGCCAGACGGGGCATGGTGGCTCCCATACCAGGAACGGTTGAGGGCCCCAGGACTAACACAGCAAGTCAGACGCAGCATGGTGGCTCCCATACCAGGAACGGTTTAGGGCCCCAGGACTAACACAGCAAGTCAGACGCAGCATGGTGGCTCCCATAGAAACTTATAAAATACTGAACAAATTGGAGGATTTAGTGAATCCAGACCACTTCTCTAAAAGGTCACATGTAACATATACATAACGCAAAAGCTTGATCAAGCTCAACAGGTTACCATCACACCCCCTTCATCCATCCACACAGCTCTAGTATCAGCTAAATATTGGTACTGGTAATGCCTCGAAAGAGCCCGAGCCTCCTCTTACGGGCTATTCATGCTCGAGCCACCTTTAGGAAAGCTTAATCTTTATCAATCAATCAAGTCAAAATATATGAAAAAAAACGTTTTTCCACCCAAAGGGCTATTGTGAGAGAGTGTCTCCCAAGATTCTCCCACAGCTGACTGGAATGGCTCATTGCTGTGCACAGTGCACCGATCTTGTGCACAAGGTCCTATTTCTGTTAACCCTGGATAGTGATCTGGCATGTTGGGTATCTCCAGAATGCCCACTTAACCAGGAACACTTTCATAATACGGAGGCCGCCGTATGTCCAGGCAGGAAGTAGATACAGGGAGTTAAGCTTACTTGCCACCGAAGGGTCACCTTGGTCAATTCAAAGTTGTTCAATGTCAACCAATATTAATTTTCTAGTTGTATATGAAAAGTGCTACAATTGTCCCAAGTTTCAGTACTGCAGCGTAAATAGAAAGGGAGATTTTTTTGTTTTTTTTTCAACGTTTTTTACACATTTTCAAGTCCACACTTCAGAACACACGTTTCAGATATAATTATTCTGTGACACTTTTCTAACACATTAGCATATAATAAAGGACCTTGAGATATAGAATTTCCAAAACATCTTTAGTTTTCCTAATACAAATGCTCGAAGTTCCCCAAAAATTTTTTGCAAATATGGCATGTTTATTGCTATTATAAAATCAATAAATGAACTTAGAGAAAAATGAAACTCTCCAATGTAGAGACATGCCCTCCACATATACTGTGTAAGTTTCATGTAAATTGAATAAAAAATGAATCAGTTTTGTAAACGTTTGTGTCAATTGAAAAAAAAACAGAAATGAATGAAGTCTAAGGTTCTAAAATCTGTGGCTGAGGTTGACATCAACCAATTTTCTCCAAAATTGGCGTCCTTACAGATAGGCTTACGTACAGTCAGGTGTGTAAGTTTGATGCAAATCGCCCGAAAAAAACTAATTAAAAAAAAAAAGTTTTTTTTTTCTTAAATTTGTTTTCCAATTAAACTAATTATAATATTTGTTTAATATATGCTATTATGATAGCAAAGAGTCATAGCTATGATTTCAGTTGACACTTTTGATTGATAATCGATTTTGACCATTTTGGCATAATTTTCACAACTACTTCAATATTTTTTTCTCCCTTCCTATTTATGCTACGATGCTGAAACTTAGACCAGATGAAACACTTTTCATATAGAACTTGTCAAAAAAGTTTTATTGAAATCGAACGAGTTTTCAATTGTTGCATCTTTAGGGCAAATTGGAATCTGAGGCCCCCTTAAGTATACTTGCCACCGAAGGGTCAGTGGGTACCTTGCCCGGTGGGAGCGTGAGAGCAGAGGGGAGACGCCAGCAGCGTCTGACCTCTGGGGTCAACCGGCGCGATGGTGAATAACAGCTATGACGTGTTCATGACGTCACTCCTACTACTGCTCATCGAACGAGCTAATATGATTGGTTCCCGCCCATTTGCTGTAATGCTATTGGTCAAATTAAAACTCTTTTTGTGTTGTGTGCCACGAGATGCCCGGCACCCTTTAAAAACCCATTCTTGTGAGGGATCTCTAGTAAAGTGGACGTGTTCTGTTCAGTCTACCGGCCAATAGACTGAACACCGTCTATTCCTCACCGTCAAGTTAACTCAGAGTCTGAAGATTATACGACACACTTGTCCAGAATCACGAGTGGGTGGGGAAGTGCAACCGATGGGGAAGTGTTACTCAGGATAAGTAGTGTTTACATTATTAGTTTTGTGTTCCATTATAGTGGTACACTTTAGAGTGGTGTTACAATTGGTGGTGTTACAAATTGTAACACTGCTCTATTGTAACACCACTATAATGGAACACTACTATAATGGTTACTAAACTAATAATGTAAACACTACTTTTCCTGAGTAACACTTCCCCATCGGTTGCACTTGGTAACACTGTTATGAGCTGACATATGATGGTTACACCGGAACTAAAAAGTACACTGCCAACAAGGAAATGTTAACACAGGATTAAATACGCTGCCACCATCTGCCTTTGACCATTGAGACTATATCAAGCAACGAGGCAAGAAACATGGCTTGACTTGGAGAGTACGTTCTATGACTGTCATTAATTATGAAAACGGTTGTCAGCCACTATATCCAAAAAGGCTAAGAGGATTCAACAATTGACACAGACGGGAAATTTAACATGAGTTTATTGAGACCAAAATTATGTCAATCACCACTTATAAATCCTACTCTAACACTGGCAAAAAGTTAAGAAATTTGGACATGGAACAAAACCTCAGAGATCACACACGTTACCTTAAGACCTGTCTCTCCCTGGCTGAGATGTTCTTCACAGCCCTCTCTGGACCCCGGTGTCTGGCACTCTGTCCTACTAAGTCCCTACAGGACCTCTATATACAACCCCCACAGGGGGGAGGGGGGAGATCTGCTGTTGCTACCTACCCCAAGAATGTAAAAGATCGGCCACACGTGTACAAACACTCAAGAAATATTTCAATAAGCTTGTTTGACATTCACCATACACTCTTCAAGAGAGGAGTTATTAATTACATGTGTGACTGACCTTTGACCTGGCCAAAAGGAGGAGATCCAAGGATGTTTACACATAAGAATCTGGAGTCTAATTCCCTTGCATGAAATATTACATACTTGAAACTATGCTGACTAAGACTAACCCAGGAATTTTTTTGTAATCAACATACAAGATAAACCGGAGGTCATCTGGGCTGACCTCTTGGAGAAGGCTTCCCTGGGTGTGAACTCTAAGGGGGGGGGGGAGGTCATGGGTGTTACATCAGCAACGATCGCCGGTGTCTCAGTGATAACCGCCGACGAGGAGGTAGGTCAGCCAGGTCTCTTCAATCAACAGCAGCAGGAGACACACCGAGATGTTAAGGTTGATGATCAGCTGTCTGAAGATCAAGTCGACCAGGTTACTTGACTGGTAGCAGAGTACAAGGAGGTACTCTCTGATGTCACTAGAGTAGCAAAGGTAGAGGGTTACCGCATACCTTTGCTAGAACAGCAAGCGGTACGAACAAAACCATATCGGACAGAAATGGAGAACTCAGCATTCTCGACGCTCAAGAAGAAGCTGACTGAAGCACCCATCCTTAGATTACCAGATTCTACCAGGGAGTACATCATACGGACAGATGCCTCAAATACAAGTATTGGTGCTGTACTCATGCAAGAGTACGATGGTGAAATCTGGCCAGTTACGTACTCCAGTCGTAAACTGAGCGATGCTGAGCAGAAGTACTCCACTGTAGAAAAGGAACTCCTTGCTGCTGTCGTGGGAGTAAAGAAATTCTACCAGTATCTCTATGGTAAACGTTTCACGTTTCAAGTAGATCACCAACCCCTCAGCCACATCGGTAGGCTTAAAAACGCAAACCCTTAAACAATGCGCTGGGTGTTGTTCCTTCAACAGTTCACATTCCGCATGGTTTACATAAAGGGAGCTGACAACGTAGGTGCTGACTGGTGGAGTAGGTCAGGGGTGATTAACGAGGCGTCGAAGGAAGGAGACATGAGCGAGGAAATGCAACGTGAATCACCGGACACTGGTTCCCAGTGTGTCTCTGATGTTTCACGCATGACACAGGTGGAGAGAGGCAAGACTAGTGGACAGACTAGCGCCACTCAGGGTTTCGAGGCGTTGAGCCAACCCAGACCTGGAGCTACGTCCGACCACAGTGCCTGCTCAAGATCTGAACAGATAGCCACATGTGACCCGGTGACTAAAGAAATTCCTCACTTACCAGAAGAGAATAGTCTAGACGAGGACCTGCCTCGCCTAGCTGTATAGAAGACGGGGGTTTGCTAGACCCAGCCGCGCCACGTGCACTCAGCGCTGTGCACGTGCGTCAGCGGTGTGAGGTCTGAACGAGCGCCACTATGTGGGCTCGATCTTTGTTAGGGGGTGTTGTGAGAGAGTGTCTCTCAAGATTCTCCCACAGCTGACTGGAATGGCTCATTGCTGTGCACAGTGCACCGATCTTGTGCACAAGGTCCTATTTCTGTTAACCCTGGATAGTGATCTGGCATGTTGGGTATCTCCAGAATGCCCACTTAACCAGGAACACTTTCATAATACGGAGGCCGCTGTATGTCCAGGCAGGAAGTAGATACAGGGAGTTAAGCATACTTGCCACCAAAGGGTCAGTGAGTACATGGCTGGTGCCCGCGGGAGAGACAGAGGGTAGACGCCAGACCGTCTGACCTCTGGGGTCAACCGGCGCGATGGACAATAACAGCTATGACGTGGTCGTGACGTGTTCATGACGTCACTCCTACTACTGCTCATCGAACGAGCTAATATGATTGGTTCCCGCCCATTTGCTGCAATGCTATTGGTCAAATTGTAACTCTTTTTATGTTGTGTGCCACGAGATGCCCGGCACCCTTTGCAAACCCATTCAAGTGAGGGATACCAAACCAAGAGGACGTGTTCTGTTCTGCCTATCGGCCAATAGACTGAACAACCGTCCATTCCTCACCGTCAAGTTAACTCAGAGTCTGAAGATTATACGACACACTTGCCCAGAATCACGAGTGGGAATATATTATTCAGAAGCCTAAAGTGACAAATCTCCAGAGCGAAACAGACTGGTATCAGGTAACCCCTGGTGACAAAGATCGTTGTGAGTGACTTAGAGTGAACTAAGGCAGTGCTGCCGCCTAAGTAACCTGTGTGTGACTTTACCTCAAGTGTACCTGCATGGTACCACAGCCGCCACGAGCGTGTACCCCAGTACCTCGAGTGCCCGCCGCCACCGCCCCACTACTATGTGACGTCACCACCTTACTCATCGCCAGCGCCAGTGTGTGTGCGGGTGTCTGTCTGTTAAGCATACAGCCTGCCCTACTGCAAGTACCCTCCGTGTCTACGAGCGAAGCCAGTTGTCAGGCCACCTACGAGTGCTTGTATAAATGTGCCTGAGTGAGTGAGTGAGTAAGAGAGGTACCTATATCTGTAAGTACAAGATCTTGTCATTGTTTTATTGTGTCTGTGTTGATCTGAGGTATCAACCACAGTTCTCACCTTCTCATACCTGTCACACCTTATAGGTGAATCGACGGTGAACGCGTGTTTATCTGTGTGGTATCACGGCATTTCACTCGTCTGTTGAATGTGAGCTTCACATACACCACACATTTAGTTATTGTGTGTGATTATTATTGTGCATGTTATTGCCTGTCCCATTGACAGTGTAGTTGTTGAGTTATTGCATATCATCATTACCGAGTATCCGGTTGGAACTCTTGTGATCCCTTTGCATACCGGCAGTTAGGTTGCCGTGTTAATGATTGGGTGTCAACTGTGTTAAGGTAGGTGTTTCTCCACGAGTGGATACGAGTCGTTTAGCCAGACGTCAAGAGCCTCGCTAATACAACCATAGCTTTGCTGACGCCAGTCTAAAGTAAATCAAGCACCCTGTGTATTAGTGGTTAAGTTAGTAAATAAACTACTGTTAAGCTTTATGCGGTGTTTCCGTTGAACCTCTGAATACTGCCAACATTACTCAAGCCTTCAGCTACAAGTGTCTTCAACACCGAGTTGCCTAATTCACTAAACTATAAATGTGATGAGGACCCTAGGAGTCCCTTAAAGTGTTAAATCATTGAGGAGATTCCAACGATCAACGTGGAGCAGGACCAGGTGAGGCTAGTCTGAGAAGAGACCCTCAAGGACTCTAACTCGACCTTGCTCCCAGGCCCTGTACGGTTGCTCTCGTATTTTCTATTCTGCTAATTCCGACAGTTTCGTGAAGCGTCTGCCACATGTACATTGGCGACGTACGCATTGCAGTCGTGAAAGCAAAAAAGAAAACCCCCACAGTCCACTCACAGGATGAGTGACGCTGCCCAATACTGTCACTATGGCGGTGTGTCCACTCACAGGATGAGTGACGCCGCCCAATACTGTCACTATGGCGGTGTGTCCACTCACAGGATGAGTGGCGCTGCTCAATACTGTCACTATGGCGGTGTGTCCACTCACAGGATGAGTGGCGCTGCCCAATACTGTCACTATGGCGGTGTGTCCACTCACAGGATGAGTGGCACTGCCCAATACTGTCACTATGGCGGTGTGTCCACTCACAGGATGAGTGGCGCCGCCCAATACTGTCACTATGGCGGTGTGTCCACTCACAGGATGAGTGACGCTGCCCAATACTGTCATTATGGCGGTGTGTTCACTCACAGGATGAGTGACGCTGCCCAATACTGTCACTATGGCGGTGTGTCTACTCACAGTATGAGTGACGCTGCATAATACTGTCCCACAGTGATAAAATACGGAAAAAATAGTGTAATAAGGAAATGTGGATCTAGGAATTAGTAATAAAGTGAGTGAGTACCATTGCAAGCCGGAAATTAGGCAGAAAATTCCTAGTAAGAATACAAGCAAAGAATAAATCAGTGTTATAAGTCGAGTAACTGGAAACTGGTGACATCAACCTGGGACAACAAGAGGTCACCTGTACCAACCTGGGACCAGCTTCGCTACCCTACGCTAAGTACCTGCCATAAAGTTTGAATAAAATAACATACGTAATATTACAAATATACGGTATACATATAATATTATAAATATTAAATATATAAATATATACATATAATTTTATAAAGAGTTAAAAGGACTGACATCAACAAGTGATCCATACAGTGAACCACAAATACAACACAATACACCAGACAATGGAGAGGTGTGGCGAGTGTTCGGGAGTACTGGGAAGACGTAATGTAGGCGTCAAGTGTTGCATCTGTAACATAAGATTCCACCTCGGCTGTACAGAATTATCTCCTGGATGCACAAACAGTCAAGGAGTTTACTGGGTTTGCAAAGATGACAGATTAATGTTAGAGAACATAACTAAACTGATGAAAGACATTCCCGAGTCACAGAGATTATCATTCACAGACAGGCTACCAGTGATATATGCGAACTGGGAAAAGTCAACATTGGATAACGACCAAAACTCAGGAACAGATAGTTTAGAGAACCGCAGCAGTAATGTGGAGGAGGAGACTATTGTGGTACAAAATAACAGCAATATTGCAGAGTCAGATAATATAAACAATGAGAGCAACAGTGAGACAGAGTGCATAGATGAAGGAATTGGGACGAAAGACGGAGATGGCTCCAATAAAGAGGTAGACAAGACAGACACAGGTATAAATACCTTGAAAAACGCAAAACCGGAACACATTTGCAAATTCTACGCTAAAGGAATATGCAAATATGGAAAATTAGGGGCAAAATGCCATTTTCTGCATCCTCGAAAATGCAGGAACATGTTGGAGAGGGGTACATGCCGTTTTGGAACAGGGTGTAGATACTTCCACCCTAAATTATGTCAATTTTCAATTAGGGACAAAAAATGCTACAATCTTCAGTGTCCGGAATTCCATGTGAGAGGTACAGAGCGTTATAGACGGGAAGATCAATATGACACTACTGGAAATTTTTTAGAGGAAGGCAGAAACAGAGTAGTAAATATAAGAGAGAGGAACAGTCAGATGGAACCACTACAGGATTACAGTGGGGAAGGGAGATACCCACAAGACTGGAATACAAATTATCAACAAGCACACAGGTACTACACCAGACAACACCCGTCCTACTACCAAAACTGGACGAATCACTTCCAAAACAACACACCCTGGACCGGGGTAGAGTGGGAGGAGAACTACCAAGGCCCACCAAAAGTGACACGCAATGTGGGAAATCATTCATATTTGCAAACATACAAGGCTTGATACCAAAATCAAGATATAAAGTTAAGTTCATAAATGGCCTCCTGAATCGAACTCAATATTTGGTGTATTTACAGAAACCCACACAAAAGACCACATGGATAGTGAAATCTGGATTCCGAATTATAATCTATATAGATGTGACAGAGTAATTAGGTCAAGTGGAGGAGTAGGTCTGTATATTAAAGAAGAGCTGGCATGCACAGAGCTCCTGAACTCGTCCAATGAGGTGGTAGAGGTACTTGGAATCAAGGTAGAAAATATGAATCTACTTATTATTTTAATATACAAACCGCCAGATGCAACAGTTGAGGAATTCACTGAACAGATCCACGAAATAGAGAATATACTTGATAACCTAGCAAACCCAGTTATTTCCAAACCTGGAAATAACCAACCACAGGTCAGAGAACTACTGAGATTCTGTGACAAATTCTCGCTCACTCAGCAGAATACAGAACCAACTAGGAACGAAAACACGCTGGACCTGATATTCACGAGCAATGAGGAGCTAATCAGAGACATTACTGTCTCAGATACTACGTACTCGGACCACAAGCTCATTGAAGTGCAAACTAACATTAATAACGGTAGTATGCCCAAGAGAAACAACAAGCGAGAAGGGCTATTCAATAAACTCCATTTTAATAATAAGAGGATAGACTGGGAGAAAATAAACAGGGAACTTACAAACATTCAATGGGAAAATGTTCTAAGAAATAAAAATCCTACACAGGGAATAGAAAAACTGACTTCTGAAGCATATGAAGTCTGTCTGAAACATGTTCCTTTGAGGAAAGCCAGAAAGAGATCCAACGTAGAAAGAGAACGCAGACGACATTACAAAAGGAGGAAGAAATTAACGGAAATGCTTAAGCAGACACGACTCTCCATACAAAGAAGAAATAATTTAAACAGGGAGATTGAAGAAATCGAACAGAGACTGAAGCATTCCTATCAGATTGAAGAAAGGCAATTAGAACAGAAAGCTATTCAAGAAATAAAGAAAAACCCAAAATATTTCTTCACATATGCTAAATCAAAAGCGTAAACCACTGCCAGTATTGGACCTATTCGTATTAGTGAAGGTTCATACACTGAGGATGACAAAGAAATTAGTGAAATCCTAAAAAAGCAGTATGAGGACATGTTTAGCACTCCGATACTCAGCATGAAAGTGGAAGATTCGACAATTTCTTCATGAATGATACTCAAACACCTGTAAATATAACTGATATCAACACGAGCGTGGCAGATTTTGAAACAGAAATTGACAATATGCCCATGCACTCAGCCCAGGGTAAAGACTCATGGAATTCAATATGTATAAAGAAATGTAAAGTGCCAGTAGCACAGGCACTCAGTAAGGTGTGGAGGAAGAGCTTGGACACGGGGGAGATACCAGATGTGTTTAAAGCAGCAGACATTGCCCCTCTACACAAGGGTGGTAGCAAAGCATTGGCAAAGAATTATAGACCAGTTGCACTAACGTCCCACATAATAAAAGTATTTGAGAGAGTGATCAGGAGTCAGGTCACTTAGATTCATGGAAACCAATGACCTTCACAATCCAGGCCAACATGGATTTAGAGCAGGAAGATCATGCCTCTCACAGCTATTTGACCACTATGACAAAATCACTGAGGCATTAGAGGAAAAACATAACGCAGATGTCGTATACACAGATTTTGCAAAGGCATTCGACAAATGGGACCATGGAGTGATTGCACACAAAATGAGGTCAATGGGTATAACTGGTAAAGTAGGACGCTGGATACTCAATTTCCTGTCGAACAGAACACAAAGAGTAACAGTCAATCAAGTAAAAACGAGTCCGAGCGCAGTTAAAAGCTCTGTACCTTAAGGTACAGTCCCTGCACCACTGCTGTTCCTTATTCTCATATCAGATATAGACAAAAACACAAGTCACAGCTTCGTGTCATCCTTTACAGATGATACAAAAATCAGCATGAAAATTACCTCTGCTGAAGACATTGATAAACTACAAACAGATATTAACAAAGTTTTCGATTGGGCAGCAGAAAATAACATGATGTTTAACGGTGATAAATTCCAGGTACTCGGATATGGCAAAAATGAGGATCTTGAACATAGTACAGGTTACAAAACGCAATCGAATCTGCCCATAGTAGGAAAACAACATGTCAAGGATTTGGGAATAATGATGTCCGACGACCTAACATTTAGGGAGCATAACCATGCAAGTATTGTGTCAGCCAGAAAAATGATAGGATGGATTACGAGAACCTTCAAGTCCAGAGATCCCATCACAATGGTTGTACTCTTCAAATCACTTGTATTGTCCCGTCTTGAGTACTGCTCAATACTCACTTCCCCCTTCAGAGCAGGAGAGATTGCTGAAATAGAGGGAATACAGAGAACATATACGGCATGCATAGACGAGATAAAGCACCTAAATTATTGGGATCGTCTCAAAGCTATCCAAATGTACTCACTAGAAAGGAGACGAGAGAGATACCAAATAATATACACATGGAAAATACTGGAGGGACAGGTCCTAAATCTACACAGTAAAATAACAACGTACTGGAGTGAACGACATGGAAGAACATGCAGAATAGTACCAGTGAAGAGCAGAGGTGCCATGGGCACAATCAGAGAACACTGTATGAAAATCAGAGGTCCACGGTTGTTCAACGTCCTACCAGCGAGCATCAGAAATATTACTGGAACAACCGTGGACATCTTCAAGAAGAAACTAGATTGTTTCCTTCAAGGAGTGCCGGACCAACCGGACTGTGGTGGGTATGGGGGCCTGATGGCCGCTCCAAGCAACATCCTGGTGGACCAAACTCTCACAAGTCAAGTTTGACCTCGGGCCGGGCTTGGGGAGTAGAAGAACTCCCAGAACCCCATCAACCAGGTATCAACCAGAACCCATCAACCAGCCAAGGAATTTGCCATCTACTTTGTTACAAATTTGGGTATTGTTTATCCTGAGATTTATTTGATTTGAGGATTTATTGCCAAACAAAATATAGAAAGTTTTGCCAATATTGAGGGTGAGTTTGTTGGCAGTTAGCCAGTGATGGACTTTATTTACTTCAGTATTCACTGTGACATTTAGAGCAAGGGGGTCAGGACTGGAGTAAATGAAGGTTGTATCGTCAGCAAATAGAATTGGTTTGAGATGTTGGGAGGCATTTGGAAGGTCATTAATGTAGATGAGAAAGAGGAGAGGGCCAAGTATGCTGCCCTGAGGAACACCAATGTTGATGGGTAGAGAGGGAGAAATTGAATTATTCACAGAAACATACTGGAGCCTGTCAGTAAGGTAAGACTTAAGGTACTGCAGGGAGTGACCTCTGAGTCCATAATGTTGTAATTTAAGAAGAAGGTTTTGGTGGTTGACAGTGTCAAAAGCCTTACGCAGGTCCACAAATAACGCAACAGGGAACTCATTTTTATCAAGAGCTGCATGTATCAAGTTAATCATACTAATAAGTGCATCGTTAGTGCTTTTTTGGGGTCTGAAGCCATATTGACAAGAGCTAAGTATATTGAGTTTGGCTAGATAAGAGTAAAGCTGCTTGTAGATTAGTTTTTCAAACATTTTTGACAAGTTTGGCAGAATTGATATAGGTCTGAAGTTGTTGTTATCAGTGGGATCACCACATTTGTCGACAGGGGTTACTCTCGCTTTTTTTTAATATCTGGAAAGGTTTGGAGTTCAAATGACTTGCTGAAGAGCAATTCAATGGCAGGAGCTAAAGATCTGGAGGCTTTTTTGTAAATTAAAGTTGGTATCTCCTCAAGGGCACTAGACTTGGTTTTAAGGGAAAGGATTATGTCAGTAACATCAGTGGAAATAGTAGGCATTAGGTACAGAGACTGTGGATAGTTACCTGTAAGATAGTCCTGAATATTACTACTGGAAGATGGAATATCATTTGCAAGGGATGAACCAATGGAAGAGAAGAACCTATTGAACTCAAAAGCAGTATCAGAGGCTGAAAGCAGATCATCGATTTTTCACAGGAGTATTGGTTTGTTATTTAAAATCTTCTTTGATCCCAATATTTGTGAAATTGTACTTCATGTTTTCTTAATGTTGCCATTTGTGTGGGTAAATTTGTCTTCGTAGCATTTAATTTTGACTCTTCTAATTATTTTAGTTCGAAATGATAAGTATTTCTTTGAAAATTCTTGAAAAAGAAAATATTACTTATTTTCACTTAGTATTAAATCGGACTGTCAAAAATATTGTGAATATTTGAGTTTACCTAAAAAGCTGTATAGAAAACCACGACCTCACCTAACTGTCTTAGTGTTTGATGATAAGTATTTTATTGCTTCTTAATTACAATTAGTGCTTAACCTATAGTTATATTGATATTACAGTTTTATAAAACTAATAAAACAAAACTAAAATATATTATTAAATTATAAAGTAACTCAGGATATTTTCAAATTTTGTATAAAATCTCAATTGTTTATTAAAACTGAAAAAGAAATTTTTGATATTTAAAATTTGTGTACAGCAACTTTAACTTGAAAATTTCTTTCTAAAATTCTGAGTGTTTTAACAGAAAACGAGGAAAATAAATGGGGAGGTAAGTGCAACAGCTCCATAAGTGCAATTATGTACTATGTATGACAGTAGGAAATGTATTTATTACACTTGGTATTAAATCGTACTGACAATTCGGAGGATGATAGACGAGAGAGTAATAGAGCATCACCAGGGCAAGGCGAGGTACATAATATCTGCTCTTAGAAAGAATGCCAACAGTTTTAGGAACTTTTTTTTGCTATATTTAGAATGTGTCCCTGGAAATTCAGCTTGTTATCGATAAAGACACCAAGGAATTTACCATCTACTTTGCTACTAATATGGATTTTGTTTATTCTTAGATTAATTTGATTTGAGGATTTATTACCAAACAAAATATAGAAAGTTTTGTCAATGTTTAGGTTGAGTTTCTCATCAGTTACCCAAAGATGGACTTTATTTAATTCAGTATTTTTTTTCAATTCCACTGATGTTGATTCTAATTTCAATTTTTCTAATTCCTCTGATGTTAATGAGATAATCCTTTCCCTTAAAACTAAGTCAAGTGCCCTTGATGAGATACCATCTCTAATTTACAAAAAAAACTTCAGATTTCTAGCTCCTGCCATTGCATTGCTCATCAACAAATCACTTGAACTCCAAACCTTTCTGGATATTCTAAAAAAAAAATAAAAGCGAGAGTAACCCCAGTCAATAAATGTGGTATCCCACTGATGTCAACAATTACAGACTCCTATAATTCTGCCAACCTTGTCAAAAATATTTGAAAAGCTAATCTACAAGCAGCTTTTCTCCTATCTAACCATATCCAATATACTTAGCTCTTGCCAATATGGCTTCATACCCAAAAAAAGCACTAACGATGCACTGATTAGTATGATTAACTTGATACATGCAGCTCTTGATAAGAATGAGTTCCCTGTTGGGTTACTTGTGGATCTACGTAAGGCTTTATTCACAGTCAACTACCAAAATCTTCTTCTTAAATTACATCATTATGGAGTCAGAGGACACTCCCTGCAATAAATACCTTCAGTCTTACCTTACTGACAGGCTTCTGTGAATAATTCCATTTCTCCCACCCACCCACCCTTGGGGAGCCGGTCGGCCGAGCGGACAGCACGCTGAACTTGTCATCCTGTGGTTCCGGGTTCGTTCTCGGACGCCGGCGAGAAACAATAGGCAGAGTTTCATTCACCCTATGTCCCTGTTACCTAGCAGTAAAATAGGTACCTGGGTGTTAGTCAGCAGTCACAGGCTGTTTCCTGGGGGTGGAGGCCTGGTCGAGGACCGGGCCGCGGGGACACTAAAGCCCCGAAATCATCTCAAGATAACCCATCAACACTGGCGTTTCTCAGGACAGCATACTTTGCCCTCTTCTCTTTCTCATCTACATTAATGACCTTCCAAATGCCTCTCAACACCTCGACACCTGTACCAGTATGGGTGGGGTTAAAAGTAACAGAGGTATCCACTGAATCAACGGGGTGTTTATGGAGGAGAAATCATCAGGCCGTGTAGAATCCTGATGGTTGAGATCAAAGTATTTAGTCTATGTTGCAGAACCAAGCAAGGCGTGGAACCTATTAGCACTGGAAGGAATCGTGCGTGTGGTTGTGAGGGGGGGGGGGGGGTTGGTTGGCACCAAGCACCCCAAGTAAGAGGGGGGTAAGAGGCGCCCAGTTGTCACAATGAGAGAGGGAGCCACTCCAGGTGATGAGGTGGTCATCACTGGGGTCTTGGGGCTCAACCCTATCACTGAGGTGGGAGGTGACCGGGGGGGGGGGGGGGGGGGGGGGGTAATAAGGAGGGTCAAAGGAGTAGCTTGGTATGGGCCTAATGTAGTAAGGGCTACAGAGCCCAGTCTTCCAACACAGTCCGATTCCGGGGCTTGGTCGCCCACCCCACGAGCCTGGGAAGTTATAAGAGGATCATTCAGCTACATAGAAATGAGCTGGTAATAATTCAACCCGTTCTCGCACTTTCGTACAGTCAATATTGACTTATTAAATAAGTGCATATGTGACATACTAATTTATTGTGAATATTTTAGTTTACCTGGAAAAGCTTCATAGAAAACACCGACCTTACCTAACCTTCTTGGTATGTTAAGATAAGCATCTTATTGCTTCTTAATTACAATTATTACTTAACCTATTATAGGTATAGGATACCCGACAAGATGGTACCCCCCCCCCCACCCCAGGGGTGCATCATGAGTATACACCCCGCAATCACCACCTTAAGAACCGTCAGTCTATCGAGATCGGGTTTAGCAACACAGGCGAGGATTGACATCAAAAGCGTCCCCTCCCTCGCAACGTCGGGTACCACAGTTGTTTGAGTGAGAGTGTTCCTCCCCAAACATCCGGGCGTCAAAACAGAAGATGTTCGAAATAATAATCAAGAATGGCAAAAGGTCGGCGGGAAATGACAATTAGAAAGGAGAAAGGGGGAGAAGGCTAAACGAAACCTGAAGAAGAAATAGCATCCAGAAAAATTAGTGAAGATGGCCGAGGACTGCCCCATGGAGCATCATACCCCGGCAGCTGCCGCCAAGCCTCCTCACGTCAACAACGGGCTGGAATGTGAAGGGGTGACGGTAGGAGACCAACTCCATCGTCACCCGGCGTTAAACCCAAAATTACTGCGGCAGTCAACTACTGTCGGTTGGAAGGCAGTACAGGGGCTATGCTGACCCAAACCAACACTGCTGCAACCCTACCAACAGCCATGTTAACTCTGCCTCAGGGGAAAAGGAAACTACTAGTCAGGGGCTGTTTGATGAGGGTTCCAAGAAAACCTTTGTCACACAGAGGACGGCAGAACAAATGGAATTCAAACCAGTGATGCAGGTCACCCTGATTATACTTGGGTTTTTATCCAACAGTGGACCTAAACCCTACAACGTAGTCAAACCCTACATTCCCTTGGGTGGTTACCTCAGACCTGTATTCTCTATAGTCGTGGACACAATCCCATCTGACCTACATGTACCAGGTCTAGGGATCACAATTAAACATTTAAAACAGCAGCGAGTCAAATTAGCTGGCCCATAAAACAAATCTAAACGTATCAAAGATATAGGAGTGTTAATTGGGTAATATTATTATAAATTCATCTCTGGCAAACACCAATTGCACAGGATGACCGTACTGAACTCTGCAGGTGGAAAGTCCCATTGTGTGAAGAGAACTAGAATGGTGGAGATGTTATTATAGACTAGTGAAGACATTGACTCTTATACGTTTCACCTTTTTTAAGCCGGGTCTTTCCCTCTAACCCCGTCCACTCCCACAGCAGTACACAGGTGCACATAGTTACACAGCAGTACACAGGTGCATATAGTTACACAGCAGTACACAGGTGCACATAGTTACACAGCAGTACACAGGTGCACATAGTTACACAGCAGTACACAGGTGCACATAGTTACACAGCAGTACACAGGTGCACATAGTTACACAGCAGTACACAGGTGCACATAGTTACAAAAGCAGTGTGTAAACAAGAGGCTGGGTTGATATATTTGGAGGAGAGTGTGAAGCCCAGACTGTTACTGGGTCTCAGCCAGCAAGGGAGGCGCCACGCTGCCAGATGCATCAGTATAAACATTGCCCCAACATCCCAGTGGAGTGTTTAAGGCACTCAACAACGGGTCGTTAGCAGTGTCTCCTATGACCAACTGCTCATACCTTTCCATGCATGTAATATTCTTTTGTCTTGGTGTCGAGAATGGCTGATCTTAATTACCTCAGGGAATGTTATTGATGAACAATCGTCAAGGGACTTACCAATATTAGACATATATGTGCAAGTTAGTGTACCCATTTATTGTTGTCCATTATGTGGAGTGTTTGACCATATGTTGATTTATTGGTAACTATTTTGTCCAGGAAGTGAAGGTTATGTGGTGAAGATATTGAGCCCATGGGTACATTAGTTGTATGTACGGTTTTGGCCAGGATGTGAGATGTGAGGGTTATGTGGTGAGGATATTGAGCGCATGAGCACATTAGATATATGTACAGTTTTGACCAAAGGTTCACCTCAGTTACAGAGAAGACAGTCACGTGTGATATAAGATAATTAACAACATGTTTGTGACATGGTGTAACGGGAGTGTTGAGGAGAGTTCAAGAAGAGTACACTGAGGGGTTGTGGGTCCAACCTCAGTTAATATCAGTATTTGCCATGGTCATTTATTTGTATTAAATGTTCTTGAAGAAACATTTTGGAGTGCTCTTTTTCTCTTGAGTGGCTTTCTGTTTTAATTTACAAGGCTTTACAAGAATGTAAAAACATCATTGCCATGTATTCTTATAAACCAAATGTACCTACTTTTATATAAATAAATGGCATTTCTTCACTCTGGTATGGTTGGTGCACGTATGGTTGATGTGAGGCCTCACCAGGTGACTCTCTGGGTGTTACTGGCATCAGTGAAGTGCCAGAAGCAGAGCTTTCTTTCCTTCACAGTTGAGGGGAGGAACCAGTGGAGCTGGGGGTGCCCAAAGCCTCACAGGGACAACGACTATCCAAAGTGGACCTCTGGGCTCATATTGCTGCTCAGCAACGACAGCAGTGATTCTTGTTGACACTCCCAAGTTGGGTGAGAAAGAACTAAGAAATAATCCCCACCTGTTATGATATGAGGTTATGAACTTCCAATATATATATATATATATATATATATATATATATATATATATATATATATATATATATATATATATATATATATATATATATATATATATATATATTAGTATATTTTGGTAGCAGTCTTTCCTGTAGACATATATTATTAAATATGACCGAAAAAGCAAGATTAATAATTCTAACACGAATTTTCTCAATCTTTCGTACATTACGCTTCACTGTTGGAGGTAAATCAAAAATCACTTCTCCAAAATTCATTTTTATTTCTAGTCTGACGCGACACGGGCGCGTTTCGTAAAACTTATTACATTTTCAAAGACTTCACAAATACACAACTGATTAGAACTTACGTATCTCTGATTTTATATCTACATTTGAGTGAGGTGGGAGGGGTGATGTGGCATTAACACAAGACAGAACAAGAGGGGATATTAATAGGGTATTAAAAGTATCAACACAAGACAGAACAGAAACAATGGGTATTGAATAGAAGTGTTTGTAGAAAGCCTATTGGTCCATATTTCTTGATGCTTCTATATTGGAGCGGAGTCTTGAGGTGGGTAGAATATAGTTGTGCAATAATTGGCTGTTGATTGCTGGTGTTGACTTCTTGATGTGTAGTGCCTCGCAAACGTCAAGCCGCCTGCTATCGCTGTATCTATCGATGATTTCTGTGTTGTTTACTAGGATTTCTCTGGCGATGGTTTGGTTATGGGAAGAGATTATATGTTCCTTAATGGAGCCCTGTTGCTTATGCATCGTTAAACGCCTAGAAAGAGATGTTGTTGTCTTGCCTATATACTGGGTTTTTTGGAGCTTACAGTCCCCAAGTGGGCATTTGAAGGCATAGACGACGTTAGTCTCTTTTAAAGCGTTCTGTTTTGTGTCTGGAGAGTTTCTCATGAGTAGGCTGGCCGTTTTTCTGGTTTTATAGTAAATCGTCAGTTATATCCTCTGATTTTTGTCTGTAGGGATAACGTTTCTATTAACAATATCTTTCAGGACCCTTTCCTCCGTTTTATGAGCTGTGGAAAAGAAGTTCCTGTAAAATAGTCTAATAGGGGGTATAGGTGTTGTGTTAGTTGTCTCTTCAGAGGTTGCATGGCTTTTCACTTTCCTTCTTATGATGTCTTCGATGAAACCATTGGAGAAGCCGTTATTGACTAGGACCTGCCTTACCCTACAGAGTTCTTTGTCGACTTGCTTCCATTCTGAGCTGTGGCTGAGAGCACGGTCGACGTATGCGTTAACAACACTCCTCTTGTACCTGTCAGGGCAGTCGCTGTTGGCATTTAGGCACATTCCTATGTTTGTTTCCTTAGTGTAGACTGCAGTGTGGAAACCTCCGCCCTTTTCCATGACTGTTACATCTAGAAAAGGCAGCTTCCCATCCTTTTCCGTCTCGTAAGTGAAACGCAGCACGGAACTCTGCTCAAATGCCTCCTTCAGCTCCTGCAGATGTCTGACATCAGGTACCTGTGTAAAAATGTCGTCAACATACCTGCAGTATATGGCCGGTTTCAAGTTCATGTCGACTAAGACTTTTTGCTCGATGGTACCCATGTAGAAGTTTGCAAACAGGACACCTAGGGGAGAACCCATGGCGACCCCATCTACTTGCTTATACATGTGCCCATCCGGGCTCAAGAAGGGTGCCTCTTTAGTACAAGCTTGGAGTAGTTTCCTCAGAATACTTTCTGGCATGTCAAGAGGAGTACAGGCTGGATCACGATACACTCTGTCGGCTATCAGAGTTAGACATGAACTTGAAACCGGCCATATACTGCAGGTATGTTGACGACATTTTTACACAGGTACCTGATGTCAGACATCTGCAGGAGCTGAAGGAGGCATTTGAGCAGAGTTCCGTGCTGCGTTTCACTTACGAGACGGAAAAGGATGGGAAGCTGCCTTTTCTAGATGTAACAGTCATGGAAAAGGGCGGAGGTTTCCACACTGCAGTCTACACTAAGGAAACAAACATAGGAATGTGCCTAAATGCCAACAGCGACTGCCCTGACAGGTACAAGAGGAGTGTTGTTAACGCATACGTCGACCGTGCTCTCAGCCACAGCTCAGAATGGAAGCAAGTCGACGAAGAACTCTGTAGGGTAAGGCAGGTCCTAGTCAATAACGGCTTCTCCAATGGTTTCATCGAAGACATCATAAGAAGGAAAGTGAAAAGCCATGCAACCTCTGAAGAGACAACTAACACAACACCTATACCCCCTATTAGACTATTTTACAGGAACTTCTTTTCCACAGCTCAAAAAACGGAGGAAAGGGTCCTGAAAGATATTGTTAATAGAAACGTTATCCCTACAGACAAAAATCAGAGGATACAACTGACGATTTACTATAAAACCAGAAAAACGGCCAGCCTACTCATGAGAAACTCTCCAGACACAAAACAGAACGCTTTAAAAGAGACTAACGTCGTCTATGCCTTCAAATGCCCACTTGGGGACTGTAAGCTCCAAAAAACCCAGTATATAGGCAAGACAACAACATCTCTTTCTAGGCGTTTAACGATGCATAAGCAACAGGGCTCCATTAAGGAACATATAATCTCTTCCCATAACCAAACCATCGCCAGAGAAATCCTAGTAAACAACACAGAAATCATCGATAGATACAGCGATAGCAGGCGGCTTGACGTTTGCGAGGCACTACACATCAAGAAGTCAACACCAGCAATCAACAGCCAATTATTGCACAACTATATTCTACCCACCTCAAGACTCCGCTCCAATATAGAAGCATCAAGAAATATGGACCAATAGGCTTTCTACAAACACTTCTATTCAATACCCATTGTTCCTGTTCTGTCTTGTGTTGATACTTTTAATACCCTATTAATATCCCCTCTTGTTCTGTCTTGTGTTAATGCCACATCACCCCTCCCACCTCACTCAAATGTAGATATAAAATCAGAGATACGTAAGTTCTAATCAGTTGTGTATTTGTGAAGTCTTTGAAAATGTAATAAGTTTTACGAAACGCGCCCGTGTCGCGTCAGACTAGAAATAAAAATGAATTTTGGAGAAGTGATTTTTGATTTACCTCCAACAGTGAAGCGTAATGTACGAAAGATTGAGAAAATTCGTGTTAGAATTATTAATCTTACTTTTTCGGTCATATTTAATAATATATATATATATATATATATATATATATATATATATATATATATATATATATATATATATATATATATATATATATATATATATGCAACAATGATCACAAAAACACTGATCCAAGTATGCAGAATAACCACATATGAAAAATAGAAAATGCTTAACGCGTTTTCGGCTAATTCGCCTTCATCAGAGCAAAGTAGAATCAAAGTAGATTCTACTTTGCTCTGATGAAGGCGAATTAGCCGAAAATGCGTTAAGCCTTTTCTATTTTTCATATGTGGTTATTTTGCATATATATATATATATATATATATATATATATATATATATATATATATATATATATATATATATATATATATATATATATATATATATATATATATACATTGGTACCTCGCATAACGATCGCCCCAAAAGACGAACATTTTGGGTAACGAACGGCCCGATCGGCGTCAAATCGTCCCGTATGACGAACGCTGGTTTGAGTAACGTCAACACCACATGGTGGGGTCACGCTGCTTCTTGCACATTCTTAGACGCCTTCGACGATGCACATAAATTATGTTGTTCTTGTTTAAAGATGCTAATGATGCTGGGATATAAAAGGGTGACTGCTGAGATGTTGCAAAGCATTGACGTTTTTGTAGGAAAAAAGAAATGAAATGTCTGATATACAGTACAACAAATGTCAAAAAGGTTCGTTTGGTGTTTGGCAGGTAGGCTTCTCCATTATAACAATCTTTCTTTGTTTCAAATGTGTTCCATTTGTTTTGTATTTGTCATTTACGTCTCAATAATGGAGAAGCCTACCTTACATACACTGAATAAACCATTATGACATTTTCCTTTCTTCAAATGTGTTCAATATTTATTTTTCATTTGTCTTATAGCAAAAGATTCGTTCGGTGGTCAGCAGGTAGGCTGCTCCATGTTTCTTACATACAAAAAATGTAAATAATAAAAAAATGAAGAATTTTGAAAACCAGTACAAATGTCAAAAAGGTTCGTTCGGTTGTCTACAGGTCAGCTGCTCCATGTTTCTTAAATAAAAAAAAAACGAAAAATAAAAGAACTGTTGAAACAATTTGAAAAATGGACAAATGCCATAAAGGTTCGTTCAGTGTTTGTCGGGTAGGCTGCTCCATTATTGAGACGTAAGTGACAAATACAAAACAAATAGAACACATTTGAAACAAAGAAAGATTGTCATAATGGAGCAGCCTACCCAACAAACACTGAACGAACCTTTTGCTATAATGAATATGAAAGACAAGGGCTGCTGGCTGGGTTAGTACTGCGTGAGCAACCATTTGTAGCACACGTGCCTCTAGCAGTAAATAGGTACCTGGGAGTTAGTCAGCTGTCACGGGCTGCTTCCTGGGGGTGGAGGCCTGGTCGAGGACCGGGCCGCGGGGACACTAAAGCCCCGAAAGCATCTCAAGATAACCTCAAGAAGCTTAGATGAAGTGTTAGCGGCTTCCATGGTGGTGGTGTTCATTGATATTTTCAAGAATACCTGAATCTCTTCCTGACTGATGGACACTCTTCGAGGCTAGCTGAATCTCTTCCTGACTGATGGACACTCTTTGAGGCTAGCTGAATCTCTTCCTGACTGATGGACACTCTTTGAGGCTAGCTGAATCTCTTCTTGACTGATGGACACTCTTTGAGGCTAGCTGAATCTCTTCCTGTGTGGGACCTTATAAAGCGATCTTTTCAAGACTACCTTACAAATTGAGCTTTTCCTAAAATCGTTTCAATACTACCTTATGCTTTACAAGCTTGGCTACATACCACCTACAAGTACTAAAGCGAAGGGTGCACGCGAGTGCGTTATTTGCAAGCAAACAAAACGATGAAACAGGAAATGAAAATCTATCTGTAGCTGGTGCAAGGAGAGCAAAGTCGCACTGTGTACCATGGACTACTTCGTTGACTATTATGCACCTCCAAAGTACTGAGTGTGTAATACAGTGTGTTACTGTGTAAATAGTATGTGAAACTGTACATATTGTAATTTTAGTGAATTTTTACCATGTAATATTGTGACAATAAACATTTATTGTGGATGCATTACTGACACATGTATCACAGTTCCATGGAAAATTATGAACATTCTACTGTATACATATTGTAAAGGTCACAAATATGCATCATATGCGATAAAAGAAACAAATAAAACCGCATTGGAAATGCATAGAAAAAATATTTGAAAATATATTTGTGGCAACACGCGGTGCTTGAATGGCCTGCGCGACCGTGTCTGGGAGCTTCACACACGGGCGACCAGCCCCTGATGACGTCACAGCGCACCTTGTCCACGCCCTCACAGCCAAAGTACGTGGAATTTGGTAATTATGTTTACATAGACATGTTCAGGGACGGTAATTTATCATTTTGCAAAGAAAAATTATATTTTAGGGAACATTTGATGTCATGCACTCTGGGGGAATTTCACAATAAACACATTTACACAATAAACACAGTTAGTTAAGACAGAAGAGTTAGGGGGGACATGATCACCACATTCAAGATTCTGAAGGGGATTGATAGGGTAGATAAAGACAGTCTATTTAACACAAGGGGAACACGCACAAGGGGACACAGGTGGAAACTGAGTGCCCAAATGAGCCACAGAGATATTAGAAAGAACTTTTTTAGCGTCAGAGTGGTTGACAAATGGAATGCATTAGGAAGTGATGTGGTGGAGGCTGACTCCATACACAGTTTCAAGTGTAGATATGACAGAGCCCGATAGGCTCATGAATCTGTACACCTGTTGATTGACGGTTGAGAGGCGGGACCAAAGAGCCAGAGCTCAACCCCCGCAAACACAACTAGGTGAGTACAACTAGGTGAGTACAGTGCATCACACTGGTTACATGGGGGGACACTTGTTTTGTATGACGTCCGTTTCACATGACGAGCATGGAACAGATTAAATTCGTTATGCGAGGTACCACTGTATATATATATATATATATATATATATATATATATATATATATATATATATATATATATAATGTCGTACCTAGTAGCCAGAACGCACTTCTCAGCCTACTATGCAAGGCCCGATGTGCCTAATAAGCCAAGTTTTACTGAATTAATATATTTTCTCTATTTTTTTTCTTATGAAATGATAAAGCTACCCATTTCAATATGTATGAGCACAATTTTTTTTTATTGGAGTTAAAATTAACGTAGATATATGACCGAACCTAACCAACCCTACCTAACCTAACCTAACCTATCTTTATAGGTTAGGTTAGGTTAAGTAGCCGAAAAAGTTAGGTTAGGTTAGGTTAGGTAGGTTAGGTTGTCGAAAAAACATTAATTCATGAAAACTTGGCTTATTAGGCAAATTGGGCCTTGCATAATAGGCTGAGAAGTGCGTTCTGGCTACTAGGTACGACATATATATATATATTATATATATATATATATATATATATATATATATACACACACACACACACACGGCATCAATGGAAAACACAGCCTGGCCAAATATCAATAAGTGTCTAGGGGAGTGAAAGGCTAACAAAAAATATTCCAGTTTACTGGGCATTAACATAAATGAACATAACATAAAAAAGAATACAATCTATAAACTCACACTCGATGATTTATCCAGCTTCTCAAAGCTGGGCATGATCGTCAACAGGTCTCAAAACTGCATACAATCAGCACTAGCTGACGCCAGGCTCTATCGTGGCGCAGTGGGACACTAGCGCCTATTATGCTGCTAATACCAATACAGGGTGGTGGTGGTGGTGTCACAACCATTAACAAATGAGGTATGAGGAATCAATATCATATACAGCACAATGGCATCACTTAAGATCCTCAGGTACCCACCTCACTAAGATATATAACAGCACCTATCACCTGGTATAAAGGATGCACAATGGTAGAACTGATCCATGGTATACATTACTGCAACATGACAAATATCCCAGCAGTCAAATGACACAAATAAGGTCACAAAACCCGGACCGTAGCGGCAACACATGCGCTTGACTGAGAACTCTTGTTGGCAAAGGATTTTTCAATAACAAAATATACTCGTAGTTTTTATATTGCCTTTATACGATCTGATCCTAATTATTATGCCTTGCATTTTCTTAATTTTTCTCCTAAACAATTACAAGGCCTAGATGTAGTACAGAATGATGCCATGCGCATCATCCTGGGTTGTCCTAGAACTGTCAGAATTGTTAACAAGAGAAAGGAACTAAACTTCTCTTCAATTTACGAAAGAATAGTTCTACTTAATACTGTTTTGCGCCAAAACTTTGAAAAATAATGGTCCCCCCAGCTCTATTCAAATTAAATTGAGATCCATTCTAAACAATTCTGACTGTTCCCTCAATCCGCCGCAAAAAGCTCCTTACAGTGTGTGGCTCAGTTGTTGTGCCTATAATCTTCTGAAACTGAATGCGTCTCTTAACCCTGATAAAACTGTTCACTATATTCCCCCTTGGAAAGATGTGGAGGTCTCTGCATTATACCCCCATCAGTGTAAAACAAATGTATAACACTGACATTTTGAGATGTATAACATTAGAAGCTATTGACAGTCATCTTCCAATTCTCAAACCGACTGAATCCTATGCCTTTATTGATGGCTCTGCGCAGTTAGGCACTGGTAGAACAGGTTGTGCATGTGCAGTATATAAAGGGAATGAAATGATCATGTCTAGTACATAGAGATTGAACAACTGGGCAAGCACGACACAGACCGAGCTATTGGGTATTTATCTAGCCACTGAATACCTTAAGCTCAATGGTGGTGGAGTTATTTTCTGTGACTCTAAAAGTGCTCTGCAGTCCTTAAATAACCCATCACAATGTATGTCGGAAGTAGCTTGTAATATTAAATGGAATGGAATTTTTGCCAATGATAATAACTCTTGTATAAAATTTGTGTGGATCCCATCCCATGTTGGAGTTGGAAAACATGACTTTGTAGATCAATTGGCCAATGAGGCTTGCAGGAAAGAAAACATTGATTATGACTTTGGGCTATCTAATGCAGTTATTAGAAACATACAAATTAAAGAAATTAATTCAGATTTAGAAGAACTAAGAAATGTGCAGAGACCTGAAAGCTGCAGTATCAAAAGTTATGACAAGTTTTGTAATAATAGGTATTTGTATGGTCAGCACAGTAACCGGACCAGGCAATGTGATGTAAGTAAGTAAGTAAGTAATTATCAAAAGAAGGCACCAAACCGGGAAGGCTATGTAGCACCATCAAATACGCAAAATAATCAGAGGGCGCTAAATATCACCAAGGATGCCAATACGAGAACAAAAACGCATAAGGCGAACGATATCAAAAGTATCCGAGTCACCAAGAATTCTATCGAGGGACAGGTGACCGCGAGGGGCGGTCGGAAAGCAAGACATACGCTCGTCCTGGAAGTCAGGACATTCAAGAAGGACATGCACGACCGTAAGAGGGACAATGCAACTAGGACAATAAGGAGCAGGGCGGCGCTCCATCAAGTGACCATGGGTTAAGCGAGTATGGCCAATACGCAACCTCGCCAGAGCTGTTTCCCACCGCCGGTTACGGTGGAAGGAGGACTGCCACGAGGAAACACAACATTTAAGAGTACGTAGCTTGTTACCAGTAACAGACAACCAAGAAGCCTGCCAACGGGTAAGGACTGAGGAATGGATAACCGGGTAAAAATCGGAATATGGAATGCCCTTACGAGAGATGGGACAAGAGCGGACAGCTTCCTTGGCGGCAGCATCCGCACGCTCATTTAAAGACACACCAATATGGCTGGGAACCCAACAAAACTCAACCGACTTAAATTTACTATGAACGAGAAACAGCCAATGCTGGATCTCGACAACCACTGGATGAACTGGATTAAAGGACCCGAGAGCCATGAGGGCACTACGAGAGTCAACAACAACTACAAAGGAAGACTGACAACGAGAAAGTAGGAGACGAAGAGCATAGAGAATAGCATAAAGTTCCGCTGTAAAGATGCTAGTCTCCGGAGGCAAGCGACACATATAAGTGCGATCAGGAAAAACAACAGAGTAGCCAACACCGTCCGCTGACTTAGACCCATCGGTGAAGACAGAAACGGAGCGGGAGTGAGAAGAAAAGTGCTCGAGGAAAAGGCGTTTTAGAACCGTAGGAGGGGTAAAAGCTTTAGTGATACGGGTCAAGGAAGTACAAAACCGCGGAAGAGGGACCCTCCACGGGGGCAAAGAAGGAACAACACGAGGAGAAACATCAGAAATACGAACGGAAAGAGAATCCTGCAGGCGAGATAACCGGACAGAAAGAGGGAGGTGGTGAAGAGGAACAGGAACCGCAGGAGGGGTAAAAGTTAAAGCACGACAGAGGCGAGAGGAAGGATGTTGCAAGGACCGCGCAAGATAGCGAAGACAGTAGCGATCACGGCGGTCCTGGAGAGACAGGAAGCCAGTGTCAACATACAAGCTAAGGACGGGAGTCGAACGAAAGGCACCAGAACTGAGGCGCAACCCAGTATGGTGCAAAGCATCAAGACGGCGAAGAGTAGAAGGAGAAGCAGACGAGTAAGCAGGGCAACCATAATCGAGCTTAGACAGGACGAGAGAAGAATGTAAAGCAAGGAGAGTGCGCCTATCTGCCCCCCAAGAAGTATGGGACAAGACCCGAAGGAGGGTAAGGGCCTTAGAGCACTCAACACGGAGGTAAGAGATATGGGGAGACCAAGACAAACGAGTGTCAAGGAATAACCCCAAAAGCTTCGCGGAATCTTTGTATTCAAGGGGATGACCATAAAGTGACAAAGAGGGACGAAGAACAACCCGTTTCCGCGTAAATGTCATGGCACAAGTCTTAGAAGTAGAGAACTTGAAGCCATGATCAGTGGCCCAAGACGACACGGCATCAATTGCAAGTTGAAGCCGGCGTTGAAGGAAAGGCGAATCATCACCCTGACAACAAAGGGTAAGATCATCGACATAGAGAGCGGAGAAGACACCAGAAGGAAGAGAGGAAAGAAGACCATTGAGGGCAACCAGAAAAAGAGTAGTGCTCAGAACACTACCCTGGGGCACACCTTCGTATTGCTGAAAAGAGGGAGAGAGAGCGGTACCAAGGCGCACCCGAAAGGAACGACGAGAGAGGAAGCTGCGGAGAAAGAGAGGGAGATGACCACGAAGGCCAAAAGAATGAAGTTGAGATAGGATATGATAACGCCAAGTGGTGTCGTAAGCCTTTTCCAGGTCAAAAAGGACGGCAACAACGGAGGTCTTCGCAGCAAAAGCAGTACGAATATAGACCTCCAAGTTCACCAGGACATCTGTCGTGCCGCGGCACTTGCGGAAACCAAATTGAGAAGGGGAGAGGAGGTGATGGTGTTCCAGGAACCACATCAGACGAACGTTAACCATACGTTCAAAAAGTTTGCAGACACAACTTGTGAGAGCAATAGGGCGAAAGTCCTTAGGGGAAGTACCCAGAGACCCCGGTTTGCGAACAGGGAGGACAACGGCATCGAGCCAGTCCTCAGGGACTGACGACGACTCCCAGATCCGATTATACAGACTCAGTAAATACTGAGACGTGCTCGGAGGGAGATGGCGAAGCATCTCATAATGAATACCATCGGAGCCTGCCGCCGTAGAACCGCAGAGGGCCAGAGCAGAACGAAGTTCAGAGAGAGAGAAGGGATCATTATAGGGAAGCTGAAGATGAGTGCAGAAATCTAAAGGACGAGACTCAAGGACAGGTTTACGAAGAAGGAAAGATTGGGGAAGATGAAGACCAGAGCTAACAGAAGAAAAGTGGGAACCCAGTTCGGAAGCGACCTGCAACGGGTCCGCCACAAGATTATCATGGAGGTGAAGGACCGGTGAAACATCGGGAGCGAACTTACCCGCTATCTTGCGGATACGCTTCCAGATCTGGGCCAGAGGGGTTTCGGACGTAATTGTTGAGACATAAGATGCCCAACATTCACGTTTAGCCGTACGGATGGCCCTACGGGCCACCGCACTCGCTTTCCGAAAGAAAAGAAAAGAATCGGTCGTCTGCCTACGGCGGTGCCTCTTCCAGGCTGCACGCTTACAGCGGACAGCCCGAGCACAGTCCGCATTCCACCAGGGAACGCACTTCCGTGGACCCCGAGAGGAAGAGCGAGGAATAGAGCGGAGGGCAGCGTTGAAGACAGTGTCATGAAAAAGGAGGAGAGCGCGAGAGAGAGGCAGAAGGGAGAGGTCAGAGAGAGCAGCACTGAGGGTAAATAGGGTCCAGTCTGCCTTAGCAAACTGCCACCTAGGGAAAGAGACGGAAGGGCGAAAAGAGAAAAAGGAAACAAGGATAGGGAAATGATCACTTCCATGGAGGTCATCAAGAACCTGCCACGTGAAATCTAAGTAAAGAGAAGAAGAGCAGAGAGAAAGATCAAGACAAGAAAGGGTGCGAGACCGAGAGTCCAAATGAGTGGGCTCACCAGAATTCAGAAGAGACAGGGAAGAAGATAGGAGAAACGGCTCAAGGAGGCGACCCCGGGTATTCGTCAGAACGTCACCCCAAAGAGAATGACGACAATTGAAGTCACCCAGCAGGAGCACAGGCTCCGGCAAGGAGTCTAGGAGGTGTTTCAAATCAGGAAGAGAGAGCGGGACACTCGGGGGGAGATAAATGGAACAAACTGTGTACCATTTCCCCACAAAGATACGAGCAGCAGAACAATGGAGAGGCGAAGGAAAAAGTAAAGGAACAAAGGGAACATCTGCACGAATCAAGAGAGCAGAAGAATTAGAAGCCCCAGCAATGGCTGGGGGGGGGGAGAGAAAGGAATAGCCACGAAAACGACCAGGACGAGCACCAAGCATTGGCTCCTGGAGACAGACACAAAGGGGCGAAAACCGCGAAATCAGAAGTTGGAGTTCGAGGAAATTGGCGTAATAACCTCGAACGTTCCATTGAAGAATGGACAACGACGGGAAGAGAAAGGACAAAAAAAAAAAAAAAAACAGAGAACAAGGAAGAAACAAAGGCGAAAGAGCAACAGAGCACGTTAAAGAATATCAGGGTCGGGATCAGGGTCAGCAAAGTCAGGGTTAGGGGGCATGGGTAAACTGAGCAAAGACGGAGGGAAGGAAACGGGAGAACAGATCAGAGGCGGGCGGGCGGGGTCCGGAGGAGGAGGAGGAAGAGGAGGAGACAACGGAGAGGAGCAGTCAAGGACAGCAGTAGGAAGAGGGGGAGTAGAAAGAGGGGAGCGCACCCCAGCAAGAGCAGCAACCGAAAGGGAAGCAGGGGCCAAAGAAACCTCCATAGCAGGAACAGGGGGCGCAACCACTGAAACGGGAGGGGAAGGAGGAACAGGGGGCGCAACCACTGAAACGGGAGGGGAAGGAGCAACAGAGCCCGAAGTAGGAGCTAAGGAAGAAAGCGAAGCCTTCTTACCCGCCGGGGAAGAGGAAGGAGAGGAGCCAGGCTTACGCTTCTGACTTAAAGAGACAGGTGTCCCAGCAACTACGTACCGGGCAACGGATTCCAGTGTCTCAACAGGAGAAGCCGAACGAGAGCACACACGACGGCCGTTAGGAGAGCGATGGACATCCGCCTGCACCGACAGGCGGCGGGGAGAGCCGATAGATGGAGGAAGAGGATGGGAAGGAGGATCGGAGGGGGACGAGGAAGAAGACACAGGAGACATGACAGACCGGGTTGAAAGAAGGGGAACCCCAGACAGAGGACCAGGAGGGGGACCCCTCGGGAAAGAACTCAAAGGAACAGAGGAGGGGGCAGTGGGCGTATCAGGGTCCAAGGCCCGGAAACGGTTGAGAGTCTGAGGAAGGGGGGAAGGACGAGGAGAGGAAGAGCGCAACACGCGAGCATAAGAGATGTTAGTATAAGGCGGGAGCCGGCGAACCTGGCGCCTCGCCTCAGGAAAAGACAAACGCTCCCGGTGCTTCAGGTTAAGGACGGCCGCCTCAAGCTTGTAATGGACACAGGCACGGGAGAACGTAGGATGGGCCTCACCGCAGTTGAGGCAGCGAGCTTGGGGAGAAGTGCACTCCGACTTAGAGTGACCCTCACTCCCACACAAGGGACAGAGAGAGACAGTCCCAGAGCAGCGGAGGGCACCATGCCCAAACCTCCAGCACTTATTACAAAGTCGAGGAGAAGGAATATACTCCTGGACAGAGCACCTAGCACCAGCAAGAATGACAGAGGATGGAAGGGTCCTACCATCAAAGGTGATCTTCACAACGCGAAGGGGTTGACGGCGACGACCACGAGGGGGACGAGTAAACGAGTCAACCTGGAGGACAGAATGGCCTTGGGCATCAAGGATATGCCGAATATCATCGTGGCAATCCTGCAGATTCCGAACACCGGTTGCAACATGGGGTGGGAGGAGAATAGTGCCAACACTGGAATTCATCTGAACGTTCTTGGAGACCCGAACAGGGATCTCGCCAAGGCAAGATAAGGCAGCCAAGCGGGAAGCCGCATCCTGAGAAGGAGCAGCAACGACACGTGTACCGAGACGAGTGGGGTTGAAAGTAACACACGCATCCACGGAATCTACAAGATGCCGATGGAGGGAGAAATCGTCAGGAGGCGCAGAATCAAGAGGGAGGAGATCAAAGTATTTGGCCCATGAAGCAGGACCAAACAAGGCCTGATACGCATCAGCACGGGAAGGAATCGAGCGAGTGCGGTTGGGGCGCGAACGGCGGTGAGAACCCCTAGAGAGAGAGGGGTCAAAAGGCGCAGTAGTCACAACGAAAGACTTAGCCACACCAGGGGACGAAGTGGTCACCACCGGGGGCTGGAGGCTCGACCCAACCTCAGAGGAGGGAGGGGAGCTGGGGGAAGAAGTCAGGACGGTCAAAGGAGGAGCAAGGTCGGGGCCCAACGCAGCGGGAGCTACAGAGCCTGGTCTTCCAATACAGGCCGACTCGGGGGCTTGGTCGCCCACCCCACGAGCCTGAGAGGGTACAACGGAAACATTCAACGACAGAGACGAAAAGTGACAAATTCATCCACGAATGTGCCCCCATACCCACCATGGAGCCACAATTAGAGGCAGGACACCCAACAGGAAGCTATCGCTGATCATGCCGGGGCCCCCTAGGGGTGCGTCGTGAGTATACGCCCCACAAACGCCACCTTAAGAACCGTCAGTCCGTCGAGATCGGGTTCAGCGACGAAAGGGGGATTGACAATAAAAGGTTCCCCTCGCTCGAGACGTCGGGTACTACAGTTCTACGGGTGCAAGAGTATGCCTCCTCAAGCACCCGGGCGTCAAAATAGTAGAAGTCCAAAGAAAGAATCCAAAACAAGCAAAAGGTCGGCAGGAAACGACAAGCAGATAGGAGAAGAGGGGGGAGAAAAACGAAACATAAGGAAAAGGAAAAGCGATCCGGCACAATTGGAGAAGACAGCAGCAGGAATGCAAGGCCAGAAAAGGGCAGAGGACTGCCCAACGGAGCATCACACTCCGGCAGCCGTCCACCAAGCCCCCTCACGACGCCAACGGGCCGGAAGGGGAGGGGGGCAATGTGATGTAGTCATTGCGCGAATTCGCCTTGGCTATAGACACATCTGGCAGGTTAGTGAGGCCGAGTCATTACCAGAATACTCAGATTGTAAATTTCTGTGATAAACCTTTAGTGCATTCACTAGAACACTATATTGTTGAATGTGAAACCGTAAAGGACTTTAGACCTCCTGGCCTCTTGTACCACCAACTATGTAACTATTTTATTGACTCAGGTGTTCTGGAAGACATCCTAACAATTTATCGAAAATTTGCTTGTCCATTTTAAAGAATGAAGAACAATTTTTATTTATATTACTTCTAAGCTGCATCACTTATGAACCCATCCCTTCTCTTGTGTGGCAGTGCACAATAGAAAGTTGTTTTCACATATCCATACATTAAAACATTGATTGTAACCATGATATATATGTGCTTCAGCCTACAGTTTAGACCTATTGTCCTATGTATGACCCTCTGTCCTGCGTGACAGTGAATACCAGCATTATCCTCACTTTAATAAGACTTTATCAAAATCCTCAGATTAGGCAAAATTGTAATTAATTTTGTCAATAAAGATGTTAATAATAATAATCAACTGAGAAAATCAAAGAGTGACCGCCCAGAGCCATGCTGGCCGGGAGCGACACTGTAGCCACCTCTATGAGTCAGCCGACTCCTCTCTTTCAAATATCTCAAGCTCATATACAGACATATCTCGATCAAGAACTTTAATTCATATATCAACAAAATAAAGACTATAATACACAACCTTACATAATAATGCATATCAATAATAATTCAGTACTTTAAAGATTATATAATGATATAAAAATATGTGAACAAAGAATTCATATTGGCAAGACATGGTAACACTGGCAGGAGAGGGGAGGAGGGGTTAAGGAAGGATTTCAAGATGTCTGCCAGCCAGCCATTATACATAAGTATACATGAATACAATATAAAGTATATATATACATGTGTATCAAAACCATGTCTATGTGGTATACATCTCACAGTGCCAAAATCTAATTTAATGTTAGAGGACAATGTAATGAACAATAATGAAAGGGAAATTACACAATATACATGAGAGTAATACATCCGAGACCTAAATTTATACATTCTCCATCATTGTTCACATAATATTTCCTATACAGCATTATGTAGCATTCCATAATATAAGCATATACGGATGTTTTTCAAGCTAAATGATATTAGGTTACTGCTATTCACTAGACTTCTAATATATATCCACAAATACATGGCAAGGACTTATGGTACAGATATATAATATACATAGATATATGTGGAATACATTGGCAATACACATTTAATCTAGTGTGTTGCCAAAAAAGAATAACTACATAAATTAATATTCGTGATACTAGGCTAATCAGCCAAGACATCACTATACAGTTTGAGCACATACACCAGCTACAGTATGATCATACTGGTGTATGTGTGGTCATAACACCACCTCACACCCATATGGTAATATCACAACACACCATGGACCAGTATGGTAATATCACAACACACCATGGTCCAGTATGGTAATATCACAACACACCATGGACCAGTATGGTAATATCACAACACACCATGGACCAGTATGGTAATATCACAACACACCATGGACCAGTATGGTAATATCACAACACACCATGGACCAGTATGGTAATATCACAACACACCATGGACCAGTATGGTAATATCACAACACACCATGGACCAGTATGGTCATATCACAACACACCATGGACCAGTATGGTCATATCACAACACACCATGGACCAGTATGGTAATATCACAACACACCATGGACCAGTATGGTAATATTACAACACACCATGGTCCAGTATGGTAATATTACAACACACCATGGTCCAGTATGGTAATATTACAACACACCATGGTCCAGTATGGTAATATCACAACACACCATGGACCAGTATGGTAATATCACAACACACCATGGTCCAGTATGGTAATATCACAGCACACCATGGTCCAGTATGGTAATATCACAACACACCATGGTCCAGTATGGTAATATCACAACACACCATGAACCAGTATGGTAATATCACAACGCACCATGGTCCAGTATGGTAATATCACAACACACCATGAACCAGTATGGTAATATCACAACACACCATGGTCCAGTATGGTAATATCACAACACACCATGGTCCAGTATGGTAATATTACAACACACCATGGACCAGTATGGTAATATCACAACACACCATGAACCAGTATGGTAATATCACAACACACCATGGTCCAGTATGGTAATATTACAACACACCATGGACCAGTATGGTAATATCACAACACACCATGAACCAGTATGGTAATATCACAACACACCATGGTCCAGTATGGTAATATCACAACACACCATGGTCCAGTATGGTAATATCACAACACACCTGAGTGATTGTGAAGTGATGGTGATATAGCTGTGATAGTGAGGTGATATAGCTGTGATAGTGGGGCGATATAGCAGTGATACTGAGGTGATGGTGATATGATAGTGATGGTGATATAGCAGTGAATGTAAGGAGGAAATATCAGTGTGAGGTGATAATGCAGTGAAAGTGAAATGATTTTGGTGTAGCAGTGATAGTGTTATGTGATAGTGAACTGTTGGTGATATAACAGTGACAACAGCTGTCATATGGTGACACCAACAATTTGTTACTCAACATGGTCAGTATATGACCCTAAGTGTGGGACCTGAGGTGATGGTGATATATAGAGGTGATAGTGAAGCTATAGTGATACAGCAATGATAGGTTACAGTACTGGGGAGATATAGCATTGATGGTGATGCAGCCGTGTTTGTCAGGTATATGATACCAAAGTATAAATACCAAAGATAGTGAAGTTATGATGATATAGTGATAAAAGTCTGTCCTTAAATTGCATTGGCATCAAAACATGCAGTCCATGGTGATACAGGAGTGATGGTGATGGTACAGTGAGCTAGAGAGGCAGCACAACATCACAGTAGTGATGGTGGTGATAGTGAACTAGAGTGGCAGCACAACACCACAGTAGTGATGGTACAGTGAACTAGAGTGGCAGCACAACACCACAGTAGTGATGTGTTACGGCCCTCTCGGGACGCAACGGGGTTCTCACTCTGATGTTGTTAGAGGAAGATATATGTATCCGTTCCCAAGCCAGTAGTGGCTATCAAGGGATGAGATCCGTGACGCAAGTAACTTAAAAGGGAGTAGGGAAAGAAAGCTAAGAACTTAATATAATATAATATAACCTTCACCATTTAAATATATAAAAGTAAAACGTACACAAGGGGGAAGGGTATTAACACTTTACAAAGGGGATCAACACTGTAGTCTTCTGCTGGAGACTATGGATCCTCGAAGCTAGGTGCTGAGTCCGCGGTGCTTTCTTCGTGGCCTCAAGACGTGTCCTCGGAGAACGCCGAGCCTACCCTGGCCACAGGTCAGCCACAACACAGGTCCACTGGGGGCACCGTCGTGGAGGCCGTCAACCACTCGTCCAGCAGGTCTGCTGGCAGGTACTGAGCCACCAAGGCTGGTACGGCCACTCCACGAACGATAAAAGGGATACGCCCTAGACAGGAGTCTCGTGTGATATCACCAATCACCCTCCTGTCCTCAATACCCCAGTGGATTATCGTCTCCAACCGTCGGTCCCGGGTAAATCCTTTCACTGCCACTCCACTGGCAGGCTTAACACACCACAGTGTTCTTCCGGGGGGACGACGTCACAATAGCTGCAGCAAACTTCACTGTATGGAGACTGGCTGCCTCGGGTAGACTGACTTCACCTTCAACACAGTGGTCCCAGGTCGGCTCTGTAAGCAGACACGTCATTAATAACCGGGACACTAATACACCACACTCACAGGCTCAGATACAAACGCCCGACATATCCACTCCCTAGATGGCGCTGTCGTCGGAGCACCACCTCACCAGAGGTCAGGAGCGGCGGTGTTGAGCGCTGAACCAGACTGGAAACTGGTCCTCGAGGCCAGTACACGCTGTCCTCACTAGGTGTCGTCGTCCGTTTGGCGGGGGTTTCGGGAGCCGACCCACAGATGGCGTAGTTTTTACTGCTCCTTGCTCGGATGCTGGATCCGGGTTCGTAACATGATGGTACAGTGAACTAGAGTGGCAGCACAACACCACAGTAGTGATGGTGGTGGTACAGTGAACTAGAGTGGCAGCACAACACCACAGTAGTGATGGTGATGGTACAGTGAACTAGAGTGGCAGCACAACACCACAGTAGTGATGGTGATGGTACAGTGAACTAGAGTGGCAGCACAACACCACGGTAGTGATGGTGATGGTACAGTGAACTAGAGTGGCAGCACAACACCACAGTAGTGATGGTGAAGGTACAGTGAACTAGAGTGGCAGCACAACACCACAATAGTGATGGTGGTGGTACAGTGAACTACAGTGGCAGCACAACACCGCAGTAGTGATGGTGATGGTACAGTGAACTAGAGTGGCAGCACAACACCACAGTAGTGATGGTACAGTGAACTAGAGTGGCAGCACAACACCACAGTAGTGATGGTGGTGGTACAGTGAACTAGAGTGGCAGCACAGCACCACAGTAGTGATGGTGATGGTACAGTGAACTAGAGTGGCAGCACAACACCACAGTCCACCACAGTCACCTCCGTAATGTCACTGTGGTTGACTGCTGCCCTCACCACATCCAGGCCGCTCACCACATCACCAAAAACCCATGACCACTGGCAATCACCCTGGCGGTCCCTGGTGGTGATGACGAACTGGGCACACCTGGGACCCCCCTGCCCACCCATGGCCCACACAGCTCCTGCCCGGCTTGACTCCCGGTACTGCCGCTGGATGTCAGGCAGCAGTGGGGCTCCTCCCTTACTATCATTACTCTCGTAGTCTCCGCCCTCCACACGCTCCCCCGGCTGACCCTTTGCCATCACCTGCAACAGTTTAGTGTTGCGGTAGGTGTGGCCCCGCTGGCCCGTACACAACAACACAAACTGTCTGGCCAGCGGAGTGTCAGGGGTCAGCCGGATGGTGACCCGCCCTCTTGTTGACCCCGCCCACCCGAGGTCAAGGAACGCCAGGGTGCAGGAGGGCTCCAGCACGCCCACAACCTCACTCTCCTGCAGGAAATGAAATAAATCATGCTGATAACTGTATAACAAAATGTTATCATATTAGTTATCATAACTCAGTAAGACTAGTGGGTGTATTAAAGTAATCTGGAGGGTGTGGGCGTGTGCAGGCGTGGGCTGACGCAGGAGTGGGTGGAGGTACAGCTGTCCGTCTTGTAGAGTTATCCTGGCGGAGCGGCAGCCATCTTGGTCTTCCTGGACGGCCACTACCCGGCCAGCCTCCACCAGCCTCTTGACGGCCAACACCCGGCGAGCCTCCACCAGCCTCTTGACGGCCAACACCCGGCCAGCCTCCACCAGCCTCTTGACGGGCTCCCTCATCCTGCGTAGGTCCTCAACCTGTGGACAGTGTCAGACCCATTATCACCTGTGGACAGTGTCAGCCCCATTATCACCTGTGGTCAGTGTCAGCCCCATTATCACCTGTGGTCAGTGGCAGCCCCATTATCACCTGTGGTCAGTGGCAGCCCCATTATCACCTGTGGTCAGTGGCAGCCCCATTATCACCTGTGGTCAGTGGCAGCCCCATTATCCCCATGTGGTCAGTGTCAGTCCCATTATCACCTGTGGTCAGTGTCAGCCCCATTATCACCTGTGGTCAGTGACAGCCCCATTATCACCTGTGGTCATTGTCAGCCCCATTATCACCTGTGGTCAGTGACAGCCCCATTATCACCTGTGGTCAGTGTCAGCCCCATTATCACATGTGGACAGTGTCAGCCCCATTATCACCTGTGGACAGTGTCAGCCCCATTATCACCTGTGGTCAGTGTCAGCCCCATTATCACCTGTGGTCAGTGTCAGTCCCATTATCACCTGTGGTAAGTGTCAGCCCCATTATCACCTGTGGACAGTGTCAGCCCCATTATCACCTGTGGACAGTGCCAGCCCCATTATCACCTGTGGTCAGTGTCAGCCCCAATATCACCTTTAGACCGTGAGAGACCCATTATCAGTCAACCACACCTACCACAATCAGCGCATTATACTACACATAAACTGAAGCCAGTCAAGGAAAGCACCTACTGCCAAAGGGTTGGAGCTACAGGATCTGTAGCTCCAGCCCCCCTCTACTGGCAGGGGGTTGGTTGCTAGACTTGTAGCGCCAGCCCCCCTCTACTGACAGGAGGTTGGTGCTGGACCTGTAGCTCCAAGTCCCCCCTCTACTGGCAGGGGGTTGGTGCTGGCTCTGTAGCTCCAGCCCCCCTCTACTGGCAGGGGGTTGGCGCTTGACCTGTAGCTCCAGCCCCCCTCTACTGGCAAGGGGTTGGTTGTTAGACCTGTAGCTACAGCCACCCTCTACTGGCAGGAGGTTGGCACTGGACCTGAAGCTCCAAGCCCCCCCCCCCTCTACTAGCAGTGGGTTGGTGCTGGCTCTGTAGCTCCAGCCTCCCTTTACTGGCAGGGGGTTGGTGCTGGACCTGTAGCTCCAAGCCCCCCTCTACTGGCAGGGGGTTGGTGCTAGACCTTTAGCTCCAGGCCCTCTCTACTGACAGGGAGTTGGTGCTGGACCTGTAGTTCCAGCCCCCCCCCCCCTTCTACTGGCAGGGTGTTGGTGCTGGACCTTTAGCTCCAAGCCCCTCTCTACTAGCAGGGGGTTGGTGCTAGACCTTTAGCTCCAGCCCCTCTCTACTGGCAGGGGGTTAGTGCTGGACCTGTAGTTCCAGCCCCCCCTTCTACTGGCAAGGGGTTGGTGCTGGACCTGTAGTTCCAGCCCCCCCCCCCCCTCTACTGGCAAGGGGTTGGTGCTGGACCTGTAGCTCCAGCGCCCCTCTACTGGCAGGAGGATGGTGCTGGACCTGTAGCTTCAAGCCCCCTCCCCCCCTCTACTGGCAGGGGGTTGGTGCTGGCTCTGTAGCTTCAGCCCCCTTCTACTGGCAGGGGGGTGGTGCTGGACCTGTAACTCCAGCCCCCCTCTACTGGCAGGGGGTTGGTGCTGGACCCGTAGCTCCAGTCCCCCTATACTGGAAGGAGGTTGGCGATTGACTAATAGCTCCTGTCCCCCTTTACTAGCAGGGGATTGGTGCTGGACCTGTAGCTCCAGCCCCGCTCTACTGGCAGGGGGTAGCTGCTGGACCTTTAGGTCCAACCCCGCTCCACCTCAACTGGCAGGGGGTTGGTGCTGGACCTGTAGTTACAGCTCCCCCATCTACTGGCAGGGGGTTGGTGAACCTGTAGCTCCAGCTCCCCCCTCTACAGGCAGGGGGTTGGTGCTGGACCTGTAGCTCCAGCGCCCCTCTACTGGCAGGAGGATGGTCCTGGACCTGTAGCTCCAGGCCCCCCCCCCCCTCTACTGCCAGGGGGTTGGTGCTGGACCTGTAGTTCCAGCCCCCTCTAATCGCAAGGGGGGAGGGGAGTGCAGGACTTGTAGCTCAGGCCCCCCCTCTACTGGCAGGGGGTTGGTGCTAGACCAATAGCTCAAGACCCACTCTACTGGCAGGGGGTTGGTGCTGGGCCTGTAGCTCCAGCCCCCCTCTACTGGCATGGGGTTGGTGCTGGACCTGTAGCTCCAGCCCCCCTCTACTAGCAGGGGGTTGTTGCTGGACCTGTAGCTCCAGCCCCCCTCTACTGGCAGGTGGTTGGTGCTGGCTCTGTAGCTTTAAGCCCCCCTCTACTGGCAGGGGGTTGGTGCTGGACCTGTAGCTCCAGCCCCCCTCTACTGGGAGGGGGTTGGTGCTGGACCTGTAGCTCCAGCCACCCCTCTACTGGCAGGGGGTTGTTGCTGGACCTGTAGCTCCTGTCCCCCCTATCTACTAACAGGGGATTGGTGCTGGACCTTTAGCTCCAGCCCCCTTCTACTGGCAGGGGGTTGGTGCTGGACCTTTACCTCCAGGCCCCCTCTACTGACAGGGGGTTGGTGCTAGACCTATAGCTCAAGCGCCCCCTCTACTGGCAGGGGGTTGGTGCTGGACCTGTAGCTCCATCCCCCCACTACTGGCAGGGGGTTGGTGCTGGACCTGTAGCTCCAGCCCCCCTCTACTGGCAGAGGGTTTAGTGCTGGACCTGTAGCTCCAGTCCCCCTCTACAGGCAGGGGGTTGGTGCTGGACCTGTAGTTACAGCCCCTCCTCTACTGGCAGGGGGTTGGTTTTGGACCTGTAGTTCCAGCCCCCAACCAGTAATGCCAGTAGAGGGGGGCTGGAGGTACAGGCCCAGCACCAACCCCCTGCCAGTAGAGGGGGGCTGGAGCTACAGGTCCAGCACCAACCCCCTGCCAGTAGAGGGGGGCTGGAGGTAAAGGTCCAGCACCAACCCCCTGCCAGTAGAAGGGAGGTCGGAGCTACTGGTCCAGCACCAACCCCCTGCCAGTAGAGAGGGGCTGGAGCAACAGGTCAAGCTCCAACCCCCTGCCAGTAGAAGGGAGGTCGGAGCTACTGGTCCAGCACCAACTCCCTGCCAGTAGAGAGGGGCTGGAGCAACAGGTCCAGCACCAACCCCCTGCCAGTAGAGAGGGGCTGGAGCTACTGGTCCAGCTCCAACCCCCTGCCAGTAGAAGGGAGGTCGGAGCTACTGGTCCAGCACCAACCCCCTGGCAGTAGAGGGGGACAGGAGCTACAGGTCCAACATCAACCCCCCTGCCAGTAGAGGGGAGGCTGGAGCTTCAGGGCCAGCACCAACCCCCTGCTAGTAAAGGGGGGCTTTAGCTACAGGTCTAGCACCAACACCCTGCTAATAGAGGGAGGGCTGGAACTACAGGTCCAGCACCAACCCCCTTCCAGTAGAAGGGGGCTGGAGCTACAAGTTCAACACCAATTCCCTGCTAGTATAGGAGGGCTGAAGCTTGAGGGCCAGCACCAACCCCCTGCCAGTAGAGGGGGGCTGGAACTCCAGGTCCAGCACTAACCCCCTGCCAGTTAAGGGGGGCAGGAGCAACAGGTCCAGCATCAACCCCCCCCCTTCCCGGCCAGTTGAAGGGGGCTAGAGTTACAGGTCCAGCACCAACCCCCTGCCAGTAGAGGGGGGGCTGGCGCTACAGGTCCAGCAGCAACCCCCGCCCAGTAGAGTAGGGCTGGAGCTACAGGTGCAACACCAACCCCCTGCCAGTAGAGGGGGACTGGAGCTACTGGTCCAACATCAACCCCCTGCCAGTAGAGGGAGGCTGGAGATACAGGTCCAGGACCAACCCCCTGCCAGTAGAGGGGGGCTGTAGCTACAGGTCTCGCACCAACCCCCTGCTAGTAGAAGGGGACTGGAGCTACAGGTCCAGCACCAACCCCCTGCCAATAGAGGTGGGCCGGAGCTAAAGGTCCAACACCAACCCCCTGCCAGTAGAGGGAGGCAGGAGACACAGGTCCAGGATCAACCCCCTGCCAGTAGAGGGGGGGGGCTGTAGCTACAGGTCCAGCACCAACCCCCTACCAGTAGAAATGGGCTGGGGTTACAGGTCCAGCACCATCCCCCCTGCCAGTAGAGGGGGGCTGGAGCTACAGGTCAAGCAACAACCCCCTGCAATTAGAGGGGGGCTGGAACTACAGGTCCAGCACGAACCCCCTACCAGTAGAGGGGGGCTTGAGCTACAGGTCCAGCAGCAACCCCCTGCCAGTAGAGGGGGGGCTGGAGCTACAGGTTCAGCACCAACCCCCTGCCAGTAGAGTAGGGCTGGAACTACAGGTCCAGCACCAACCCCCTGTCAGTAGAGGGGGGCTGGAGCTACAGGGGGTTGGTGCTGGACCTGTAGCTCGAGCCCCCCTCTACTGGCAGAGGGTTTAGTGCTGGACCTGTAGCTCCAGCCCCCCTCTACAGGCAGGGGGTTGGTGCTGGACCTGTAGTTCAAGCCCCTCCTTTACAGGGGGTTGGTGCTAGACCAATAGCTCAAGCCCCACTCTACTGGCAAGGGGTTGGTTTTGGACCTGTAGCACCAGCCCCCTCTACTGGCATGGGGTTGGTGCTGGACCTGTAGTTCCAGCCCCCCCCCCACCTCTACTGGCAGGGGGTTGGTGCTGGACCTGTAGCTCCAGCCCCCCTCTACTGGCAGGGGGTTGGTGCTGGACCTGTAGTTCCAGCCCCCTCTAATGGCAAGGGGGGAGGGGAGTGCAGGACTTTTAGCTCCGGCCCCCCCTCTACTGGCAGGGGGTTGGTGCTAGACCAATAGCTCAAGACCCACTCTACTGGCAGGGGGTTGGTGCTGGGCCTGTAGCTCCAGCCCCCCTCTACTGGCATGGGGTTGGTGCTGGACCTGTAGCTCCAGCCCCCCTCTACTAGCAGGGGGTTGTTGCTGGACCTGTAGCTCCAGCCCCCTTCTACTGGCAGGTGGTTGGTGCTGGCTCTGTAGCTTTAGCCCCCCCTCTACTGGCAGGGGGTTGGTGCTGGACCTGTAGCTCCAGCCCCCATCTACTGGGAGGGGGTTGGTGCTGGACCTGTAGCTCCAGCCACCCCTCTACTGGCAGGGGGTTGTTGCTGGACCTGTAGCTCCTGTCCCCTCCCCCCTCTACTAACAGGGGGTTGGTGCTGGACCTTTAGCTCCAGCCCCCTTCTACTGGCAGGGGGTTGGTGCTGGACCTTTACCTCCAGGCCCCCTCTACTGGCAGGGGGTTGGTGCTAGACCTATAGCTCAAGCGCCCCCTCTACTGGCAGGGGGTTGGTGCTGGACCTGTAGCTCCAGCCCCCCTCTACTGGCAGGGGGTTGGTGCTGGACCTGTAGCTCCAGCCCCCCACTACTGGCAGAGGGTTTAGTGCTGGACCTGTAGCTCCAGTCCCCCTCTACAGGCAGGGGGTTGGTGCTGGACCTGTAGTTACAGCCCCTCCTCTACTGGCAGGGGGTTGGTTTTGGACCTGTAGTTCCAGCCCCCAACCAGTAATGCCAGTAGAGGGGGGCTGGAGGTACAGGTCCAGCACCAACCCCCTGCCAGTAGAGGGGGGCTGGAGCTACAGGTCCAGCACCAACCCCCTGCCAGTAGAAGGGGGCTGGAGGTAAAGGTCCAGCACCAACCCCTGCCAGTAGAAGGGAGGTCGGAGCTACTGGTCGAGCACCAACCCCCTGCCAGTAGAGAGGGGCTGGAGCAACAGGTCAAGCTCCAACCCCCTGCCAGTAGAAGGGAGGTCGGAGCTACTGGTCCAGCACCAACTCCCTGCCAGTAGAGAGGGGCTGGAACAACAGGTCCAGCACCAACCCCCTGCCAGTAGAGGGGGGCTGGAGCAACAGGTCCAGCACCAACCCCCTGCCAGTAGAGAGGGGCTGGAGCTACAGGTCCAGCTCCAACCCCCTGCCAGTAGAAGGGAGGTCGGAGCTACTGGTCCAGCACCAACCCCCTGCCAGTAGAGAGGGGCTGGATCAACAGGTCCAGCACCAACCCCCTGCCAGTCGCGAGGGGCTGGAGCTACAGGTCCAGCTCCAACCCCCTGCCAGTAGAAGGGAGGTCGGAGCTACTGGTCCAGCACCAACCCCCTGCCAGTAGAGGGGGACAGGAGCTACAGGTCCAACATCAACCCCCCTGCCAGTAGAGGGGAGGCTGGAGCTTCAGGGCCAGCACCAACCCCCTGCTAGTAAAGGGGGGCTTTAGCTACAGGTCAAGCACCAACACCCTGCTAATAGAGGGAGGGCTGGAACTACAGGTCCAGCACCAACCCCCTTCCAGTAGAAGGGGGCTGGAGCTACAAGTTCAACACCAACCCCCTGCAAGTATAGGAGGGCTGAAGCTTGAGGGCCAGCACCAACCCCCTGCCAGTAGAGGGGGGCTGGAACTCCAGGTCCAGCACTAACCCCCTGCCAGTTGAGGGGGGCAGGAGCTACAGGTCCAGCATCAACCCCCCCCCCCTTACCGGCCAGTTGAAGGGGGCTGGAGTTACAGTTCCAGCACCAACCCCCTGCCAGTAGAGGGGGGGCTGGCGCTACAGGTCCAGCAGCAACCCCCGCCCTGTAGAGTAGGGCTGGAGCTACAGGTGCAACACCAACCCCCTGCCAGTAGAGGGGGACTGGAGCTACTGGTCCAACATCAACCCCCTGCCAGTAGAGGGAGGCTGGAGATACAGGTCCAGGACCAACCCCCTGCCAGTAGAGGGGGGCTGTAGCTACAGGTCCCGCACCAACCCCCTGCTAGTAGAAGGGGGCTGGAGCTACAGGTCCAGCACCAACCCCCTGCCAATAGAGGTGGGCCGGAGCAAAAGGTCCAACACCAACCCCCTGCCAGTAGAGGGGGGCTGGAGCTACAGGTCAAGCAACAACCCCCTGCAATGAGAGGGGGGCTGGAACTACAGGTCCAGCACGAACCCCCTACCAGTAGAGGGGGGCTTGAGCTACAGGTCCAGCAGCAACCCCCTGCCAGTAGAGGGGGGGCTGGAGCTACAGGTTCAGCACCAACCCCCTGCCAGTAGAGTGGGGCTGGAACTACAGGTCCAGCACCAACCCCCTGTCAGTAGAGGGGGGCTGGAGCTACAGGGGGTTGGTGCTGGACCTGTAGCTCGAGCCCCCCTCTACTGGCAGAGGGTTTAGTGCTGGACCTGTAGCTCCAGCCCCCCTCTACAGGCAGGGGGTTGGTGCTGGACCTGTAGTTCAAGCCCCTCCTTTACTGGCAGGGGGTTGGTGCTAGACCAATAGCTCAAGCCCCACTCTACAGGCAAGGGGTTGGTTTTCGACCTGTAGCTCCAGCCCCCTCTACTGGTATGGGGTTGGTGCTGGACCTGTAGTTCCAGCCCCCCCCCCCCACCTCTACTGGCAGGAGGTTGGTGCTGGACCTGTAGCTCCAGCCCCTCTCTACTGGCAGGGGGTTGGTGCTTGACCTGTAGCTCCAGCCACCCTTCTACTGGCAGGGGATTGGTGCTGGACCTGTAGCTCCAGCCCCGCTCTACTGGCAGGGGGTTGGTGCTGGCCCTGAAGCTCCAGCCCCCCTCTACTGGCAAGGGGGTTGATGTTGGACTTGTAGCTCCAGCCCCCCTTTATACTGGGCAGGGGTTGCTGCTGGACCTGTAGCTCCAGCCCCCTCTACTGGCAGGGGGTTGGTGCTGGACCTGTAGCTCCAGCCACCCTTCTACTGGCAGGGGATTGGTGCTGCACCTGTAGCTCCAGCCCCGCTCTACTGGCAGGGGGTTGGTGCTGGCCCTGAAGCTCCAGCCCCCCTCTACTGCCAAGGGGGTTGATGTTGGACCTGTAGCTCCAGCCCCCCTCTATACTGGGCGGGGGTTGCTGCTGGACCTGTAGCTCCAGCCCCGCTCCCCCTCAACTGGCAGGGGGTTGGTGCTGGAACTGTAGTTACAGCTCCCACCTCTACTGGCAGGGGGTTGGTGCTGGTCCTGTAGCTCCAGCGCCCCCTCTACTGGCAGGGGGTTGGTGCTGGTCCTGTAGCTCCAGCGCCCTTCTACTGGCAGGAGGTTGGTGCTGGACCTGTAGCTCCAGCCCCCCTCTACTGGCAGAGGGTTTAGTGCAGGACCTGTAGCTCCAGCCCCCCACTACAGGCAGGGGGTTGGTGCTGGACCTGTAGTTCCAGCCCCTCCTCTACTGGCAGGGGGTTGGTTTTGGACCTGTAGTTCCAGCCCCCAACCAGTAATGCCAGTAGAGGGTGGCTGGAGGTACAGGTCCAGCACCAACCCCCTGTCAGTAGAGGGGGGATGGAGCTAAAGGTCCAGCACCAACCCCCTGCCAGTAGAGGGGGCTGGAGCTACAGGTCCAGCACCAACCCCCTGCCAGTAGAGGGGGGCTGGAGGTAAAGGTCCAGCACGAACCCCCTGCCTGTAGAAGGGGGCTGGAGCTAAAGGTCCAGCACCAACCCCCTGTTAGTAAAGGGGGGGGGGCTGGAGCTACAGGTCCAGCTCCAACCCCCTGCCAGTAGAAGGGAGGTCGGAGCTACTGGTCCAGCACCAACCCCCTGCCAGTAGAGAGGGGCTGGAGCAACAGGTCCAGCACCAACCCCCTGCCAGTAGAGAGGGGCTGGAGCTACAGGTCCAGCTCCAACCCCCTGCCAGTAGAAGGGAGGTCGGAGCTACTGGTCCAGCACCAACCCCCTGCCAGTAGAGGGGGACAGGAGCTACAGGTCCAGCACCAACCCCCTGCCAGTAGAGGGGGGCTGGAGCTACAGGTCCAACACCAACCCCCTGCCAGTAGAGGGGGGTTTTAGCTACAGGTCTAGCACCAACACCCTGCCAATAGAGGGGGGGCTGGAGCTTCAGGGCCAGCACCAATCCCCTGCCAGTAGAGGGGGGCTTTAGCTACAGGTCTAGCACCAACACCCTGCCAATAGAGGGGGGCTGGAACTACAGGTCCAGCACCAACCCCCTGCCAGTAGAGGGGGGGGGCAGGAGCTACAGGTCCAGCACCAACCCCCTGCCAGTAGAGGGAGGGGCTGGCGCTACAGGTCCAGCAACAACCCCCGCCCAGTAGCGTAGGGCTGGAGCTACAGGTGCAACACCAACCCCCTGCCAGTAGAGGGGAACTGGAGCTACAGGTCCAACATCAACCCCCTGCCAGTAGAGGGGGGCTGAGGCTATAGGTCCAGCACCAACCCCCTGCCAATAGAGGGGGCTGGAGCTACTGGTCCAACATCAACCCCCTGCCAGTAGAGGTGGGCTGGAGCTAAAGGTCCAGCACCAACCCCCTGTTATTACAGGGGGGGGGAGGGGGCTGGAGCTACATTTCCCGCACCAACCCCCTGCCAGTAGAATGGGGCTGGAGATTCAGGTCCAGAACTAACCCCCTGCCAGTAGAGGGGGGCTAGAGCTACATGTCCAGAACCAACCCCCTGCCAATAGAGGGGGCTGGAGCTACTGATCCAGCACCAACCCCCTGCTAGTAGAGGGGGGTGGAAGCTACAGGTCCAATACCAACCCCCTGCCAGTAGAGGCAGGCTGGAGGTACAGGTCCAGGATCAACCCCCTGCCAGTAGAGGGGGCTGTAGCTACAGGTCCAGCACCAACCCCCTACCACTAGAAACGGGCTGGGGTTACAGGTCCAGCACCATCCCCCCTGCCAGTAGAGGGGGGCTGGAGCTATAGGTCAAGCAACAACCCCCTGCAATTAGAGGGGGGCTGGAACTACAGGTCCAGCACGAACCCCCTACCAGTAGAGGTGGGCTGTAGCACCAGGTCCACCACCAACCCTCTGCCAGTTGAGGGGGGCTTGAGCTACAGGTCCAGCAGCAACCCCCTGCCAGTAGAGGGGGGCTGGAGCTACAGGTTCAGCACCAACCCCCTGCCAGTAGAGTGGGGCTGAAACTACAGGTCCAGCACCAACCCCCTGTCAGTAGAGGGGGGCTGGAGCTACAGGGGGTTGGTGCTGGACCTGTAGCTCGAGCCCCCTTCTACTGGCAGAGGGTTTATTGCTGGACCTGTAGCTCCAGCCCCCCTCTACAGGCAGGGGGATGGTGCTGGACCTGTAGTTCAAGCCCCTCCTTTACTGGCAGGGGGTTGGTGCTAGACCAATAGCTCAAGCCCCACTCTACTGGCAAGGAGTTGGTTTTGGACCTGTAGCTCCAGCCCCCTCTACTGGCATGGGGTTGGTGCTGGACCTGTAGTTCCAGCCCCCCCCCCCCCACCTCTACTGGCAGGGGATTGGTGCTGGACCTGTAGCTCCAGCCCCGCTCTACTGGCAGGGGGTTGGTGCTGGCCCTGAAGCTCCAGCCCCCCTCTACTGGCAAGGGGGTTGATGTTGGACCTGTAGCTCCAGCCCCCCTCTACTGGGCGGGGGTTGCTGCTGGACCTGTAGCTCCAGCCCCGCTCCCCCTCAACTGGCAGGGGGTTGGTGCTGGAACTGTAGTTACAGCTCCCCCCCCTCTTCTGACAGGGGGTTTGTGCTGGACCTGTAGCTCCAGCCCCCCTCTACTGGCAGGGGGTTGGAGATAAACCTGTAGCTCCAGCTCCCCCCTCTACTGGCAGGGGGTTGGTGCTGGTCCTGTAGCTCCAGCGCCCCTCTACTGGCAGGAGGATGGTCCTGGACCTGTAGCTCCAGCCCCCCTCTACTGGAAGGGGGTTGGTTCTGGACCTGTAGCTCCAGCCCCCCTCTACTGGCAGAGGGTTTGGTGCTGGACCTGTAGTTCAAGCCCCTCCTCTACTGGCAGGGGGTTGGTTTTGGACCTGTAGCTCCAGCCCCCTCTACTGGCATGGGGTTGGTGCTGGACCTGTAGTTCCAGTTACCCCCCCCCTCTACTGGCAGGGGGTTGGTGCTGGACCTGTAGCTCCAGTCCCCCCTCTACTGGCAGGGGGTTAGTGCTGGACCTGTAACTCCAGCCCCTCTCTTATGGCAGAGAGGTTGATGTTAGACTGGTAGCTTCAGCCCCCCCCCCCCCCCTCTACTTTTCAGGGAGTTTGTGCTAGACCTGTAGATCCAGCCCCCCTCTACAGGCAGGGAGTTGGTGTTGGACCTCTAGCTCCAGCCCGAGCTCTACTGGCAGGGGGTTGGTGCTGGACCTGTAGCTCCAGCCCCCCTCTACTGGCAGGGGGTTGTTGTTGGACCTGTAGCTTCAGCCCCCCCTCTACTGGCAGGGTGTTAGTGCTGGACCTGTAGCTCCAGCCCCTCTCTACTGGCAGGGGGTTGGTGCTGGACCTGTAGCTCCAACCCCCCTCTACTGGCAGGGGGTTGGTGATGAACCTGTTGCTCCAGCTCCCCCCTCTACTGGCAGGTGGTTGGTGCTGGACCTGTAGCTCCAGCGCCCCTCTACTGGCAGGACGATGGTCCTGAACCTGTAGCTCCAGCCCCCCTCAACTGGCAGGGGGTTGGTGCTGGACCTGTAGCTCCAGCCCCCCTCTACTGGCAGAGGGTTTGGTGCTGGACCTGTAGCTCCAGCCCCTCCTCTACTGGCAGGGGGTTGGTGCTGGACCTGTAGCTCCAGCTCCCCCTCTACTGGCAGGGGGTTGGTGCTAGACCAATAGCTCAAGCCCCACTACTGGCAGGGGGTTGGTTTTGGACCTGTAGCTCCAGACCCCCTCTACTGGCATGGGGTTGGTGCTGGACCTGTAGTTCGAGCCCCTCTCTACTGGCAGGGGGTTGGTGCTGGACCTGTAGCTCCAGCCCCTCTCTACTTGCAGGGGGAAATTGGTGCTGGACCAGTAGCTCCTAGTCCCCTCTACTGGCAGGGGGTTGGTGCTGGCCAGTAGTGTAAAAGGAGACAAATTGGGGAAAAAATTTTCAGAAACGGTTGGGCACTTCCATGCCGACTTGACCCTGGCGGGCGGATTCGACCAAACCGCTTGTTTTAGGTGGTTAGGTTAGGGCACAGTCAGCGCGCACCTGGCTGGCTGGCCGGGTGGGGTTGTCCGTTCCCCCCTGGGGTCCCGGGGGCCCACCACTTAGGGTGTACCTGAGGAACTGGTGCCCTATCCTAACCTGTTTTCTTGCACGATTTGTCTCGTGCTTTTAAGATGAGTCTAGGGCCTCAAGAAGGGGGTCTCTACTTATGAGAGGTACCGAGGATGAATGTTCAATAGTTGGAAACCAAAAAATACACTGGTGAAAGGCATATAAACGTTTTTGGAGTATTTTAATGGCATAAGCAAAAATTCACGATTTGGCCCGGGGGTGTTACGAGAGTACTACGGTATCAATTTGGGGGCCCTTACTTTTGAATGGATCAGAGGGTGAATGTTCAATAGATTCAAACCAAGAAACACAGTTGAAAGCGAATATAGAAGTTTTGGAGTACTTTAATGAGGCTATGACTGAATAGTATAGGGAGCCCTTGGGCACAGCTCCATTTTCTGTAATGGTCAGAGGTGGATAACCCCAGTGGGGGTCAAGCATACAAGGGGGGGTGTCAAGATTCCTTACAAAGACCAAGTTGGATATATAGGTGTAGTAAGCCTTATCTTGAATTTGCATGATACTGTGGGGTACATTGACATGAAGGGCGAGTCATAGAACAGGATCTGCATGTGAGATGGGTCATATTGGGGTTTTAAAGAAGTTAAGATAGCTTTAAAGAGTCCTGTGTGCTTGATAGTGGGGAAATGTTCAGTCAATAATTCTCGTGTTTTGAATCTGAATGAGGGGTCCTAGTTTGCGTTCTAGTCGTAAAATGAGTTCCTTAGTATATTTGCTATGGAAAATGAGCTTTCAGTACTCTATATAATTTGAAATGAGGTCAAGAAAGACATGTTTATGTGCGAGAAGAGTCAGGTTGGAAACTGTTTATTCCAGTCATCCCCCTTGGCTTTGCTCCGTTTTCTGTAGCTAAAGTAAAGATTCCATTTTCTGTGGCATTCAGTTGATTACTGGTGAAAAAGGCATACTTGCGTTTGTATGGTTCTAACCTGTTTATAGATTTTATAGATATATTTTTCGGGCCTTAAATTAGATTTTAATATGAAAAATAGCATCAAATGTATGTCTATCTTTTGTAATAAACGTTACAAGCATTAACAATACCTGTGATATTTCATAGAATACGAAAAGAAGTTTAAATAGTGGAGCCTCAGCCATATTGTGTTGGGCTTGACACTCCAAACGTTAATTTGACACTCGTAAATATACTATAAAAGAAAGTAGTTGAGTTGTTTAAGCAATTTAATACATACTGGGAATCTGTTCGTATTCTGTATTAAATTTCATTTTTTAACATCATAATAGTTTGCAGCTATTGTGGTGGGGGCCCAATAACTTCATATAGCGCATCGACTGGCACTATCTGTTGCTATGAAATGCTTTTTGAAATCATGTGTTAAAATTTAAAAGTCGACAGTTGCCATTTATGTCAGTTGTGGTATATCAAGCGCAAAGGTTTTCAGAAAATGTTACACCTCCACCTTTCAAAAGTGAAAAGATGTATTCATTTTGGCATTACTGTCATTACTTTGGAAGTTTTTTTAATTATAGCACATGCTTAAACAAACTCGCTCGCAAAAACAAACTCATTTTTTTTTGTTTAACTTACACAAATAAACCCAGAGCTTTCACATTCGCGCAAAATACTTAGTCCCCCCTAAACTTAAAACAGTTGCACAATCTTACTTAAACACATTGCTAAACTCTTATACACAAACAAAAACTCAATTTTTAACTTACACAAATAAACACGGGCTTTGCACATTCACACAAAAAAATGCTTAGTCCCCCCTAGACTTGAACACTCACAATCTTACGGTGCTTTAATTGCCAAAGCCTTCCAAACCTGCACTGGGTCCTGCCCAGCAGACTGCGGCTGGATGGGTTACAATTGAGCCAAAAACAGTTGGTCAGGGCGAGATACGGCCTCATTTTTAGAGACATTTACTATATAGCAAAAGCTTGAACGTCGGGAACTGAATGCGGCCTGCACGAGAGTTGTTCTTGGCACTCAAATGTTTAGAGATTAAAATACATAGAATCTGCAAGAGCCCACCCAAGTCGCTCACGCGGGCAATAGACATGTTTTTTTGCCCAACTGTATTTTATTTAAAATAATACGTCAGATAGAAAGAGTTTCGCATTGCTATTATATTTACCTTATAAAGCCTCTTTATAAAAATGATATGCCACTGCGTATTATGATTGTTTTATAATAAATATTGCATAAATACTTACACGATTTCATAAACAAAAAAAAACTTTTAATGAGCCATGATTGGAAGGCTTCAGCATTACGATAAATACGAACTTTTAAAACTAAATAAAAATATATATCTCATAGAGGAAGATTTATTCTTCAGGATATATATTATTTATTAATTAAGAGTTTCATTCTGCATAAAAAAAAAGTTGCCCATATTTTTAAAACTCTGGCCACAAATTTTTTATAAAGGTTTTCCAAGGGAGTAAATCTTGCTTCCTCTCTTTCTCCCAAATGTTTCCTCATTTGCACAGGAGCAGAATAACCTTCGTGCGGGTCCTGGTTCAGTTCCCCATCGTCCGAGATATTGGACATTATAAATTTCACTAAATGATTCATTATCTTAGCAGCCCCTCTAATTATAAAGTTGTTAATCTTTTTTATAACCTTTGAGTGCTCGTTTTCAAAAGGTTCTTTACCTCAGAGAGAGAGAGAGATTCTATTTTTGTCCATATTCGAGCGGAATGTTGAGCAACCTTCGTGCAGGACCCGGTTCAGTTCCCCAACGTCCGAGCTATTGCACATAGCAAATTTCTGTAAATGAGGCAGTATCTCGCCCCCACCCCCCGGACCAACGATTTTAGGGCAGTAAATAAGCAATTGCAATCTAATCCCCCCCCCCCCCCAAAAAAAAAAAATACTGTTCATGAAAATGTGAGCTTATTTATACTAATTTATGAATATAAAAAGACAACTCGACATTTGTACAGTTTTTATTTACATAAATAAATTAGTCTCTATGCCTTTTTTGTCTTCTTAGGAAATAATCGGTTGAAGGACATGCGAAATGGTGCATCTGCAAATGGGGCAGTTTCTCATAGATACAAGACAATTACCGCATGTTACCATATGTCTGCAGGGCAGCAGTACGACACTCAACGCATTGTTAAAGCACACTTTACACAAAATATCAGCAGTCCAAGACGTTGGCGTAGATGTGTTCATCACAGTTTCAACATGGGATGTCGCATCAAAGTCTGTGGCCTCTTCGCCAGTTTCAACATCCATTTCATTAGCGACTATAGTCGTCTCTTCCGCCTCTGTTTCAACAGGAGAAGGCAAAGCCTGCAAACCAAGATTAGTGCTCATGAACCCGCTCATTGATCCAACAACGTCGACATCCATTTCATTAGCTGTGGTGACTGTTTCCATGTCAGAGGGCGCGGATTGCCATTCCAGATTTTCAGGCTCTGCCCTATCTTCCACATCCTCATGATGAATTCCCCTTAAACCCATTTCGGCTTTAGTGCTCTCTTACATATTCCACAACATTAATTCTATACATCTGGCCTCTGTAACAAACGGTAATAAATCTTTGGTGCTTTTGAGATATAGCCAGCTTAAGGCAGGTCTCACACAGACATCAGGAAATCCAAAATGTTCAATTAATGCTGGGAAAAAAACCAAACCTTCCATCAGACCAGTTAAAAGATGTTCATCTATGGGTTTTATAGTTCGACGCTGCGAAGATTATCTAGCATTCTTAATGAACTGTGCATCTATTTTAATGTTGACAAAGGTGCACTCAGGATACCATTGCGCGTGCAGTGTCCAAGGGTCGTCAGCGGGTTCCCAATTACGAAAACCATTTCCACAGAAAAAGCAGCGCATGTGGTCACTTAGGCCTGTAAATTTAGTTGTAAAATTGTAAATTGTCAGGACCTAGGTTTAGTTATCTCAGCAGAGAAAACAAAGATACACAATCGGCGCCCACCCAGGCAGGGAGGAGCTACATGTTCGCAAGATGCAACTGTCTGATGGCTCCCAGCTTGACTATGTTAACAGGTTCAAATACCTTGGCCTTGAGGTGCCATTGTATGGTCCTGTTGTATTCAGACTCTGTCGTCAGTATAAAGAGAGGCTCCGAGCTCTCAGGGCTGTTGCAGGTTATCACTCAGGCTATGGTGCCAATGTTAGGATTGTTAAAATGATGTACCTTGCACACATCAGATCTTTAGTGGATTATGTTGCACCTCTGCTTGTCTGCTTGCTCTGGAGGACTTGGAGGCTTCGTGGGGCTGGAGACTTGGAGGCGTGGAGGTCTCGGAGGGCTCGGAGGGCTTGGAGAGGGTTGGAGGGCTTGGAGGGGGTTGGAGGCTTGGAGGGCTTGAGAAATTGTAGAAGAAAGCCGTGTGAATTACCCTTGGGTGCCCTCGTGTCAAGCAGAGATTTAATATAAGAAAGGAACGTAATATTCGGAGCGTTATTGTTCGTGTTACTGAAATTATGGCACAAGCCTCACTACAGGAATTTCCGGAGATTTCAGAACCGCTAGACCGAGTGGGGTCTGATTTGATTGATCTCCATTGCAGCCATTCAGGCAATCGGTACGTGTTGGTATTAGTGGCCCATCTGTCCAGATACACCACCTTGATCGCCATCCCTCAAAAGGATTCTCATACTGTTGCCCGAGTATTTTTGAATAGGTTCGTAAATGTATTTGGACCTCCTAAAGTTTTAGTTTCGGACCGAGGTCAAGAATTTAATGGGGATATATTTAGAGAAGTTTGTAAGATATTGGAGACGACCTCAGCCTTTACAACAGCTTACCACCCTCAGGTAAACGGGATGACAGAACGTACCAACCGTTCAGTTAAGGATATGCTTGCAATCCTTGCTGAACGCGATGCAAACTCATGGGACGAACACCTACCCAATGTTCAGCTGGCTCTGAATACTGTTATCCACCAGTCTATTAATACCCAACCCCCTTCTTTTGTTCACTGGTCAATCATGCAATTTCCCATCAGGTCTGCTTAACAGACACAATGTTGCATATGGAGAGGACTATCCTTTAGAAGTTCTGAACAAAAAGAGGAATGCTTGGAGAGTTGCAGCGGAGGCTTCAAGAAAAGCACGGGGTAGATATGCTCACTATTATGACAGTAATGTACGACCTCTGAAACTGAAGGAGGGCAGCCTGGTCTTGAGAATCAATGAAGCTGCACCCGCCAATCAGAGTAGGAGACTAGCTCCTAGATGGCGGGGGCCGTACAGAGTGATCAAGAAAGACGGCCCTGTCAATGTTGTCATAATGGGAGTATTTGAGGATCAGGTGGAAAGAACTGTCCACATTAATAAGTTGAAGATTTACCATGCTAGGGAGGAACTGGAATTGCCTTCAGCAAGTCTAGTTCCTGACCCAGCAGAGCTGACTAATGACTCAAGTTACGAGTCAGATGGGGAGAATGACCCTCTGTCATCTCTCGTCAGTAGTCAAGTGCACTCTCGTCACCCCATGGTAACAAGATCTCGCACTGTACAGTAAAGGTTAAAGTAACTCCCTTACTTTATCAGTCTCCGTGGTGTAGTGGTAAGACACTCGCCTGGCGTTCCGCGAGCGCTATGTCATGGGTTCGTATCCTGGCCGGGGAGGATTTACTGGGCGCAATTCCTTAACTGTAGCCTCTGTTTAACGCAACAGTAAAATGTGTACTTGGATGAAAAAACGATTATTCGCGGCAGGGGATCGTATTCCAGGGACCTGCCCGAAACGCTACGCGTACTAGTGGCTGTACAAGAATGTAACAACTCTCGTATATATCTCAAAAAAAAAAAAAACTTAGTATAATTTAGAATTCATTAGATTTTCCTGTAGAGGCAATAATGATGTGGATTTCTTAACTGTACTTAACTCAGATAGCAGACTTTACCTTGCTCTGGGGTTTCCAACTGCCAACAAACCCAGAGTTATATCCATGCTTCCGCCATGTTCTTGTCTGTCTTTTCCCAGGTCTGATTTGTACACCTGCCCAGTTGTCTCAGCTACACGTGAACCCTATCTGAGAAGATCAAGGGGGAGACACGTTACACAAAGTCCTCCCCGACCAGACCCAGCAACTAATCACATGGTTATTTAGGGTTAGTGACAATACACCAGTCACCCAGCCGACACCTCATGTCACTAACGAGGTTGTCTTGGCTCAGTATGCTGTCTACAAGGATGCAGTCACCAGATGTCAACGTTTTACACCATCGTGGGTGGTTGTCTCGACGTCCTCACCACCCACCAGCTGCGTCGTCAAGACTGCAAGCAGACCGGAAGTAATTGTGGAAAAATAGAAGAGGGAGCCAGCATGTAGCAGTACTAATTATTCTCGTCGTTGGATCCATGGTTACGTCGTCTATTGTAACGCAAGCGGAACGAGGCGGACACTAGATGAACGACACGGGCTCCCTACAGAGTACAGTTGACTCGCCATAGAAGCGGGCCACAGCCTCCCTCGGCCCGAGGTTAACTGTACAAGGGTATACACGCATGGTGTTTACGGTCTAGTAGTCTGGTGTCATCAAGACCCGCCTGAGATGAAGTGAACCATGGTGACTGAAGATTGGGAGCCACTTGTTCTGTCAACACGCCACACACCTCAACGCCTTTCTGCAGCTACCTCCGTCACGAGACATCGTTGTGCGTCTAAGTCCTGTACTCCCGCGGTTCAGCTACTGGTTCAGTCGCTTCTATCAAGAGTGTTTTGTGGGCTACAAGATGAGTGATGAGTCGCGTCTCGTTAGCGAGGTTCACCCGACCGGCGGCAGCCAGTCACGGGCTGTCACTGGTCACTCAACACTCAGTTCTCGGACGACAGTCTATTGTCCTTCAGCGGTAACTGGTATGTAGTACAAGAGGATCAAGATTCTCTACAGTCAACAACTGATGGTCGTGGAACTACAATCAACTAGTCGTCAGTCTTCTAACATCGATGTTTTTTTGTTCATGAACAATTGTGAAACAGAAAAAGTAAACGTCACCTTTGCTCTATAATATTAACGTAATGCTTCTGAATACCTAGGAACATGAGTTTGGAATAATAGTGATTAAATGTTGAAACCAAGAAAATAAGTTACTAGAATTCTGGAGGGAAATATGGAAATTTTGGTTAAATAACATTGTCTAATGAAAACCTATTGTACGGTATCTAGAACAACAGGTACTTGGAAAATTGTTGTCATGTCCTGTTCTGTGCTTTGAGAGCAAGAGGGGCGAACTAAAGAAACAATTAACACTTAAGTGATAGTGTGAACACCCTTATGGCTGTAATTTCAGCTAGAACTGTGATATTAGTAGTATTCATAAATAAATGATATATTGTGTTTGATTGTCTAATCTTAGGGAAGGTCATGTGGGCCTTAGATTTTTGAAGAAAAGGACGAGTGGAACACCTGGATGAACTTTGAGGAGTTCAGTGTTCCTCTCCTGAAAGACTGAGATTTCAATCTGTGTTTAAATTCGTGTTCTAGATGGAACACGTGTATGGCTAAGGAAGAGCCAATGATCTTTGCTAGCTTTGCTGAAGGATTAAGGATATTGTATTTAGTTATATCAGTTCAGGGATAGGATGTTTTTTTCTCAGATGTATTGGGCTGTCAACAGCATAGTCGGGATTCATATCCCTGGATTTTTCATTTTTGTATTTATGATTATTACTAGACAACCTGCTGGACGTCGCTGATAATTAGATAGAATAGTTTTTGTTATTTTTGGAAGCTCTGGTTCAGATTGTTGATTATAGAGTAAGGAATTGGGATAAGAAACTGCGTGCTAAATAGTTTAACACAAAGTTTCTTAAATACTTGAGCGAGGGAGTTGTAACAGTAATACAAGAAAGTATCTTACTGAAGTCAAATGCTTCTTTGGTAACATACAAGACTTATTCTCTGTTCTCAAGGTGTAACATTAAAAGTTGGTAGTGACCCGACTTGCTAGGGAAGGCTCCCCCCACCAGAAGGATGTGAGCTCATAGTGTAGGAAACGGGAACGTTACCCCCCCCCCCCCCCCCCCCGTGTCGAGTCGTCAAACTAGGAAAATTATGAAAGATATTACAGAATTAGGAGGAATTATCAATCATGGTTAAGCACTTATGTTAAAATTAACGTCAATTGAGAACAGAGAATAAGTCTTGTATGTTACCAAAGAAGCATTTGACTTCAGTAAGATTTGAATATATGAAAAAAGTATTTCGTCATTGGAAAATAAGTATTCAGTCTAGCTTCCTAAATCATGTAATTAGTGAAATACAAGTGCTACTGAATATTGTAATTAACCTGGCTCTTGTATCTAGATAAATCCCAATTGTTTTGGAATAATAAAGTCACCTTCAGTGATAAATACTGGATTTTAGTTAATATTCATTTTCAAAGATTAATCTGGCAACTAGCCTGGGTCAGCCTGTGAGAGGTCAGTGTGGAGAGGTTAGTTAGTGTGTGCTGGAGGCTTCCTGGGGGTCAACATCTCTCAGAGGGTAAGGCTGAACAACTGGCCTGTCTATGGTGTTTAAGGTATCTGTCTCTGAAGTTTTAGTACAGTGTAGAGTCCACATCATTTGTGTATTCAGTATTCAGTTTAGGAAGTGTTCAGATAGAACGTTTGAAACTTGCCATTATTTTCAGTGTTAATCTTTGTTGTAATAAATCTGTTATAGAATTTGTGGAGTTGAGTGGAATTTCCCCAACGATAATTTTTCATTGTTGTTGATCTTAAGTCCCCGTGTTTGAAACTTGGGTTCCCCCTGTAAGCCTGCTGCTGCTTTAGATTCAGCTACTTACAACAAAAGTTCCAAAGTAGCACGGGCTATGGTGAGCCCGTAGTGGACTTACCTGGCACAGGATCGGGGCTATAACTGCCCTGTAAGCCAGCAAGCATTTATTTAATACCAAAGATAGTCCCTTTGTACTTTGATTTAATTCCCACACTAACGTAAATCTTATCCCATCCTTAAGGTATCTGTCTATAGGTAAGGAGTAGGTAAGGTAAACACCAAAACTCTACTGGGTTTTAAAATACAGATAGAAAAGATCCAGGCAAATGGGTAGAACCTTTGACAAGCCGCCAACTTCCTGTCCTCGTTGAGGCCACCAATATTATTGGCTCTCAGATTAATTAAAGGTCGGCAAAGATCAGTAACCAAAGAAAATGGGAAGAGCACCGTGGCGGGTAAGCGAGCGAGTGAGTGACGTCATCACAACAAAGGTTGCTATAGACGTCTCCACGACTCGTGAAGTTCGCCTGTCTTAAAGACCTGTGTCCACAATACCCGCCAAATTGTCCCTCCCACAGTACTCTCAGGACACTTATGGCAGTGTGTGTGGTGAGGACACACCACTGAAGACATTGAGGATATACCACGAGGGAGAGACAAAACTGTTGAAGAAAGGAGTCACTGGCTCCACTTGACCACCTTGTTCCTCGCATTCTCGTCATCCTCCGTAAGTACTTTAGTACTTTCTGCTCCACCATTGTCTTACACCCCAACATGCAATTGTTGGGGTTTGGACATTGACCTATGGCAGTGTTGGGGTGTGGACATTGGCCTATCGAATATGATCATTTTTATAATAATAATAATAATAGAGAAAATCTACTGGGACTGTGTGGTGTTGCAAACCCACGACCAAGGCATTGCCAGCTGCATACTCTACCACTGTACCACCACTGACTTCCTAAAAGTCTTACAATCAGATTTCTACTGATATCACAGGAAGTCCTGAAGCCAGTCCAAGTTTTACGTAAGGCCCCTAAGCACTCAGGTGAAGGGGTTAAGTATTGTAGTTGAACACCGTATGCCCATCTTCAGATACACAGAAAATCGCGCTAAGGAGATGTACATCAATGAACGATCCACTGGGGCTGTGAGGTGACGCAAACATTGCAGGTTCGCATCGCCTCACAGCCCGAGTGAATTTTCTCATTGATGTATATCACGTTAGTGTGATTTTATGTGTATAAATAATATTAAAAATATTATTATTCAAAAGATTGTGTACAAAGAACATAAGAGTAATAAATGAATAATGGCTTTACCATTGTGATCACTGCTGTCTTCTTATATGTGCTATCAAGCTGCTGTATGGTGTCTGTTAATCTTGTTTAAATTAATAATCAAGTTGTCAATGTAATCAACCAGAGCTTTAATATACCAATGTGCTTTAATATACTTACTATTCTCTCTCATCTCATTTTTTTCTTGCAATGTATCTGTTATCATTTTATTAATTCTGCTAGAATTTACCTACTTAAAATTATCTGTTAGGTAATAGATAATGACCTGCCCGAAACGCTGCGCGTACTAGTGGCTTTACAAGATTGTAAATACTATGCTATGTATTCTCAAACACAATGTACCTTCTTGTATATAAATTAAATAAATAAATAAATCCACAAGGGCCGTGAAGAGGGTTCGAACCTAACATCAGAGAAGATCCCAGACGCTCCTTAACCACTTAACTGCGCCAACCGAGAATACGCGGTTTGCCAACCAAGAAAGCTCGTTTTGATTTTTTCGTACCCATTCTAAATGTGTGCGAGGTTGATTGTGTACGAAATGAACTCTTAGGACCTCCAGTGAGAGGTAGCCATCTAGGAAAAAATTCCCCTTATGCCCTAGGGCTGCTGGCTGGGCTAGTACCGAGTGGCACACGCGCCTCTGGCTCCCAAACACCTGTCCGACGCGAGTTGCTTTGTCGGTGAAATTCAAACCTTAATGTTTGAAGAATATAAGGGTCATAATATTGGTGAAGCTAGACGCAATAGGACCTAACACAAAGATCAGATGCAAGTGTTACAGCACCTATGAGGACGATACAGCGAGCGTATCCAGTTGTAGCTCTGAGCGCCACCCTTGCCCATCTATGCTATCTCCAATTTATTTAGATGATACATAGATGAATCGTTTTCTGCATTCAGTGATGATGCATCTGATACAAGTAGCATAGATGAGCAGTGTTAGTGGCTTCCATGGTGGTGTTTTCCATAGATATTTTCAAGAATAGCTGAATCTCTTCTTTACTGACGGACACTCTTTGAGGCTAGCTGAATCTCTTCCAGACTGACAGACACTCTTTGAGGCTGGCTGAATCTCTTCTTGTGTGGGACCTTACAAGGCGATCTTTTCATGACTACCTTACAAATTGATCTTTCCCTGTAATCTTTTCAAGACTACCTTACATTTTACAAGCTTGGCTACATACTACCTACAGGTACTAATGCCAAGGGTGTACATGAGTGCGTTATTTGCACACACACAGAACAAAGAAACAGGAAGCGAAATTCAATCTGTACCTGGTGCAACGAGAGCGAAGTCGCGCTGTGTACCCTGGACTACTTCATTGATTATTACTCACTTTTGAAGTACTTAGTGTGTTACTGTGTAAATAGTGTGTGAAACTGTACATATTGTAATTTTAGTGAATTTTGAACACGTAATATTGCGACAATAAACATTTATTGTGGACACATTGCTGACACATGTATCACAGTTTCATGGAACATTATGAACATTCTGCTGTATACATATTGTAAAGGATACAAATATGCATCGTATACGATAAAAAAAACAAACAAATAAAACCAAATTGGAAATACATAAAACAGATAATTGAAAATATATTTGTGCCACCTACATCTGGTGCTTGAATGGCCCGGGCGACCAGCCCCTGATGACATCACAACGCACCTTGTCCACGTCCCCAGAGCCAAAGTAAGTGGAATTTGGTATTTATTTTTACATAGATATTGTGAGAGTTTTAAGTGGTGGAATAAATGAAATTGGTTTAAGGAATTGAGCTCGGAAAATTTCTAAGAATTTTCTTTATTCTTTAACCTTTATTCTTGTCGTGATATTCAATTAGGTCGCCTGAGGAAGGACTTGCTTAGCTAACACACCAGTGTAATAAGCAGCTCATTCCTCACTTTGGGACCATGTATGAACAATTGACTAGGCGCGAGCAAACGCTGAGACCCCAATGAAAATTGAAATCCCCTCCACTTGGTCGTCGACCTTCGCCAATCGCCGAAGCGAATCTAACGAGTAGGTCCTGGGCTCACAACAATAATTTAGTGTGGTGCCGTATATTTGGTCCAAAACTCAGAATCGGTCTCAATTTTATTAGTCGAGTGTGAAGAACACATGCATAACAATAATAATGTGTGGGGTGTAACGAAAAGACAGTGTTAACCATAACAACTTAGTTTATTCAATAAAGTACTAACTACTACAACAAAACAAAAAGAAATGTCAATGACGTTACTCGAAATCCTTCCTGTGACACTATCAATGACAGCTAGACACCAGCCCCTCGGACTGCATAATGAACTAACTCGAATATAAGCGTGAACACAGAGGCATCAATCAAGAAACAAGAACTAACAGATCTGTAATCACAATTACAACAAATGACACAGTGGGTTTTGAAACAGGTCTCCAGTAACCTCCTAACTGTTCTACGCCTCAGTGCAGTCTACACCTGCAATGGCGGAAGCAATGCAATCAAATCAGTAGTCTTTCAATGACAACAATAACTAATGGGTTCACTGGCAACTCCAGCAACCCTTCCTCAAATTAATCCTTATGTTAACACTCCATGCCACGGACGATCAACAATCGATAACAATTGATTTACGTAAATAACACAATAACATTTACGTTAATAACAAAATAACATTTACGTTAATTTAATAACTCTTACAACTGTCACTAGTAACGCAGAAATTACATAACACTGCCTGTCGAGCATTCAGTGAGAAAATCCCATTAATTAATCCCTGTACTACCAGACAGCTGATTAATCTCTTTACTAGTTACGTTAATCGGTTACTAATCACTCAGCGATGGTAAACTGATTTACAATGTCCAAAGTGCTAAGAGAACGGTAATCACTCGTGATTACCTTTAGAGTAATTAATTATCCTCAAGATCAATAATTAAACAATAAAAATACGCAACCTTTCACACTGGCTCAGCAATTTACATTAAGCATCAAGAAAGTTTTACCCCAATGTTTTCAGAAATGTACTTTAGACAATTTTTTTTTAACAAGGAGAACATTTTGTTGATAAGGAGAACAGCTCCTATTAACTAGAACTGAGGGATAATGCAGTAATAGAGATGCAAGCACCTGTTCAATGTAAAAAGAAGAATAGTAGCAAGAAGTGTCCACAAAGCGGATATGCAGTTGGTGTCTGTATAGCATTGCTGAATAATACATAATAATGAGTATGTTATCGTGCTCTATTTTGTTATATATCATAAAAATGCATTGCCTAATGTTAATATCTGTTACTTTCACCAATGTTCATTATTTTTTTTTGTCTCCTTTGTTTATCTCATTTGTTGTAACCTCTACATCCTGGAGAGTGCATACCCATCCCCTAACTATGTAAAGATAGAATGAAATAGGTCACCAAATGAATCAGTCACAACTGGCAGAACTTAGGACTTTGAATTTTTTTGACTGAGTTTTTCACAGATTTCAAATTCTATTTTCTTTGTCTCTTTAGGCGGTTTTAATGATTAGGGACCCGATTAGGGCTTTATCACTTTTATAAAGTATACATTTTTATCCCCTAAATCATTATAATTTTCCCTATATTTAGTTTTTTGGGGAGTTATTTTTTCTTGACATCATTCCAATACATATTGACCTACAACTTTCACATATTCGAGTACGAATGCCAAACAACGTTTATTAAAACATATAAGTAAATTAATGAATTAGAACTACCTTATTCATTGTCGATAACTTCAACTTCAATTATCTCTAAAACCTTGAGTCAGCTTAAAAAAATTCAGTTTCTGACCGATTCTCACCATTGTTACAAATAATGTGCACAGTTGTCTGTTCTACAATCCTATTAGAATGGATTTTTCACAAACCCTAAATGTTTGTAGTTATCAATTTTTTTTCTAAATTTGGCGCATAATTCAAATGCCACATTGACTATTTTTTTACAGTAAATTAAACTGAAGACATATTCTAAATCTATGAAAATGAAGATCATATACTATTCTGAGCATAATACCACCAAATGAACGATTGGTGATACAGTAGTTTATATTTTTGCAACTGATCTCAAAATCTGAAGTTTTCAATATTTAATTTTATAATTATTTTTTATTTTCTTATTTTTCAAGTTATGTTTGTGATCATTTAGACAAAGTTGCAAGATTTGCTAGTATGCACAAAAAATAACAAAACATTAGAGAAAATTTTGAGAAATTGAACTTTGCCATCAGGTCCTGTTGTATATGTATGCCATGCACAGCTTAAGGGTTAATACAGAACTGTACTGTATAAAGTGCATAAAACTTCAAAACTAACAATATTTCTCTAATTATAACAATAATAATATTTTAAATAAAACAATTTGTAACAGTCAATATGTACATCAAGTTTTCAGTATGCCTATAAAATAAGCACAGGTCATGTCAACGCATTGGGCCTGGATGAGATGGCTGGCACCATGTGCTTCTCCTCTTCCTGGGGTAAAAACGTCAGACTCGCGTGCGAAGGATTTTCGTGATAAATTTGAACAATTTTTACTGTTTGAACTCATTTAATCTGTCAAGATGTCTCAGAGCAGCATTCATGGTATTGAAGGTATAAAACAAAAGAGAAAATATTTGTTAATTGATAAAAAAGTTGACTTGATAGAGAAAGCAGAGCGTGGATACTCTGTCACTCAACTCGCCCAAGAATTCAACATTGGTAAAGCTACAGTTTGTGATAAAAAAAAAGCAGAAGGATAATATTAAGAAATTCTTTGCTCAAACTGATGCAATAGGCAACAGGAAAACTTTGAAGCCTGCTAAGTATACGGATTTGGACTCGTCTGTATTTAAATGGTTTACACAGCATGGTGTGAAAGGAATTGCTGTTTCAGTTGATTCTATTAGAAATGCAGCTGAAAGACTTGCTGTAAAGTTAAATATTGACAATTTCAAGGCTAGCACTGAATGGGTATGTCAATTTAAAGAAAGGTATGGCATCATTAACAAGAAAATTTGTGGCGAGGCATTAAGTGCAGATGTTGGAAGTGCTAATGCATATAAGCATAAACTTTCTCAGCACATTATATCTAATAATCTAAGCTGGTTTTAAGTGTACAATGCAGATGTAACAGGCTTTAACTGGAAATGCCTTCAAAGAAACACTTTGGCCTTCAGGCTTGAGAAGAGTATTCGTGGTTGCAAGGTAAAGAAGGAAAGAATTTCAGCATTATTGTGCTGTAACGCAGATGGCAGTCACCGAACAAAGTGCGCAATTGTTGGGAAATCTGCCAACCTCAGAGCATTGAAAAACTGCATGAACAGATTACCTGTCATCTACTACAACACAAAAAATGCCTGGTTCACACAGATTATTTTTGAGGATTGGTTCCAGAATCATTTTTGTAAAGAAGTAAAAAAGCAGCAGATCAATATGTGTAGAATTCATCCTGCTGAGGTAAAGGCAATGTTGTTGACTGACAATGCCCCAGCTCACCCCATTGCTAAATTAACATCGCCTGATGGCAAAATAACATGAATGGCTTTACCACCAAACACTACATCTGTAATACAGCCTATGGATTAGGGGTTATCTATGCTCTCAAAGGCTTTATAAAAGAGCTATGAATTCAGATATTATGGAAGTTCTGCTCTCTGAGGAAGACGAGATGCCTAATAAGGATAAGAAGGCTAGTAGAACACTAGAAAATTTCAAGAAATATTCAATTAAAGATGCAATTTACAACTAGGCCAAGGAATGGAGCGAGTTGAAGGTCACCACATAAAAGAATGCATGGAATAAAATTCTGAGTCCGGTACCTGGTTAGAATAAAGACGAAGATGACTATGATTTTGAGGGCTTTGATAATGCGATTTTTGAGACATTCAGAGATGCAGGTGAGGAAGATTTGCAACTTTCTGATGTGAATGAGTGGTTAGATAATGATGCTGATGATCCAGGTTATATTGAATTAACTGATAATGAGATTATCCAGTGTGTTACTGGTAATAATGATGAGGATGTGGAAGAGGAAGATGATAGTGCATTACCTATTCCATATGCTGCATCATTGCAAAAGGTTAATGACCTGCTTGATTTGGTTGCTGTAACTGATAATGAAGAACTGACAGATTATTACCTGCACCTAAAGGACATGAAAGATATTATAATGAAGCTCACAACAAAGAAACAAACTAAGATTCAAAAGTTTTTGGTACGGTTTCACAGTAGGCCTACAGGACCAGCACCCTGCACTAGCAAGGACTCACGATCCGAGGATGCCCAGGCAATTGGACCAGCACTAGCAAGGACTCGCCTCCTGAGAATGTCCAGGCAACTAGACCAGCACCCAGCACTAGCAAGGACTCACCTGCTGAGGATGCCCAGGCAACTGGACCAGCACCCAGCACTAGCAAGAACACACCTTCTAAGGATGTACAGGCCACTGGACCAGCACCCAGCACTAGCAAGAACACACCTTCTAAGGATGTACAGGCCACTGGACCAGCACTAGCAAGGACACACCTTCTAAGGATGTCCAGGTAACTGGACCAGCACCCAGCACTAGCAAGGACTCACCTTCCGAGGATACCCAGGCAACTGGACCAGCACCCAGCACTAGCAAGGACTCGCCTTGCGTGCGTGAGGGCCAGAGACCTAAAGACACAAAAATGGAATCAATACAGGAAGAGGCCGAACCCCCAAACATACCAGCGATACAAAGATGCGAGAAACAACTACACGGCAGTGAGGAGAGAGGCAGAAAGAAATTTTGAAAAAGGGATTGCAGACAAATGCAAAACAGAACCAGGTCTGTTCTATAAATTCATAAACAACAAATTGCAGGTAAAGGATAATATTCAGAGGTTGAAAATGGGAAATAGATTCACGGAAAATGAAAAGGAAATGTGTGAAACATTAAACGAAAAGTTCCAAAGTGTGTTTGTACAAAATGAAATCTTCAGGGAACCAGATACAATAAGAATTCCAGAGAACAACATAGAGCACATAGAGGTGTCCAGAGACGAAGTGGAAAAAATGCTCAAGGAGCTAAATAAGAACAAAGCAGTTGGTCCAGATGGAGTTTCACCATGGGTTCTGAGAGAATGTGCACCTGAGCTCAGCATTCCTCTTCAACTGATTTTTCAGGCATCCCTGTATACAGGAGTTGTAGCTGATGTGTGGAAAAAGGCTAACATAGTTCCAATCTACAAAAGTGGAAGCAGGGAAGACCCCCTTAATTATAGACCGGTATCATTGACAAGTGTAATAGTCAAAATATTGGAAAAAATAATTAAAACTAAATGGGTAGAACACCTGGAGAGAAATGATATAATATCAGACAGACAGTATGGTTTTCGATCTGGAAGATCCTGTGTATCGAATTTACTCAGTTTCTATGATCGAGCAACAGAGATATTACAGGAAAGAGATGGTTGGGTTGACTGCATCTATTTGGACCTAAAAAAGGCTTTCGACAGAGTTCCACATAAGAGGTTGTTCTGGAAACTGGAAAATATTGGAGGAGTGACAGGTACGCTTCTAACATGGATGAAAAATTTTCTGACTGATAGAAAAATGAGGGCTGTGATCAGAGGCAATGTATCGGACTGGAGAAATGTCACAAGTGGAGTACCACAGGGTTCAGTTCTTGCACCAGTGATGTTTATTGTCTACATAAATGATCTACCAGTTGGTATACAGAATTATATGAACATGTTTGCTGATGATGCTAAGATAATAGGAAGGATAAGAAACTTGGATGATTGTCATGCCCTTCAAGAAGACCTGGACAAAAGTACATGGAGTGCCACTTGGCAAATGGAATTTAATGTTAATAAATGCCATGTTATGGAATGTGGAATAGGAGAACATAGACCCCACACAACCTATATATTATGTGAGAAATCTTTAAAGAATTCTGATAAAGAAAGAGATCTAGGGGTGGTTCTAGATAGAAAACTATCACCTGAGGACCACATAAAGAATATTGTGCGAGGAGCCTATGCCACGCTTTCTAACTTCAGAATTGCTTTTAAATACATGGATGGCGATATACTAAAGAAATTGTTCACGACTTTTGTTAGGCCAAAGCTAGAATATGCAGCAGTTGTGTGGTGCCCATATCTTAAGAAGCACATCAACAAACTGGAAAAGGTGCAAAGACATGCTACTAAGTGGCTCCCAGAACTGAAGGGCAAGAGCTACGAGGAGAGGTTAGAGGCATTAAATATGCCAAAACTAGAAGACAGAAGAAAAAGAGGTGATATGATCACTACATACAAAATAGTAACAGGAATTGATAAAATCGATAGGGAAGATTTCTTGAGACCTGGAACGTTAAGAACAAGAGGTCATAGATATAAACTAGCTAAACACAGATGCCGAAGAAATATAAGAAAATTCACTTTCGCAAACAGAGTGGTAGACGGTTGGAACAAGTTAGGGGAGAAGGTGGTGGAGGCCAAGACCGTCAGTAGTTTCAAAGCGTTATATGACAAAGAGTGCTGGGAAGACGGGACACCACGAGCGTAGCTCTCATCCTGTAACTACACTTAGGTAATTACACTTAGGTAATTAACTGCTGAGGATACCCAGGCCACTAGACCAGCACCCAGCACTAGCCATAACTTACCTGGGAGTACCAATTGAGCTGTACAGCACAGTTCTAATGGCATTAAATGTACAAAGTGTAGTTTATGATATAAGTGTACTGCAGTAGTGTGATTCTAGTGGTCTGTACTTTATGTACAGACTGTAGTGTATAATGTACATTTGTTAGAAAAGTTACTGTTCTTTAAACAATTTATATTCATGTGTGGCACTCTCAGGATATTAAGGCTAACAAAGTTTGCACTTCAAAACTCAACTGGTAGGGTAAGTACTGTACTGTAACATGCAATATCAATTTATTTCATTGCAATTCAAATTCTTGGTTATTTAAATTTTTCAAAAGGCAAATGTGTACTGGCATATGTATTATTAATTTTTTTTTTTTTTTTTTTGGGGGGGGGGGGAGGGGGATGCTGGGGCCGGATTGATGGAATGAATTCACGCTGAAATGAATCGTCTACGCCCCCATATAGTTCGTTCAAGCGAGGGCACACTGTATTACTCATATAATTTCTACATTTACTGTCTACATTTAATGTCATTTAATTTCATGCATTTCTTTGATAAAGTGTTTACTCGTGTCCTTTATGATCTTGGTTATTTGTAAGTGTTGGCCCCATTAACCTTAAATTATAGTATGTTTATATTACTCAATGTTCTGATATGTTCCAAGAAAATGTCATGAGGAGCAGTTCTAAATTACACCTTGTATTTCCATTCTGCAATTAATGTAAATAAACTACTGTACTGTTGCTAGAACTACTGACTCCATAATGTAATAATCTATGCCAGTACTCTGACTATACTCTGTACCTGTAAAGTAAGGCTGTAAAGTACCTGTACATATTTTTTGTCAATTTTACTGTAAATTATCTACTTAAAATTATCTGTTAGTTTAAGGACTTCCCCGAAACTCTATGCGTGCTAATGGCTTTACAAGAATGTAAAATAAACTTCATTTCTATGTTCTCTCTTAACCCCCAATGTACCTTCTTGTATATAAATAAATAAATAAATGCTTGTCATCCTTATGTATCACCTTTGTATTAATTTTTTATTTTCCTTGAACATTCTCATTTTGTTAGCTTACTTCTCTTATAGTATTAAGTGTTTTACCCCGTCACAATATTAATTAAAAAATTTCTATATTACTATTAATTTTGCCCGAAACGCTTTGCATAATAGTGGCTTCATTAGTACAGTATGTGTAACTGCTGTCCCTTCAATTGAACAATACTCTTATTACACATAGAAATCACAAGTGTGATGCATCAAATTTATTTATTTATTTATTTATTTATTTATTTATATACAAGAAGGTACATTGGGTTTGTGAGAATACATAGCATGGTATTTACAATCTTGTAAAGCCACTAGTACGCGCAGCATTTCGGGCAGGTCCTTAATCTAACAGATAATTTTAAGTAGGTAAATTCTAGCAGAATTAATAAAATGATAACAGATACATTGCAAGAAAGAAAAAAATGAGATGAGAGAGATTAGTAGGAATATTAAAGCACATTGGTATATTAAAGTTCAGACTGATTGCATTGACAGCTTGATTGGTAATTTAAACGAAGATTAATAGGCACCATACAGCAAATTGAAAGCACATATAAGACAGCAATGATCACAATGGTAAAGTTGTTTGGACTGGGTACATGGAGATTGGGTAGCACTAGATACAGTGCAATTTTAAAGCAACAAGGTAGAAAACTATGAAGATGAAATTAAGTACTTTTTAAGTTTGTTTTTGAATGATGCAAAAGCTGGACATCTTTTCAATTCATTAGGAGTGAGTTCCATAGACTGGGTCCCTTTATTTGCAAAGATTGTTTGCACAGATTAAGTTTGACTCTGGGGATATCAAAGATATACTTATTTCTGGTGTGGTGATAATAGGTCCTATTATATCTGTCCAGGGAGAGTTTCAGAACATGATTTGCATTTAAGAACAGGGTTTTGTAAATGTAGTTGACACAAGAGAATGTGTGGAGTGAGATTATGTTTAGCATGTTTAGGGAGTTAAACAAGGGGGGCTGAGTGTTGTCCGAAAACAGAATTTGTTATTATTCTGATAGCAGATTTTGCTGAAGGATGATGGACCAGAGGTGGTTTGCAGTGGTTGAACCCCATGCACAGATACCATAATTAAGATAGGGATAGATTAGTGTATAATATAGCGAGATGAGAGCAGAGTTAGATACATAGTATCTGATTTTGGAGAGTATACCAACTGTTTTAGAGACTTTCTTAGTTATGTGTTGTATGTAGGTGCTGAATTAGTCTCTTATCTAGGAATAGGCCAAGAAAATTTCCATCATTTTTATTGCTAATGATAACATTGTCTATCTGAAGCTGAATTGCATTTGTTGATTTGCTTCCAAATAAGATGTAGTAGGTCTTTTCTATGTTAAGTGTTAGTTTGTTGGTTGACATTCATAAGTGGACTTTTTTTTAGTTCATTATTAACAGCATTATTTAGTGTATGTGTTTTGGGGTTAGAGCAGATGAGGGTAGTATCATCAGCAAACAATGTAGGTTTCAGAATGTTGGTGACATCAGGCAGACCATTGATGTATATAAGAAATAGGAGAGGTCCCAAGATGTTGCCCAGTGGCACCCCAATGGTTATTGGTAGAGTGGAAGTTATAACGTTGATGGCTACACATTGGTGTCTATCACGAAGATAGGATTGTATATAGTGCAGGGCATGGCCTCGGATTCCATAATGATGCAGTTTACATACGAGGTAGTTGTGATTAACAGTATCAAAGGCCTTTCTCAGGTCAATGAAGAGTCCAATTGGAAACTCATTTTTGTCAAGGGCTGAGTAAATTATATCAAGGAGACTAATAATTGCGTCGTTAGTACTCTTTTGGGAACGGAAGCCAAACTGACAGGAGCCAAGTATGTCGAATTTTACGAGGTAGGAGTACAGCTGTTTGTAGATAATTTTTTCAAATATTTTTGATAGTACGGGTAGGTTTGATATGAACAAATTTGAAATGAGTTTGTTTAATTTCAAGTTTGAAATTAACAAATCCACAAGAGCTATGACGAGGGTTCAAATCTACGTCCGAGAGTGTGTAATGAAGTAAGGGCGAAGAGGTAGAACAGCTTATTGACAGAGCTCAGGTGCATGGGGGAATTGTGTAAAAACCTAGTTTGTGTCTCGGAGAGACTGCAGGATCCGTGGTGGGTCAAGTTGATTTCTCGGTTGCAATTCTTATCCATGTCGTAGCTCAGTTGATTAACCACCATGCTGCGCCGAGTTTATTGTGAAATTCCCCCTGTGTGCATGAAATAAAGCGTTCCCAAAAAATTAATTTTTCTTCATAAAATGATAAATTCCCTTCCCTGAACATGTCTATGTAAAAATAAATGCCAAATTCCACTTACTTTGGCTCTGGGGACGTGGACAACGTGCGTTGTGATGTCATCGGGCTGGTCGCCCATGTGTGACACGCCCAGACATCATCGCGCGGGCCATTCAAGCACCAGATGTTGGCACAAATATATTTTCAATTATCTGTTTTATGTATTTCCAATGCAGTTTTATTTGTTTGTTTTTTTATCGTATATGATGCATATTTGTATTCTTTACAATATGTATACAGTAGAACGTTCATAATGTTCCATGAAACTGTGATACATGTGTCAGCAATGTGTCCACAATAAATGTTTATTGTCGCAATATTACTTGTTAAAAATTCACTAAAATTACAATATGTACAGTTTCACACACTACACAGTAACACACTGTATTACACACACAGTACTTCGGAAGCGAGTAATAATCAATGAAGTAGTCCAGGGTACACAGTGCGACTTCTCTCTCGTTGCACCAGGTACAGATAGATTTTCGCTTCCTGTTTCTTTGTTCTGTGTGCTTGCAAATAACGCACTCATGTACACCCTTGGCATTAGTACCTGTAGGTGGTATGTAGCCAAGCTTGTAAAACGTAAGGTAGTCTTGCAAAGATTACAGGGAAAGATCAATTTGTAAGGTAGTCGTGAAAAGATCGCCTTGTAAAGTCCCACACAGGAAGAAATTCAGCCAGTCTCAATGAGTGTCCGTCAGAACCATCAGAAAATAGTAGAACCAACTAGGAAGGAGAACACGCTGGACCTCATTTTCACTAATAATGATGAATTGATCAGGAACATAATGATTACAAATACCTGTTACTCAGATCACAACTTAATTGAAGTTATGACAACCATGGGGAGTAGATCTTCAAAACCAGTCCAGATTCCCGGTGGAGGAGATTTCAGCAAATTCAACTTCAATAATAAACAGATAAACTGGGAGCAAATAAACCAGGACTTCACAGAAATAAACTGGGAAGAACAGCTAGAAAATGCTAACCTGAACCAGTGCCTGGAAAAAATAAGCTCAGTAGCACTAGAAATATGTTCAAACCGCATACCTCTAAGAAAAAAGAGAAAGAGATACAGATTGGAACAGGAACGTCGTTCCCTATATAGGCGAAGAAAACGAATCGCAGAACAACTTGAGAGTCGCACCCTATCTCAAGAATGGCGAAGAAGGTTAGGTAGAGAAATAGAAACAATTGAACGGAAGCTACAAGAATCATACAAAACCCAGGAGAGGCAAAGAGAGCAAAAGGCCATCAGTGAAATAGAAAGAAATCCGAAATATTTTTTCTCCTATGCAAAATCAAGATCAAAAACCACATCTAGTATCGGGCCCCTGCGAAAGGGAGATGGAACTTTCACCGATGACATTTCAACAAAGAAATGAGCGAGCTACTGAGGAAGCAGTACGACTGTTTTCAGCGAGCCATTAAACACACTAAAGATTGATAACCCAAATGAATTTTTCATGGATATGATACCAACATCAAATCATGTATCAGACGTCACCCTATCCCCACTAGATTTTGAAGAAGCCATAAACAGTATGCCTATGCACTCTGCACCAGGCCCGGATTCTTGGAACTCCGTATTCATAAAGAACTGTAAAAAACCACTATCGCAGGCCCTCCACATTCTGTAGAGACAAAGCCTAGATACTGGCGTTATTCCTGATATACTAAAAACAGCAGAGATAGCACCACTTCATAAAGGAGGAAATAAGGCAGAGGCAAAAAATTACAGACCGATAGCACTAACATCGCACATCATAAAAATTTTTGAGCGAGTTATCTTGAGGTTATCTTGAGATGATTTCGGGGTTTTTTAGTGTCCCCGCGGCCCGGTCCTCGACCAGGCCTCCACCCCCAGGAAGCAGCCCGTAACAGCTGACTAACACCCAGGTACCTATTTAACTGCTAGGTAACAGGGGCATAGGGTGAAAGAAACTCTGCCCATTGTACCACTATGATATGGCATTAGATGCTATGGAAGACAAACAAAACGCTGATGTAATTTACACAGATTTCGCAAAAGCTTTTGATAAATGTGACCATGGTGCTATTGCACATAAAATGCGTTCAAAAGGAATTACCGGAAAAATAAGCAGATGGGTCTACAATTTCCTGACCAACAGAACCCAATGTGTAATAGTCAACAAAATAAAATCCAGCCCATCAACCGTGAAGAGCTCAGTCCCCCAGGGTACTGTGCTTGCTCCAGTACTTTTTCTCATCCTCATATCAGACATAGACAAGAACACAACCTATAGCACTGTATCATCCTTTGCAGATGACACTAGGATCTTCATGAGAGTAGGCAACATAGAGGACACGGCAAACCTCCAATCAGATGTAGATCAGGTCTTTCTATGGGCTACAGAAAATAATATGGTGTTTAACGAAAATAAGTTCTAGCTCATGCGCTATGGAAAAAATAAAAATATAAAAACGGAAACCACGTACAAAACTCAGACAAATCATAACATAGAATGAAAAGACAATGTAAAGAATCTGGGTGTACGCATGTAGGAAGACTTTACCTTTAAAGAACACAATAAAGTAGCCGTCACAACTGCAAGAAAAATGACAGGTTGGATAACAAGAACTTTTCCCACTAGAGATGCTATACCGATGATGATACTTTTCAAAACTCTTGTGCTTTCTAGTGTAGAGTACTGCTGCACAATGACAGCCCCTTTCAAAGCTGGAGAAATTGCTGACCTGGAGAGCGTGCAGAGATCCTTTAATGCTAGAATCCACTCAGTAAAACATCTAAACTATTGGGACCGACTAAAGAGCCTAAATCTGTACTCCCTTGAGCACAGGCGTGAGAGGTACATAATAATTTACACGTGGAAAATATTAGAGGGGCTGGTCCCAAACCTGCACACAGAAATAACATAACATGAGACCAGAAGACATGGCAGAATGGGCAGAATACCCCCGTTGAAAAGCAGAGGTGCAACAGGTACTCTGAGAGAGAACTCTATCAACATCAGAGGCCCGAGACTGTTCAACACGCTTCCACTACACATAAGGGACATAACTGGCCGACCCCTCACAGTGTTCAAGAGAGAACTGGATAAGCACCTCCAAAGGATACCTGATCAACCAGGCTGTGACTCATACGTCAGGCTGCGGGCAGCCGCGTCCAACAGCCTGGTTGATCAGTCCGGCAACCAGGAGGCCTGGTCAACGACCGGGCCGCGGGGACGCTAAGCCCCGGAAGCACCTCAAGGTAAGGTCAGTCTGGAAGAAATTCAGCCAGCCTCAAAGAGTGTCTGTCAGTCAAGAAGAGATTCAGCTATTCTTGAAAATATCTATGGAAAACACCACCATGGAAGCCGCTAACACTGTTTATCTATGCTACTTGTATCAGATGCATTATCACTGAACACAGAAAACGATTCATCTATGTATCATCTAAATAAATTGGAGATAGCATAGGTGGGCAAGGGTGGCGCTCAGAGCTACAACTGGATACGCTCGCTGTATTGTCCTCATAGGTGCTGTATCACTTGCATCTGACCTTTGTGTTAGGTCCTTATTGCACCTAGCTTCACCAATATTATGACCCTTATATTCTTCAAACATTAAGGTTTGAATTTCACCGACAAAGCGCGATCTTTCAACACTGTCAGACAGGTGTTTGGGAGCCAGAGGCGTGTGCGCCACTCATGGTTGCTCACTCAGTCCTAACCCAGCCAGCAGCCCTAAGGGAAGAAGGGGAATTTTTTCCAAGATTTTTTTTTTCCAAGATCTTTTCCAGCCTCTCACTGGAGGTCCTAAGAGTCCATTTCGTACACATCCAACCTCGCACACATTTAGAATGGGTACGAAAAAAATCAAAACGAGCTTTCTTGGTTGGCGCAGTTTCCCACCGACCGAGAATACTCGGTTGGCGCAGTTAAGTGGTTAAGAAGCGTCTGGGATCCTCTCGGACGTAGGTTCGAACCCTCATCACGGCCCTTGTGGATTTGTTCATTTAATACTCTTATGTTCTTTGTACACACAATCTTTGTATAAATAATAATAATACAGGCATACCTCAGAATGCGAGTTTAATCCGTTCCTGGAGACGCCTCGCCTTCCGAAAACTCGCATTCCGAAGTTAATTTCCCCATAAGAAATAAAGGGAAATGAATTAATCCGTTCCTGACTACCCCAAAAACCCCACATCAAACTAAATTTTTATACCTAATTCATCTAAATAAACCTACAAAAGTATGTTCCAGTTATTACTTACCTTACTGTCGAGTGCTGTAGGCGTATGGAAGATGGTGAGGAGGGGGGAGGAGGAGAGGAGTTAGTGTTTGGAAGGGGAGTCCCCTTCCATAATCACATCAGGCAGTGAGGACCTTTCTGGTGTGCTCTCCCTGGGACGTTTAACCTGAGTGCCACTAGGTCCTGGTTGAGGTTCACTGCTCGATTTCTTCACCAAATATTTGTCCATGAAAGCTTGCTTTTCCCTTCTTCGCAAGCTCTCTCTGTAGTAAGGCATCACACTGTCATTGAAAAGATTAAGACAACGGCCTACTACAGTTTTGTCTGGGTGAGTGTGTTCAATAGTTGTTTGAATCTCTTCCCACATCTGACACACCTTCTTCATTACTGCAGAAGGGACATTCGCTGGTGCTGTTGCCACCACCTCCTCCTCCACTGCAGAATCATTCGCTGCTGTGTTGGCTTCCTGTTCCTGTTGAAGGGCTAGGAGTTCTTCGGTGGTCAGTTCTTCGTTGTGTTCTTCCACCAACTCCTCCACATCATCACCATCCAATTCCAAGCCCATTTTCTGGCCTAGACTAACAATTTCCTCAACAATAGGCGCATCATTTATAGGCTCAAACCCCTCAAAGTCTAGTTCTCTCACACCTTCAGGCCACAATTTTCTCCAGCCAGAGATCAGGGTTCTTTGAGTCACTTCTTGCCAGGCTTTGTCAACGAGTTTTAAAGCACTAAAAATGTTAAAATGCTCTCTCCAGAACTCTTTGAGGGTGAGGTTTGTGGCTTCAGTCACTTCAAAACATTTCCGGAAAAGTGCCCTTTCATACAGTTTCTTAAAATTCGCTATGATTTTCTGGTCCATAGGCTGAATTAGAGGAGTGGTGTTAGGAGGAAGGAATTTAACTGAGGAATTTATTGTATTGAGGCATAAAATCATCTTCCAAGCCTGGAGGATGAGCAGGAGCATTGTCAAGGAGAAGCACGGCTCTGAGTGGCAATTGTTTCTCCTGCAGATATTTTTCTATGGCAGGGCACAGCACTTCATTCACCCACTCCGAAAAAATAAGCCTAGTCACCCATGCTTTTTTATTAGACTTCCACATCACAGACAAACGGGTTTTCTGCACATTATACTGTTTGAAAACCCTTGGATTTTCAGAATGATACACTAGCAAGGGTTTAATTTTTAAATCGCCACTCGCATTTGAACACAGCACAAGCGTAAACCTATCTTTCATAGGCTTGTGTCCAGGCAAGGATTTTTCCTCCTTGGTAATGTATGTCCTCTTAGGCATTCTTTTCCAAAACAGTCCTGTTTCGTCACAATTAAACACTTGTTGCGGTAGGTATCCCTCAGCCTCTGCAAACTCTTTAAATTCGTCAATAAATCGTCCAGCGGCTGGTTTGTCTGAGCTGGCTGCCTCCCCATGCCTTGTAACACTATGGATACCACTTCTCTTTCTTAATTTTTCAAACCAGCCCCTGCTTGCCTTAAACTCTTTCTTTTCTGCATCACTCGTTGCAGGGGTCTTCTTTAGAAGGTCTTCGTGCAACACCCTGGCTTTCTCAGAAATAATGGCCTCCGAAACACTATCACCCCTCAACTCCTTGTCGTGTATCCAAATTAATAACAACTTTTCCACTTCTTCAAGTATTTGTGGTCTTTGTGTCGTTAATGTTCTTACTCCTTTTGCCACATTAGCACTCATAATCTTATTTTTCTTCTTAAGTATAGTGCATATTGTTGATGTCGCTTTGTTGTACTGCCTACAAAGATCAACAACACGTGTACCGTTCTCATGCTTTCGAATGATCTCTTGTTTCTCCTCTATTGTCATCCTCACATGAGCTTTCTGGCCTTTATCCTTACCACTGGCTTTCTTGGGACTCATGGTGAGATATATAATAACAAATTGTATAGACAAATCACCAAAAATCCAACAAAACACTGAAAATTCACGACAAGAATTGATGTGGGGGTAGTCACTGCGCGCGAGACAATGGTGAACTGAGGGGCAGCGGGGCAGAGGGGCGACGATCGCCGAACGACCACGCGCTAGGTCGGCTGTACGCGTATCAACAAACTCGCGTTCAAACTCGACTCCCGAAGTAACCATCGCCTTCCGAGACAAATTTTTGGAGTAAATACACCTCGCCTTCCGAAAATCTCGCATACAGGGACAATCGCATTCCGAGGTACCACTGTATTATTATTAATATTATTTACACACAGAAAATCACACTAACGTGATATACATAAATGAGAAAATTCACTCCGGCTGTGAGGGGATGCAACCAGTGGATTGTTCATTGATGTATATCTCCTTAGTGCGATTTTCTGTGTATCTGAAGATGGGCATACAGTGTTCAACTACAATATTTTACCCCTTCACCTGAGTGCTTAGAGGTCTTACGTAAAACTTGGACTGGCATCAGGACTTCCTGTGATATCAGGATACTTCCTATGATATCTTTAGAAATCTGATTGTAAGACTTTTAGGAAGTCAGTGGTGGTACAGTGGTAGAGTATGCGGCTGGCAATACCTTGGTCGTGGGTTTGCAACACCACACAGTCCCAGTGGATTTTCTCATTATTATTATTATTAATATTATTATAAAAATTATCATTATTCGATAGACCAATGTCCACACACAACAATGCTATAGGCTTATAATTCACCCCAACAATGCTATAGGCTTACAATTCACCCCAACAATGCTATAGGCTTATAATTCACCCCAACAATGCTATAGGCTTATAATTCACCCCAACAATGCTATAGGCTTATAATTCACCCCAACAATGACATTGGCATATAATTTACCCCAACAATTCCATAGGCCTATTTCCACACCCCAACAATAGCATGTTGGGGTGTAAGACAATGGTGGAGCAGAAAGTACTCAAGTACTTACGGAGGATGATGAGAAAGCGAGGAACAAGGTGGTCAGGTGGCGCCAGTGACTCCTTCCTTCAACAGTTTTGTCTCTCCCTCGTGGTATATCCTCAATGTCTTCAGTGGTGTGGCCTCACCACACACTTACACTGCCATAAGTGTCCTGAGAGTACTGTGGGAGGGACAATTTGGCGGGTATTGTGGACACAGGTCTTTACGACAGGCGAACTTCCCGGGTCGCGCACACGTGGAACATAGCTCACTCACATTCAGATCATTCAGCTCACAGCTACGCTACGAGACCAACGTGATCACGCTGCGCTCCTCACTCTAAGCTGTATATCAGCCCTTATACTATTGCCAGATGATGTAGACCGCCACCCACAGGCAGCTAAGTACATGGAGTCCTAGCATGTTATAGCAAAACCAAAGTAACCGACCAAAATCAACTCATTCCATCTCAATTAAGTTTCAAAACATTCCTCTACGGCTGTGAGTACCAGTGCATGCTGCCGCCACCGCGCTGCCTGACGCAAGTTTCTTCACAATATATACCCCCAGTCCATTCTAACCAATCATGTCTCCTAAACATGGGGCTGTGCAGAGAAAGAAGGACAACAAACCCCTTAACAAGGCAACCATCCCGGCCAACTCAAACAATATTCGTGTTTCTCCGTCTGGAAGCTCTGGGGTCCAGGGCAGCGGTGCTGCCCTCCCCTCCACCCCTTTGAGCAAGGGAGCAGAGACATCTCAACCCTCTCCTATGGACATGCTAGCATCCCACTATAAGCAACTCAAGCGAGCTTCCGGTCCCTCACCGGAATTCTATAACTGGGCCGAGAATCAGTGGTTCAAAAAGTTGTGCCAAGTCCTCGAGTCTCAAAATGCTATCATCTTGAGTCTTCTAAATGAGAATCTAGCGATCCGCGCTAATCTCCAACAACAACAACAAGAAATAACCCTCCTCCGCGAGGAAATTAGAAACTGCAAGGCAAGTCAAGACCAACTACAGCATGATTTAAATGATCTCCGTGAGGAAAGCAACCTTCTGAAAACTGATGAAGCCATTAAAAAACAGGAGGAAGCCCTCAACAAAATGACTGCATGTATCAGTACATTTTCAGCCCAGCGTTCCGTCTCCCAGGATGAACAAGACCAGCAAAAGCTGCTAGACTCTGTTATAGTGTCGTCCCAAGATTTACCTGTGGAACATGATGGTGAAAACTGTGTCGAAATAGCTCTGGATCTCATAAAAGACAAATTGCAGCTCATTCTAAACAAATCTGACGTTATTGCTGCCTACAGAGTAGGCAAAAAGAATCCATCAAGTCAAAACCAACGGAAAATTCGCCTGAAGCTGTCTTCCCAGTTCACGAAATCCAATCTAGTCCGGACAGCTGTAGCCCAACGGACGGGATTATACATCAACGAGTGCTTGACTAGGAACAGACAGCACCTCCTCTACCGCCTGCGTCAAATCCGTCAAAAAAACCCAGATGCGATTCATCAGTGCTTCGTTAGAGATGGACTGATAAAGGTGAGAAAAACCGCAGAGGGCAAAATGTTCACTATTACTAAAGAAGAGAACCTCAACGCTTTCCTCTCCCAATGTGGTCTGTCTCAGCTCATTATCACTCCCAGTGAATTAACTTAATTAACCCCCTGTCAACTAGTGGGGCTAGGTTTCCTAAGTCTCATTGTTTCATTTTCTGACTTAATTTTTAACTTACTCTTAACTAGTCATTTACTGAAATTATTTAATTGAGTGCATAAATAGTTCTTCAGGTCTTATTAATTATACAGTCATAACTGAACTATTTATAGTTAATAATCATTAGCTTAAATTTGCCTATGCTTATTATTCAACTTTTCTTTGATTCCATTTATTACCTAGGTTGCCTAGCCTCGCCATGCTCCCTTACTCCATTGTACCCCTGGCTTTGCCTGCATCTCAAATTGCAAATTGTTACTTACAGTGTACCTGAGAGTACTTGTAGCAATCTACCTCATTTTTCATTTTTGCTCAATTTGTTTTTGTATTGCTTAGTCTTGTTTATATTTTTGTTTTGTATTTCTTTATCTTGTGTTTTGTATAGTCCATGTTCATATGTTTTTTCGTTAATCTCATTTATTACCTAGGTTGCCTAGCCTAGCCATACTCCCTTACTCCATTGTACCCCTGTAAGCCCCTTTTGAGTTTGCTTTGTTCTGTATTGTGTACATCTTTTTCCCTATTTTATAGCTTATTTCTACCTTGTTATTTGCCTTTCTTCCCTTGTTTTTCCTGCAATCAGCTTTTTTTATGCAGACAAGTATAGACCCTGAACTTAACCTCTTATCCACTATCTATGACAATTATCACTTTAATGATCTAAATTGCAGATATTTTGCAGCACATGATGTAAACAATGTATTAACTCATAATCACAATATCTCTGTAATCAATTTGAACGTTAGATCCCTAGGTAAACACTTCGATGATGTTAGTGCCTTGATTGAAGCTATTGACAACAAATTCTCTTTTATTATACTTACTGAAACATGGTTGAAAGAGGATACTACTCAGCTCTTTAACATGCCTAACTACTCATCAATTCACAACTGTCGTCAAATTCAGAGAGGTGGTGGTACTGCTCTTTACTACCACCAAGAACTAACATGCTTAAAAGAAATTAGAACCAGAGACTGCTATGGGGAGTATATCTTCGCCAGCTTCAGAGTCAAGGGTGCCGAGTCTGTCCTGACTGTGGGTGCAGTTTATAGAATTCCTAACACTGATGTGTCCGAATTCAACTCAAACCTTAGAAATCTAATACTTGATAACAGACTGAACAAAAACCACCTAATTATCGCAGGGGACTTTAATATTGACCTCTGCGAGCCTGAACACCCCACTGCTGTTAGCTTCCTCAACTGTATGAATTCCTGCTTCCTCATACCCTTAATCACTAGACCTACTAGAATCACTGATAGCACTGCCACGACGCTCGATCACATCTGGACAAACATAACCTCTCCGCTTACTTCAGGTATAATCACCGATAGCACTACAGATCATTACCCCACATTTCTCTTAACTAACATTAGCAAACCACCTCTTGAGTCAAGAGTGATACGTTTTAGACTACACAATGAAACTGCTATAGACAATTTTATAACTGCTGCTGATAATGTCAACTGGGAGTCCGAGTTAGGTAACATAGTGGACATCAACCTTGCAGTACAATCTTTTCTTCAAAAAACTCTTAGCCTTTATAATACCCACTGTCCTATGCTTACAAAACAAGTCACAACCAAAAGGCTTAACAATCCCTGGCTTACAAAGGGAATACTTAAATCTATTAATAAAAAACATGACCTTGAGAAGAAGTATAGGTTAGGAATTGTCTCCAAAGAATTCTCAAAGAATTACTCATTATTGCTGTCTAAGATAATTAGACGAGCCAAAACTAAATACTACGAAGATAAATTTACCCAAATAAAGAGCAACATTAAACAAACTTGGAGAACAATTTCTCAAATATTGGGATCAAAGAAGTCTTTAAATAACAAACCGACTCTCCTGTCTAATAACGATGGTCAGCTTTCAGCCTCTGATTCTGCTACTGAGTTCAATAGGTTCTTCTCTTCCATTGGTTCATCCCTTGCAAATGATATTCCATCTTCCAGTACAGACATTAATGACTATCTTTCAGGTAACTATCCACAGTCTCTGTACCTAAAGCCTATTAATTCCACTGACGTCAATGAGATAATCCTTTCCCTTAAAACCAAGTCTGGTGCCCTTGAGGAGATACCAACTTTAATTTACAAAAAAGCCTCCAGATCTTTAGCCCCTGCTATTGCTTTGCTCTTCAACAAGTCACTTGAACTCCAAACCTTCCCAGATATTCTAAAAAAAGCAAGAGTAACGCCTGTCCACAAATGTGGTAATCTCACAGATGTTAACAACTACAGACCTATATCTATCCTGCCAAACTTGTCAAAAATTTTTGAAAAACTAATCTATAAGCAGCTTTACTCATATCTAGCCAAACTCAATATACTTAGCCCTTGCCAATATGGCTTCAGACCCAAAAAAAGCACTAACGATGCACTTATTAGTATGCTTAACTCGATTCATACAGCTCTTGATAAAAATGAGTTCTCTGTTGGGTTGTTTGTGGACCTGCGTAAAGCTTTTGACACTGTCAACCACCAAAACCTTCTTCTTAAATTACATCATTATGGAGTCAGAGGACACTCCCTACAATACCTCAAATCCTACCTTACTGACAGGCTCCAATATGTTTCTGTGAATAACACAATTTCTCCCACCCTACCCATCAACATTGGTGTTCCCCAGGGCAGCATACTTGGCCCTCTCCTCTTTCTCATCTACATTAATGACCTTCCAAATGCCTCCCAACACCTCAAACCAATTCTATTTGCTGACGACACAACCTTCATTTACTCCAGTCCTGATCCCCTTGCTCTAAATGCCACAGTAAATACTGAGCTAAATAAAGTCCATCTGTGGCTAACTGCCAACAAACTCACCCTTAACATTGACAAAACCTTTTATATTCTGTTTGGCAATAAATCCTCTAATCAAATAAATCTCAAAATAAACAATACCCAAATTTGTAACAAATTAGATGGCAAATTCCTTGGCATTCTCATTGACCACAAGCTTAATTTCCAGGGACACATTCTAAACATATCAAAAAAAGTTTCAAAAACTGTGGGCATTCTTTCTAAGATCAGATATTATGTACCACGCCCTGCCCTGGTGACTCTCTATTACTCCCTTATCTATCCATATCTCAACTATGGTATTTGTGCTTGGGGCTCTACTACCCAAAATCACTTACGTCCTCTAATTACTCAACACAAAGCTGCTATTAGGACAATATCCAATTCTGGCCCCAGACATCACTCGGTACCCCTACTTAAATCTCTGAATATGTTAGACATTAAGTCACTGCACATTCTCTCATGTGTATTATACATATATAAAACGCTAAACTATAATGCCAATCCTGATCTCAAAAGCTTCATAGAAGGTTGTATCAGAACCCATGAGCATCACACCAGAAATAAATACAGTTTTGATATTCCTAGAGTACGACTTAATCAAACTAGAAATGCTCTACAAATCAAGGGACCCAAAATGTGGAATGACCTTCCCAACCATGTTAAAGACTGTACCTCTCTCAACCAGTTTAAGTTAAAAGCGAAGCTATACCTAATAAATTCCCTGTAACCTACCTTACCCTTCTATTGTCAACCAATGTCTGTTTTTTTTCTTTAAAGAGCGCTGTTTGTCGACATAATTGTATTTGTGCTGCTTTTTCATCTATGTTTTCATTTCTTGTTTTCATTCTACTCATTATGCTCAATTAGTATTAAGCTTGTCATTTAAGTTTATCATGCCCGAAACGCTTTGCGTAATAGTGGCTTTAGGCATTGTATGTACTAGCTATACCTATAAGTTAAACAATCCTTGTAAATATTTATTGTATGTATGTACCTTACCTAAATAAAATTGTATTGTTGTATTGTATTGTATAGCAACCTTTGTTGTGATGACGTCACTTGCTCGCTCGCTTACCCACCACGTTGCTCTTCCCATTTTCTTTGGTTACTGATCATTGCCGACCTTTAATTTATGAAATTAAATATGTTTTATGATTTAGGAATGCATAAGCATCAGAGATGTATCCTCCAGGGGTCACGACGATCATATATGCTGATGACATTCTTATACAAGGCACTTCTGGGAACAAAATTCAAACTGCTCTTAACATACTTGGTACAACCTGTCACAAGTTAGGCTTAGTTATAAATGCAGATAAAACCAAATACGAGTATAGGAAACGAAGAAATATAACACTTACTCTAAATGGTGTGGAACTGAGCCGTGTTCAGAAGTACAAGTATCTGGGCATGTATGTTGGATACACATGTGAGAGTAAAAATGCTGAAATAAATCATATCAGCACCTTATGTAAAGCCCGTCTGCATCCTCTGAAAGCACTGGCTTTTTCTGGTAAAGGTGTTGGGGTACCTATCTTGCGGATGTTATACATAAGCACTGTTCGGTCCCTGATAGACTACGCAGCACCCGTATTGTTTTACACAGGCCAAGGCAGAATTAAAAAAAAATAGAGCTGATACAGAACGAGGCTATGAGGATTATTCTTGGATGTCAAAGAAATGCAATGATTGAAATAATGAGAATGGAATTAAATTTACAGAGTGTGTGTGATAGAGCCCGTGACATTAACACTAGAGTATCTATTCGTTTCATGCGGAGAAAAGGAGGGGATAAGCTGTTTGAGAGCGTTCAGACCTGCTTGAGTGACGTACACACTTCCAGGAAACTGAGGGAGACACGCTACACGAGGGGATTAGCTCATGACCTCAGGGAATACAACGTACTTGACTGCTGTAAACCCTCTCGACAGTGTAATATGTCTGCTCCCTGGAAAGTACAGAAAATAGACGTCGAAATTGTACCCCTCAAGGTGAAAAAGATTCATCATGAACCGGGACAATTACGGTGTTTGTATGGAAGCATGATATCTCGGTTACCAAGAGGCAACAGTTTACATGTATATTGCGACGGGTCGGTGGCGCAGGATGGCAGGGCCGGGTGTGGTGTCCTAATAAGGGAATATACGGAGTTTAGGACTGTGGACAGGATAATTGAACTCCGGCTTAGTAATTATATATCATCCACACAAGCTGAACTGCAGGCCATTCTGGCGTGTTTGGAGGAAGTACGTCATGACGACAAAAATGTTTTTGTATTTGTCGATAGCCGAAGAGCACTGGAGTCCTTAAACAGTCGAAACCCAGTCTTCATGTCTATAGTTGAGGACTGTAAGAGAAGAATAACTGAGATACAGCTGAAAGGTTATAGTGTGAAATTCATATGGATTCCATCTCATGTTGGAATAGTGCTCAACGAGGTGGCGGATGACTTGGCCAAACGTGCCACATCAAAACCACAAGTTGACATTGATTGTGAATTCACAATGAGACAAATAAGAAGCAAAATCAGAAATATTCAGGCAAAGGCGGGAGTGGAGAGGAGAGAGATAATGTATGAGAGTAGTCAAACCATGCAACACTACATGTATGTGAGTCAAAACACCCATTTCACTTATGGTAAAAGGAGAAATGCTTGGAGTGACTCTGTGTACATGCGGCTCAGGCTTGGGTACAAATATTACTGGGAATATGGGATAGATGTTCATGATAATGACACGAAGTGTAAACTATGTGGTATGTTAAGGTCTCACACCCTGGCCCATTATGTTCTTGATTGTCCGTTGATTAATGTATATAGAAACACTGAGATAAGGACTGTTCCTGAACAAATAGCCTGGATGTGTCACAACGGAAAGGTTGATGATATTCTTGAGAGATATAAGAATTTTGCACCAAGATTGTAATATTTTGTTGAATTATCTGCAGGTGTCTTGCAAATTGTCTATACAGTATACCTAGGTCATAAAAGTATTTGTGTGTACGTCTGATACCATACTACTTGTGAAGGAGGAAATGTATATGTTTATCTCTCAGAATGTTTGGTAATATGTTTATTTGTGATGTGTGTCTATGTATGTAACACGTTGTACTGAATGGGGTGAGAATAGCTTGAGCTACCTCATCCCTTTGTGTGTATTTTACCTCAATAAACTTATTTCAATTTCAATTTCAATTAATTTACTTGAGAGACACTAGTATTGGTGGCCTCAACGAGGATAGGAAGTTGGCGGCTTGTCAAAGGTCCTACCCATTTGCCTGGAGGATCTTTTCTATCTGTATTTTAAAACCCAGTAAAATTTTGGCGTTTACCTTACCTACTCTTTGGCGGGTAGGCTGTTGCACGGGTTTACAACCATATGGGTGAAAAAGCATCTCCTGTTTTCTGTCCTACATTGTGGCTTGTTGAGCTTGAACCCGTTGCTCCTCGTTCGTGTTACATCTGACGTTTAGAAGAAAGTGTCCGGATCGACATCGTCCAAATTGTTGAGTATTTTAAGTGTTTCGATGAGCGCCGCCCTGTCATGCCTGGTTTGCTGTGTTGTTTGGCCAGTGGCCCTCAACCCTTCCTGATACGAGAGATGACTAAGCTCTGGTATGATTTTTATTGCCCGGTGTTGCATCTTCTCCAGAGCAGCTATGTCTTTCTGAAGATAAGGTCTCAATGCCTGTATGCAATAATCCAGGTGGGGACGCACCAGAGACTTACACAATTGAAGGACTACTTTAGTTTCCTTGAAGGTAAAGGCACACTTGATTATTCCCAAGGTTTGGTTCGCTTTTTTTTTTACTGCCGCTCCCACTTGTTGTGCAACTTTTAGTGAATGATGGATTTTGATTCCAATGTCGCATTCTTCATCTATCTGTTGTAAGGTAGTGTGGGCAATTTGGTAGTTGTGACGTGGAATGTTATGCCCTACAGGCAAGGTCTTGCATTTATCGACATTAAAGAGCATTTGCCAGTCATCTGACCATTGGTGGAGTTCATGTAGATCTCTTTGTAAGGTCTCAATATCACTTTCACTTCCTTCTTTATCATAGATCTTAGTGTCATCTGCAAATGTGTCATCTGCCCAACATTCCATCTCCCAGGATGAACAGGACCAGCAAAAGCTGCTTGACTCTGTTATTGTGTCGTCCCAAAATATTCCTGTGGAACGTGAAGGTGAAAAGTGTATTGAAATAGTTCATGCTCTCATAGAATCAAATCAAAATCAAAATCAAATCAAATGTTTATTTAGGTAAGGTACATACATACAAGAGATTTTACAAAGAGTGATGGATTTATAGATAGGGCTAGTACATACAATGCCTAAAGCCACTATTACGCAAAGCGTTTCGGGCATGAAAAACTTAAATGACTAAAGCTTAATACTAATTGAGCATAAAGAGTAAAATGAAAACATGGAATGAAAACATAGCTGAAAAAGCAGCACAAATACAATTCTGTCGACAAACAGCGCTCTTTAAAAAAAAAACAGACATTGGTTGATAATAGAGGGGTAAGGTAGGTTACAGGGAATTTATTAGGTATAGCTTCGTTTTTATCTTAAACTGGTTGAGAGAAGTACAGTCTTTAACATGGTTGGGAAGGTCATTCCACAATCTGGGTCCCTTGATTTGTAGAGCATTTCTAGTTTGATTAAGTCATACTCTAGGAATATCAAAACTGTATTTATTTCTGGTGTGGTGCTCATGGGTTCTGTTACAACCTTCTATGAAGCTTTTGAGGTCAGGATTGGCATTACAGTTTAGCGTTTTATATATGTATAATACACATGAGAGAATGTGCAGTGACTTAATGTCTAACATCTTCAGAGATTTGAGTAAGGGTACCGAGTGATGTCTGGGGCCAGAGTTGGATATTGTCCTAATAGCAGCTCTGTGTTGAGTAATTAGAGGACGTAAATGATTTTGGGTAGTAGAGCCCCAAGCACAAATACCATAGTTGAGATATGGATAGATAAGGGAGTAATAGAGAGTCACCAGGGCAGGGCGTGGTACATAATATCTGATCTTAGAAAGAATGCCCATAGTTTTTGAAACTTTTTTTGATATATTTAGAATGTGTCCCTGGAAATTAAGCTTGTGGTCAATGAGAATGCCAAGGAATTTACCATCTAATTTGTTACAAATTTGGGTATTGTTTATTTTGAGATTTATTTGATTAGAGGATTTATTGCCAAACAGAATATAGAAAGTTTTGTCAATGTTAAGGGTGAGTTTGTTGGCAGTTAGCCAAAGATGGACTTCATTTAGCTCAGTATTTACTGTGGCATTTAGAGCAAGGGGGTCAGGACTGGAGTAAATGAAGGTTGTGTCGTCAGCAAATAGAATTGGTTTGAGGTGTTGGGAGGCATTTGGAAGGTCATTAATGTAGATGAGAAAGAGGAGAGGGCGAAGTATGCTGCCCTGAGGAACACCAATGTTGATGGGTAGGGTGGGAGAAGTTGAATTATTCACAGAAACATATTGGAGCCTGTCAGTAAGGTAGGATTTGAGGTATTGCAGGGAGTGTCCTCTGACTCCATAATGATGTAATTTAAGAAGAAGGTTTTGGTGGTTGACAGTGTCAAAAGCTTTACGCAGGTCCACAAATAACCCAACAGGGAACTCATTTTTATCAAGAGCTGTATGAATCGAGTTAAGCATACTAATAAGTGCATCGTTAGTGCTTTTTTGGGGTCTGAAGCCATATTGGCAAGGGCTAAGTATATTGTGTTTGGCTAGATATGAGTAAAGCTGCTTATAGATTAGTTTTTCAAATTTTTTTGACAAGTTTGGCAGGATTGATATAGGTTTATAGTTGTTAACATCTGTGAGATCACCACATTTGTGGACAGGCGTTACTCTCGTTTTTTTTAGAATATCTGGAAAGGTTTGGAGTTCAAGTGACTTGTTGAAGAGCAAAGCAATAGCAGGGGCTAAAGATCTGGAGGCTTTTTTGTAAATTAAAGTTGGTATCTCCTCGAGGGCACTAGACTTGGTTTATAGGAAAGGATTATCTCATTGACGTCAGTGGACTTAATAGGCTTTAGGTACAAAGACTGTGGATAGTTACCTGTAAGATAGTCCTTAATGTCAGTACTGGAAGATGGAATATCGTTTGCAAGGGATGACCCAATGGAAGAGAAGAACCTATTGAACTCAATAGCAGAATCAGAGGCTGAAAGCTGACCATCGTTATTGGACAGGAGTGTTGGTTTGTTTATCTATGATAAAGAAGGAAGTGAAAGTGATATTGAGACCTTACAAAGAGATCTACATGAACTCCACCAATGGTCAGATGACTGGCAAATGCTCTTTAATATCGATAAATGCAAGACCTTGCCTGTAGGGCATAACATTCCACGTCACAACTACCAAATTGCCCACACTACCTTACAACAGATAGATGAAGAATGCGACATTGGAATCAAAATCCATCATTCACTATAAGTTGCACAACAAGTGGGAGCGGCAGTAAAAAAAAAAGCGAACCAAACCTTGGGAATAATCAAGCGTGCCTTTACCTTCAAGTAAACTAAAGTAGTCCTTCAATTGTATAAGTCTCTGGTGCGTCCCCACCTGGATTATTGCATACAGGCATTGAGACCTTATCTTCAGAAAGACATAGCTGCTCTGGAGAAGATGCAACACCGGGCAACAAAAATCATACCAGAGCTTAGTCATCTCTCGTATCAGGGAGAGTTGAGGGCCACTGGCCAAACAACACAGCAAACCAGGCATGACAGGGCGGAGCTCATCGAAACACTTAAAATGCTCAACAATTTGGACGATGTCGATCCGGACACTTTCTTCAAAAGGTCAAATGTAACACGAACGAGGAGCAACGGATTCAAGCTCAACAAGCCACAATGTAGGACAGAAAACAGGAGAGGCTTTTTCACGCGTATGGTGGTAAACCCGTGGAACAGGCTACCAGTCAAAGAGTAGGTAAGGTAAACGCCAAAACTCTACTGGGTTTTAAAATACAGATAGAAAAGATCGTCCAGGCAAATGGGTAGGACCTTTGACAACCGCCAACTTCCTGTCCTCGTTGAGGCCACCAATATTAGTGGCTCTCAGGTTAATTAAACGTCGGCAAAGATCAGTAACCAAAGAAAATGGGAAGAGCACCGTGGCGGGTAAGCGAGCGAGCGAGTGACGTCATCACAACAAAGGTTGCTATAGACGTCTCCACGACTCGTGAAGTTCGCCTGTCTTAAAGACCTGTGTCCACAATACCCGCCAAATTGTCCCTCCCACAGTACTCTCAGGACACTTATGGCAGTGTAAGTGTGTGGTGAGGCCACACCACTGAAGACATTGAGGATATACCACGAGGGAGAGACAAAACTGTTGAAGGAAGGAGTCACTGGCGCCACCTGACCACCTTGTTCCTCGCACTCTCATCATCAGATGTTCAGATTCAGATGTTTATTCAGGTAAGGTATATACATACAAGTGATGTTACATTAATGGATTGATATATAGATAGAGCTAGTACATACAATGCCTAAAGCCACTATTACGCAATGCGTTTCGGGCAAGAAAAACATTAATATCTAGAACTTAATACTAATTGAGCATAAAGAATAAAAAGTGTTGAGAACAAATACAAATAAAGATAAAAAAAAGGGGGAACATGACTGAAAAAGCAGAAATCAATCAGAAATGTTATCATCCTCCGTAAGTACTTGAGTGCATTACCTGGTTGATGGGGTTCTGAGAGTTCTTCTACTTCCCAAGCCCGGCCCGAGGCCAGGCTCGACTTGTGAGAGTTTGGTCCACCAGGCTGTTGCTTGGAGCGGCCCGCAGGGCCACATACCCACCGCAGCCTGGCTGGTCCGGAACTTCTCTTAGAAAACAGTCCAGTTTTCTCTTGAAGATGTCCACGGTTGTTCCGGCAATATTTCTTATAGTCACAGGGAGAACGTTGAACAACCGTGGACCTCTGATGTTTATACAGCGAAGAGTTAGGGGTGACATGATAGAGGTTTACAAGTGGATGAATGGACACAACAAAGGGAATATTAATAGGCAATTAAAAGTATCAGCAGAAGACAGAACACGAAACAATGGGTATAAATTGGATAAATTTAGATTTAGGAAAGACTTGGGTAAATACTGGTTCGGTAACAGGGTTGTTGATTGTTGATTTGTGGAACCAATTACCGCGTAACGTGGTGGATGTGGGGTCCCACGATTGTTTCAAGCGCGGGTTGGACATGTAAATGAGTGGGATTGGGTGGTTATAGATAGGAGCTCCCTCGTATGGGCCAATAGGCCGTCTGCAGTTGCCTTTGCTCCTATGTTCTTATGTTCTCTGATTGTGCCTATGGCACCTCTGCTCTTCACTGGTTCAATCCTGCATTTTCTTCCATATCATTCACTCCAGTACGTTGTTATTTTACTGTGTAGATTTGGGACCTGGCCCTCCAGTATTTTCCATGTGTATATTATTTGGTATCTCTCGTCTCCATTCTAGAGAGTACATTCGGAGAGCTTTGAGACGATCCCAATAATTTAGGTGTCTCAACCATCATCTCAACCGCAACCGCATCTCAACCGCATCTCAACGATGCGTGCCGTATATGTTCTCTGTATTCCCTCTATTTCAGCAATCTCTCCTGCTCTGAAGGGGGGAAGTGAGTACTGAGCTTTCTGCTCCACCATTGTCTGCTCCAACATTGTCTTACACCCCAACATACAATTGTTAATAATAAAAATAATAAAAATTTATTTAGGAAAAGTACATACATAGTTGCAGAGTTACAGTACAAACATTCTGTTTGATTTAAAGATAGAGGTAGTACATACTATACCTAAAGCCACTAGTACGCATAGCGTTTTGGGCAAGGTGAGGTGGGGAAAAAAAAACTTAGACTAAAACTTAATAGTAATTAAGCTTAAGGGGGCGTCTGGTTGGCATCTGGGTCCAAAAATGCAAAAATGAAAACTCATTCGATTTCAATCAAACTTTTTTGACAAGTTCTATATGAAAAGTGTTTCATCTGGTCCACGTTTCAGCATTGTAGCATAAATAGGAAGGGAGAAAAAAAATATTGAAGCAGTTGTGAAAATTATGCAAAAATGGTCAAAATCGATTATCAATCAAAAGTGTCAACTGAAATCATAACTACAACTCTTTGCTATCACAATAGCATATATTAAACAAATATTATTATTAGTTTAATTGGAAAAAAATTTTAAGGAAAAAAAAAAAAAAGGATTTTTTTTTCTTTTTTTTTTTTAAATATTTTTTTTTGGGGCGATTTGCATCAAAGTTACACACCTGACTGTACGTAAGCCTATCTGTAAGGATGCCAATTTTGGAGAAAATTGGTTGATGTCAACCCCAGCCACAGATTTTAGAACCTTAGACTTTATTCATTTCTGTTTTTTTTTTCAATTGACACAAACGTTTACAAAACTCATTCTTTTTTTATTCAATTTACATGAAACTTACACAGTATATGTGGAGGGCATGTCTCTACATTGGGGGGCTTTCATTTTTCTCTAAGTTCATTTATTGATTTTATAATAGCAATAAACATGCCATATTTGCAAACAAATTTTGGGGAACTTTGAACATTTGTATTAGGAAAACTAAAGATGTTTTGGAAATTCTAAATCCCCAAATCCTTTATTATATGCTAATGTGTCAGAAAAGTGTCACAGAATAATTTTATCTGAAACGTGTGTTCTGAAGTGTGGACTTGAAAATGTGTAAAAAAACGTTCAAAAAAAAAAAAAAAAAAAAAAAACTCCCTTTCTATTTACGCTGCAGTACTGAAACTTGGGACAATTTAAGCACTTTTCATATACAACTAGAAAAATAATATTGGTTGACATTGAACAACTTTCATTATAATAACCAGACGCCCCCTTAAAGTATAATTGCATTGAAAGAAAAAAATAAAAATAATAAAAGATGAAAAAAGGGGGGGAACATGGTAGAAAATAGCCAATATACAAATTGGTCAACAAACAGCATTTTTTTTTCTTCAACAAAAATGTTGTGGTATGGAAATAGGACTATGGAATTGTTGGAGGTGTAGATGTAGGCCAATAGAATTGTTGGGGTAAATTATATGCCAATGGCATTGTTGGGGTGTGGACATTGGCCTATCGAATAATGATAACTTTTATAATAATAATAATAATAATGAGAAATTCCACTGGGACTGTGTAGTGTTGCAAACCCATGACCAAGGCATTGCCAGCTGCATACTCTACTACTGTACCACCACTGACTTTCTTACAATCGGATTTCTACTGATATCACAGGAAGTCTGTGATATCCTGATATCACAGCCCTGAAGCCAGTCCAAGTTTTATATAAGACCCCAAGCACTCAGGTGAAGGATAAAGTACTGTAGTTCAACACTGTATGCACAACTTCAGATACACAGAAAATCACACTAAGGTGATATACATCAATGAACAATCCGGTGAGGCTGTGAGGTGATGCAAACATTGCAGGTTTGCATCATCTCACAGCCCGAGGGAATTTTCTCATTGATGTATATCACTTTAGTGTGATTTTCTGTGTAAATAATAATAATAATATTATTATTTATTCAAAAGATTGTGTGTACAAAGAACATAAGAATATTGTTCAATTGAAGGGACAGAAGTTACACATACTAATGAAGCCACTATTACGCAAAGCGTTTCGGGCAAAATTAATAATAATATAGAAATTTTTTAATTAAAGTTGTGACGGGATAAAACACTTAATACTATTAGAGAAGTTGATACCTGGTTGATGGGGTTCTGGGAGTTCTTCTACTCCCCAAGCCCGGCCCGAGGCCAGGCTTGACTTGTGAGAGTTTGGTCCACCAGGCTGTTGCTTGGAGCGGCCCGCAGGCCCACAAACCCACCACAGCCCGGTTGGTCCGGCACTCCTTGGAGGAATAAATCTAGTTTCCTCTTGAAAATGTCCACGGTTGTTCCGGCAATATTTCTTATGCTTGCTGGGAGGACATTGAACAACCGCGGACCTCTGATGTTTATAAGCTAACAAAAGTAAGCTAACAAAATGAGAATGTTCAAGGAAAATAAAAAATTAATACAAAGAAGGTGATACTTAAGGATGACAAGCATAGACTATTACATTATGGAGTCAGTAGTTCTAGCAACAGTACAGTAGTTTATTTACATTAATTATAGAATGGAAATACAAGGTGTAATTTAGAAAAGCAAGTGAACTATTCCTCATAACATTTTCTTTGAACATATCTGAACATAGAGTAACATACTATAATTTAAGGTTAATTTGGCCAACACTTACAAATAACCATGTTCATAAAGGACACGAGTAAACACTTTATCAAAGAAATGCATGAAATTAGATGACATTAAATGTAGATAGTAATTGTAGAAATTAAATGTGTGTACTCGCTTGAATGAACTATATGGGGCATAGCCGATTCATTCCAGTGTGGAATTCATTCCATCCGTTCGGCCCCAGCAACTCCCTCCCCCCCCCCCCCCCCCCCCGAAAAAAAAAATACAATCACATTAATGCATATGCCAGTCCACATTTGCCTTATGAAAAATTTAAATAATAAAGAATTTGAATTGCAATGATATAAATTGATATTGCACGTTACAGTACTGTACTTACCCTACCAGTTGAGTTTTGTAGTGCAAACTTTGTTAGTCTCAATATCCTGAGAGTGCCACACATATGAATATAAATTGTTTAAAGAACAGTAACTTTTCTAACAAATGTACATTATACACTACAGTCTGTACATAAAGTACAGACCACTAGAATCACACTACTGCAGTACACTTATATCATATAAACTACACTTTGTACATTTAATGTCATTAGAACTGTGCTGTACAGCTCAATTGGTACTCCCAGGTAAGTTATGGCTAGTGATGGGTGCTGGTCTAGTTGCCTGGGCATCCTCAGAAGGTGAGTTCTTGCTAGTGCTGGGTGCTGGTCCACTTGCCTGTACATCCTTAGAAGGTGAGTTCTTGCTAGTGCTGGGTGCTAGTCCAGTTGCCTGGGCATCCTCAGAAGGTGAGTCCCTGCTAGTGCTGGGTGCTGGTCCAGTTGCCTGGGCATCCTCAGAAGGTGAGTCCTTGCTAGTGCTGGGTGCTGGTCCAGTTGCCTGGGCATCCTCAGAAGGTGAGTCCTTGCTAGTGCAGGGTGCTGGTCCAGTTGCCTGGGCATCCTCAGAAGGTGAGTCCTTGCTAGTGCAGGGTGCTGGTCCTGTAGGCCTACTGTGAAATCGTACCAAAAACTTTTGAATCATAGATTGTTTCTTTGTTGTGAGCTTCATTTTAATATCTTTCATGTCCTTTAGGTGCAGGTAATAATCTGTCAGGTCTTCATTATCAGTTACAGCAACCAAATCAAGCAGATCATTAACCTTTTGCAATGATGCAGCATATGGAATAGGTAACACACTGTCATCTTCCTCTTCCACATCTTCATCATTATTACCAGTAACAGACTGGATAATCTCATCATCAGTTAATTCACCATAAACTGGATCATCAGCATCATTATCTAACCCTGCATTCACATCAGAAAGTTGCAAATCTTCCTCACATGCATCTCTGAATGTCTCAAAAATCACATTATCAAAGCCCTCAAAATCAGTCATCTTCATCTTCATTCTAACCAGGTACCGGACTCAGAATTTTATTCCATGCATTCTTTAATGTGGTGACCTTTAACTCGCTCCATTCTTTGGCCTAGTTGTAAATTGCATCTTTAATTGAATATTTCTTGAAGTTTTCTAGTGTTCTACTAGCCTTTGTATGAACAAATCCACAAGGGCCGTGACGAGGATTCGAACCTGCGTCCGAGAGCATACTTTGTATCCTTATTAGTCACTGTGTTGCTCGGGCTCCAAATATGGCACCCCCCCCCCCTGTGTGCAGGAAATAAATTCTTGGCAAAATTTTTTTTCTCTTCTAATGTTTAAATAAAGTCTCTGATCACAGGAAACTAAAAAATAAATATTGTACGTGACATACTTTAGCCGTGATGGAGCTGGGAAGTTGAGCAAATTTTGGGCACTAGGCGATGGAGCGCTCGGGGTTCATCACTATGCTCAAAATTATGGGGCTTATATATGTGACATATATATATATATATATGTCGCACCTAGTAGCCAGAATGCACTTCTCAGCCTACTATGCAAGGCCCGATTTGCCTAATAAGCGAAGTTTTCCTGAATTAATATATTTTCTCTAATTTTTTTCTTATGAAATGATAAAGCTACCCATTTCATTATGTATGAGGTCAATTTTTTTTATTGGAGTTAAAATTAACGTAGATATATGACCGAACCTAACCAACCTTACCTAACCTAACCTAACCTATCTGTAGAGGTTAGGTTAGGTTAGGTAGCCGAAAAAGTTAGGTTAGGTTAGGTAGGTTAGGTAGTCGAGAAACAATTAATTCATGAAAACTTGGCTTATTAGGCAAATTGGGCCTTGCATAGTAGGCTGATAAGTGCATTCTGGCTACTAGGTATGACATATATATATATATATATATATATATATATATATATATATATATATATATATATATATATATATATATATATATATATATATATATATATATATTTTGAGATATATACAAGAGTTGTTACATTCTTGTACAGCCACTAGTACGCGTAGCGTTACGGGCAGGTCCCTGGAATACGATCCCCGCCGTGAAGAATCATTTTTTCATCCAAGTACACATTTTACTGTTGCGTTAAACAGAGGCTACAGTTAAGGAATTGCACCCAGTAAATCCTCCCCGGCCAGGATACGACCCCATGACATAGCGCTCGCGGAACGCCAGACGACTGTCTTACCACTACACCACGGAGACTATATATATACAGTGGTACCTCGGAATGCGAGTGTCCCTGTATGCGAGTTTGTTACGGCCCTCTCGGGACGCAACGGGGTTCTTACTCTGATGTCGTTAGAGGAAGTTGTATCCGACCCCAAGCCAGTAGTGGCTTTCAAGGGATGTGATCCGTGACGCAAGAAACTTAAAGGGGGAAGGGAAAGAAAGTTAAGAACTTAAGATTATAATTGTTCCCATCACCAAATAAATAATATATAAAAGAGTGCACAGGGGGAGGGGTATTAACACTTATTTACAGGGGAAAATACACTGTAGTCTTCTGCTGAAGACTTTGGACACAGGCTCTCGGTGCTAAATCCTCGGTGCTTCTTCGTGGCCTCACAACGAATCCTCTGAGAATGCTGAGCCTACCCTGGCCACAGGTCAGCCAAAACACAGGTCCACTGGGGACACCGCCGTGGAGGCCGTCAACCACACGTCCAGCAAGTCTGCTGGCAGGTTCCGGATCAGCAAGGCTGGTCAGGCCACTCCACGGGCGATATTGGGGTAACGCCCTAGACAGGAGCCTCGTGTGATATCACAAATCACTCTCCTGTCCTCAGTACCCCAGTGGATAATCTTCTCCAGCAGTCGGTCCCGGGTATGACGATCCTTCTACTGCCACTCCACTGGCAGGGTAACACCACAGTGTTCTTCCGGGGGACGACTTCACAGCTGCTGCAGCAAAGCACTAGGTATGGAGACGGCTGCCTTGGGTAGACTGACTCAACTTCCAACACAGCGGTCCCAGGTCGACTCTGTAAGCAGACACGTCATCAATAACTGGGACACTAAGGCACCTCACTTACAGGCTCAGACACAAACGCCCACCTATCCACTCCATAGATGGCGCTGGTGTCTGAGCACCACCTCACCAGAGGTCAGCAGCGGCTGTGTTGAGCGCTGAACCGGACTGGAAACTGGCCCTCGAGGCCAGTACACCTTGTCCTCACCAGGTGTCGTCGTCCATTTGGTGGGGGTTTCGGGAGCTGACCCACAGATGGCGCGGTCGTCACTGTTCCGTGCTCGGACGCTGGATCCGGGTTCGTAACACCTCCCCACCAAAAAGAATTTGGTTTGGGTTTCTAGAAAGAGAATTACAAACCAAATTAGTATGGCGACACAACTCCAAATGGACTCACTTACTCTATGAACTGGAATGGCGAGGCTGTCTTGTCCACGGAACCGTACCACTGGGGAACTCTCGCACAAAGGAAACTTGCAGATGTAAGGCAATGACCTGCCTGATGTACTTCTCCACACCTCCACCGAGATGTTAATCCGGAGCATAATCTCACACCTCTCGAGTAAGGATCGGTGTAGACACGATCTGGGGCGACTCGACACTTCCCTGTGTCGTGGCATCGATGATGGCTGGTTACAAACGGCATTTCTGGTACCGTTCCGGTAGTCCTTCAGGGATACGGGAACCTGGAATACAGGGGTCGGATCATTTAGAGTCACAGCGACAGTTACATCAGTACTCACAGTAGACTCCTCTACTAGGCTCACACCTAGTTCCAACGGGGCTGTTCGTACATCGTAGATGGCATTCGCTCTGCCACCGTCAGGTCGACCAACGTTCCGCATAACGCTGTATTGAGGCTCAGCAATCACGCGGGGGGTGTCAACCTGTCGGAAACAGTCAATTATATTATCGTTTCTCGTACCTCCTGTATCAACCATCACCTTCCAGGTCCCTTCTTCGACTGCACCACTCACTGTGCACGTCTCCAATCCCTGGGACCTCTTCACGATGTTCAAGGGAGCCATCATCCTTCGGGTCGTCCACTGATCCTTACTGAGGACACACACGAGAATCAAACAAAATATCGCTAAGAAACATGGGGCCAATTGAGGGATAAGCTTCCCGAGCCTGTCATGTCCATAACCGGCTATATCCACTAGCCTGGTTTGGACCAAAGAGGGCACTAGACCTTTCGAACACACCTCACATACCTCTGACGTCTGGGGAATCTCTGGCCGGTTCAATGAACGCTGTACAATGCCATACCGCAAGTACACATCCGCCTTCGCTCCAGACTCGTTGGTATCCGTGGGTGCCTGCTCACAAGGCCTCTCTTCTTGCTCAGGTACTTCTGCCATCGTAACCTCATGTTCCTTGTCGAGAGAAAAATCAGGAGACACTGCTAGAACATTGTAGACTCTGTCGTCAATCTGTAGGCGAGAGGAAGGATTAAATATACCGAAATCCGGGTCTGACTGTACCTGGATATTACCACTGCCTGTTACCTCAGACCTTGCTGTTCTGGCTGACTCGTCCGCGACCTTGGGAAGATTGATGCTCCAATCTGTCACCAAGTCGTTGGCTAGTATCACGTCAATCCCAGCCAGAGGGAGGGTATTGACTACTGCCAACTCGCAAGTGCCGCTGAAATAAGGCGAGTCGAGATGTACTGGCACTAAGGGGGCGATGTACCGCGTCCTTGGAAACCCAACCAGGACAACCTTTTGTCTCCCATCCACACTTACTCCCTCGGGTAACGAGCTCTTCACGATCAGGGACTGGGCTGCTCCACTATCTCTGAGCACTACAACTGATCTACCAGTATGATCACTCGATACATACCCGCCTGAAGTGTGAGGGGAAAACAATCTGGGTTCTTCCTGCGTCGTCGTCGACTGGCTTCCTGCTGGTGGTGTAACACAGCTCATCAACATCACCTCCCTTCGTGCGCCGCCACCTCTTCTGCCTCGGCACATAGCAGCTACATGCCCTTTCTGCCCACAAGTCCAGCACACCACATTCCTCCTTGGACTACAGTATTTCGGACTGCTAGGACTAGTCCTTCGAGGGCTACTTGGGGGCGTCTTCTTAGCACTTTGTGGGACGGGTCTTTCCTCTTCGTCATGAGGTCTGTCAAACCGGCGCTGGTAATTCCTTGGGACGTACTTAGCAGACGGCCTATGAGTCAGGATGTACTCTTCAGCCATGGTGGCTGCTGCACTCAAGGTCTCCACCTGCTGCTCTTCTAAGTATGTCTTGAGGTCTCCAGATAAACAATCCTTGAAGTCCTCTAGCAGTATAAGCTGCTCGAGGTCTTCTTTGGTCTCCACCTTCCGAGAGGTACACCACTCCTGAAAAAGTCGCTCCTTGATGGTGGCGAATTCGGTGAAAGTGTGCTCTGAGGTCTTCTTCAGGTTTCGGAACTTCTGCCTGTATGCCTCAGGTACTAATTGGTACGCCATGAGCACAACCTTCTTCACCCTGTCGTAATCGCTGGAGTCGTCAAGGGATAACGTGGAGTAAGCGATTTGGGCCTTCCCAGTCAAGACTGACTGTATCATGATGGCCCAATTCTCCCTTGGCCACTCCAAAGAGGCAGCGACTTTCTCGAAGGCTGCAAAAAACTTCGAAACTTCCCTCTCATTGAATTTGGGGACCATTTTGATGTTCCTTACCGGATCGAAACCGCTGGTGTCCGTTGTTGGCCTCCGACCACCGCCTAATCGCAATACTTCTAGTTCATGTTGTCTCTGTCTTTCTTTTTCTTCCCTCTCTCGCTGTTTCTCTTCCCTTTCTCGCTCTTCTCTCTCTCTTTCTCGTTCTTCTCTTTCTCTTTCTCGTTCTTCTCTCTCTCGTCTCTCTTCTCTTTCTCGCTCTTCTCTCTCTCTTTCTCGTTCTTCTCTTTCTCTTTCTCGTTCTTCTCTCTCTCGTCTCTCTTCTCTTTCTCGTTCTTCTCTCTCTCGTTTCTCTTCTCTCTCTCGTTCTTCCCTTTCTCTTTCTCGTTTCTCTTCTCTTTCTCTTTCTGCTTTCCTTTCTTCTAATTCTAAACGTCTCATCTCTAATTCTTTATCTTGTCTCTCTCGTTCCATTTCTAATTTCTTCCATTCTATTTCACGATTTATCTCTAGGGCGCGCATTTTGACTGTTAGGAAGCTGATATTAAGCTCACCTGCATCACTGTCAATGTCGCTTCCCTTATCTTCCTTTTCCGTGGAAGCTATTTCCTCACCTTCTTTTGTACTAGGAGCCTCGCCTTCCTGTTTCTCTTCTGCCTTCAAGTGCCGGTGAACCTTGGACAAGATCTCCACACGGGAATCACTGGCACGGATCTTGATCTCCAGGTAGGCGCTCACTAGTACAAGTTCCGGTTTGCTCAGATATTTTAATCTGGCAAGACAGTCCACTCTGTTCAGAAAAGCCTGAACATCGTCCAGATCATCGATGGTAGCTTTTTCTGCCATTGTCACAGATGGAACACTTAACTAGCACTTAACACACTGCTTACACGTTAGCACTTAACGCACCGAGCACTGTTCCCAGCAAACAATTTTAGGTTGCCACAACATATCTGGAAAGTATTTGAAAGTATTGGAAACGTTTGTTTTATCGTATCAGATACGATATTGTGTGTGGACTTTGTGACGATAATCTCCTTCAAGAGATTGAGCCTGCTCTTCCCTTCATAATTACGTCGTCACAATTATATAAAAGACTATGGAAGAAATGTCAAACAACGACAACAACACCAGCACCAGCAAGGCTTGCCAGGGTGAGCAGAAACGTATGCATCCAGCCACCTGTTCGAACTCCAACCACCAAACTACCCGTTGATCGCTACGGCTCCGCTGATTGGTCGCCGGTCTGGCTGCACCTGCACTCGCCCCCAATACTACCCGATGTCTGGGGTCGCCCCAACATCAGTCTTCAGAATGTTCCGTGCTTTCGTAGCCAGCACACCTCCCAGCTAGACTCTAGAGTGTACTGAGAGAGGTGGTGGCTTTAAGCCAATATTCCAGCACCTCCCACTTACTGTTGTATTGCACTTCTTGTTATTTTGCCTTAACGTAACTTTTCATTTTGTCATTTAAGAATTCTTATTATTTTGATTCATTGATTTTATTATAAGAATTTGTGCATTATTTTCATGTTTTGATTTATTTAACGTAATTAAAATTTCATTGTTAAAGTTTACTTGTGTTTTGTGTGTCTTCTCCTTACCTTACCACAGACGAAGTTCCAGTTTTTCTATTTTTTTTATAACTATGTGACGAGGCCATACCCCTAGCCTTAAACAGCCGAACACCAACGCGTTACCGTCACAAGTTATATGGGGGCCTGTCCTAGGAGCCTCACTCAGGTACTGGTGCCAAGTGGTAATTTATGGTAAGCGTATTTAACTCTGTTAACGTAGCTTTACTATTTTTCATTCAATTTCATTTTTTATAAGGTGCGGTGTATTGTGCATTACGAGAGTAACATATAGTGAAGGTGAGACAACTTTGGATTACGTGGTGACTGTAGGCCTCAGTCATACTCTTAATTGGTCATCTCTCCCTCCATGTTATTACTCGTATTTACCATCTATGTCCCTTGAATATTTCTCATTCTGACAGATCATCATATTGGTACCCTGGTACTGTGGTCTGCCCCGGGTCAAGAGTACCCAATCTTCTGCAATCTGACTGTAGGAGGACAAAGAGGGCCATAGTTCCTCTAGCTCGAACTTTAGTTGCTGAATTGGGACCTCAGCAGCAGTTCTCGTCACCAGTTGACACCTCGCACCCCTACACGTCAGTCAGAGATGATGATACATACAACGGTAGGGAATTAGCTTATTTTTTCAGAGCACAAAAGTTCGCTAATTCTGTAAGTATCATATTAAATTCAGTAGGAAAAACTTGCTTTATGTCCTATAGAGACTTGGCAAGGTATGCCTACATCCTTGGACTACCAATTTTACTTTTGAAGCATTTAACTGTTTCATTTGTTTTCGAAACTTTGTTTCATTTGTTAGTAGGATTTTCTTGCCCTTATTCTCTTACATGAGTACCGGGTACAAGATTTCCTGCGCCCTTGATTTAATTTAATCATTTAATATCTTTCACTTAACGTTAATTGTTAAAGATCACACAGGATAGGTACCAGTTGCCACGTTGTCCTGTTTCTGACATTTCATTATTGAACATTCGTGTACCTTTATTTGCTAATTTCACCATGTTTCGTCTCCAAACTTTCCGTGCAAATCCAGCAGGTGAAATAGGGACTTTAAGTCGTGCCAAGAGGACTGAACTACAAACTCTTGCACATGAGTATCAACTAGAAGTTCCCTACCAAGCCAACAAAAATGACCTACACAACCTGTTGCTGGATTACTATTTAGAGCAAGGTAAGATAGACTCTGACACTCATGAAACTTACTATATTGCAGATAAAACTGATTTGGCAACGCTGAAACTCAAACTAGAGCTGGCCAAGATTGAACGTGAGCAGCAAAGGGAAGCCCTCGAACAACAAGAACGAGCTGCTGCCATACGAAGAGAAGAACAAGAACGCGAGGCTGCCTTGAGGAGAGAAGAACACGAACGTGGACTCGCCCTCCACGAACGTGAGGTCGCCTTGCTCCATGAACGTGAGAGAGTACAGCTTGAAACAAAACAACGAGAGTTGGAAATACAACGCGAACATGACAAGCAACAAGCAACTCTAGCTCTAGAGTGTCGTCAACGTGAAATCGCCTTGGAAACTTCCCACTTCACTCAACGCCAACAAGCTACTGCCAATCTTCCCGTCAGTTTTAATATATCACATGCAAGTAAGTTAATGCCATCCTTTGTAGAAGCAGAAGTTGATGTGTTCTTTACCACCTTTGAAACCCTTGCTAATCAACTCAGTTGGCCTGTCGACCAATGGGCCACACTTCTCAGAGTCCATCTTACAGGTAGAGCTGCAGTCACACTCAGTACTTTGGCGTCTGAGAATGACTACTACACTCTGAAACAAGCAGTGTTGGACGCCTACCTCCTCTCTACTGAAAGTTATAGAAGGAAATTCCGTGACCACCTGAAGGCAAGTACCACTACCTTCCTTGAGTTTGCTAACACGAAACGGAGGTATTTCATGAAATGGCTGGAAGCAGCACATGTCTCTACTTTTACAGAACTCGTCAACCTGATGCTTGTTGAAGAATTCTTGAGACGTGTGCCGCCTCCTGTCCGCCTCTACTTAGCAGATAAAGAAGAAACCGACTACCTGAAGTGTGCTAAGTCGGCTGACACTTTCAGCCTCATCCACCGGCTGACACCTGAACCATCCTCCAGTAAGAAGTCGTGGTACAGTTACGAGAAGGTGAGCCCCGATCAAGCTGGTTCACAACTGTACTGCAAATATTGTAGACTCTATGGACATACCATAGACAAGTGTGGTAAGTCTCAATACAAGGGAACCACTGACCAACAACGACCCAAACCAACTCCTCCTAAGTCCGGTAAGCCTGTGATGAATGTTGGTGTTGATGTTAATGATCTTTCTCTTTTCAGTAACCACCTGTATACTGGAACTGTCTCTGCCAACGGTTCAAATCCGGAGGGACGTTTCAAATTGAAGATCTTGAGGGACACAGCGGCTCTACAATCGATCATCTTGAAGTCGGCTGTGCCCAACATAGTCTACACCGGGGAAACAGTCTTCATCACTGACCTCACTGCTACCACTCCATACCCTCTCGCCAGAGTCCACCTGAATTGTCCCTACGTGAACGGGGAAGTCCAAGTCGCCGTCAGGGAAAAGCCTTTTCCCATGCCTGGAGTGCAACTTCTCCTAGGCAACGACTTGGCAGAAGACCTGCAACCGACCAACCTGATCGTCATGGACAAACCCCAGGTGTGTAACTCTGTGCCAAGTAACCCTATTCTTGAGTATGTTCCAGCAGAGGTTCAAGAGAGTGATGAAGTTTCTCCTCCGGTTCTCGTGACCACCCGTGCGCAAGCCGCACGTCCACAGCCAGCTGACTCTACTGCTACCGCTGTCCCTCAAGACCCTCAGAAACTACCCCCGCATCTGACCAAGTTGGAGTTCCGTAAGTTGCAGAGGGAAGATCTTACTTTAACACCATTGTTTTTCCAGGCTGAGACTCAACCCGACAGTATTCCTGGGTTCTTCCTAGAGAACGACTTGCTCTACCGCAGATATAGACCCAGTAAACTGAAGGAGGAGGACGATTGGGCCAACACCGAACAACTTGTGATTCCCACCAGCCTGCGGCCCACTATTCTACACCTGGCCCATGGAGCATTCTCCCACTACGGCTTCAACAAGACTTACCATGGGATTCGCCAAGACTACTACTGGCCAGGTATGGTAAATAACGTCAAACAGTACGTAAAACAGTGTCATACATGTCAGATGGCAGGCAAACCGAACGTCTCCATTCCCAGAGCACCACTGATTCCCATACAGGTGCCTGCGGAACCTTTCCACAGACTCATAATAGACTGTGTTGGTCCTTTACCTCGGACCAGTTCAGGTAACGCCTACATCCTAACCATCCTGTGTCCTACCACCAGATTTCCCATAGCAGTTCCAGTGAAGAACATCACGGCTGCTACGGTTATCAAACATCTACTGAAGATCTTCACTCGATACGGATTTCCCAGGGAGATTCAAAGTGACTGTGGCACCAACTTCACCAGTGATCTCTTCAAAAGGACACTGGAGGAGTTCAACATCAAACAGGTATTGTCCAGCCCCTATCATCCTGCTTCACAGGGTTCTCTTGAACGTAGTCATCAGACCATCAAAGCACTCTTGAAAAAGTTTTGTAGTGAAACCTCAAAGGATTGGGATAAGCAGATTGACCTAATAATGTGTATTTTCAGAAGTCTCCCCAATGAGTCCCTAGGAGTATCTCCTTATGAGATGCTCTACGGCCGTAAGTGCCGTACTCCCCTTAAGGCTTTCAAAGACTCTCTCAGAGATGCCACCTTCAGTGAGCATCAGAATGTGCCCCAGTTTCTTCAAAACCTTCAGCACATTCTAGAGAGAGTCCACCGCTTTGCCCATGATAATCTATTGAAAGCCCAGGTGAGAATGAAGACTCATTACGACCAGACCAGCAAAGTAAGAAAATTCAAGCCGGGAGACTCCGTCCTTGCTTATTTCCCTATCCCAGGTTCACCTTTACAAAACAGATTTTCAGGACCCTACTGCGTCAAAGAGTGCAGAAGCAACAACACATATGTCATAGAGACTCCAGATAGGCGGCGGAAGACCCAGCTGTGCCACGTCAACCTCCTGAAGCAATATAATGGTACTCCTCCCACTGTCTTGATTAACTATTCCACATTCACAGAACCCTACATCCACAGTGAGACCATCCCGGCTTCTTCTCCCGAAAGCACTGACAAGGAGTCGGCGCCTTCTAATTCCAAAATCCTTAATGATCTTCCCAAATGCTTTCAGGATAATACTCGTGCTCCTATGCCCTCTTCTAATTCCACTCTCACCTCGTCAGATAAGCCCTTCATCCTCCATGTCGACGCCAATGGTACCGACGTGGGTGGTGTCGTGATGCAGCAACGAGGCGAGAAGAATACACCTGTCAGCGACTACTGCTACAAGGATCTACGGAACAATTGGCAAGGAGCTACTCTTCCTCATCCTGAAGCTTCAGCACTTCACTCCACACCTGAAAAGTGCTCGGTCCACCATCAATACGGACCACACCACCCTACACCTCCTGCAGCACGCCCACTTCTCATCTCAACGTCTTCTACTATGGGCTTGCTACCTGCAGAAATTCAACCTGGAGACACGCTATACCAAGAGTCTGACAACATCTTAGCCCATGATCTCTCCAGAGTTTATGAAGTAGAAGCGACTCCATCCATTACTCCACCACATAACGACGTACTTCTTCCAGAACCGCAGGCTTCGGGGGAGAGTTGTGATGATAATCTCCTTCAAGAGATTGAGCCTGCTCTTCCCTTCATAATTACGTCGTCACAATTATATAAAAGACTATGGAAGAAATGTCAAACAACGACAACAACACCAGCACCAGCAAGGCTTGCCAGGGTGAGCAGAAACGTATGCATCCAGCCACCTGTTCGAACTCCAACCACCAAACTACCCGTTGATCGCTACGGCTCCGCTGATTGGTCGCCGGTCTGGCTGCACCTGCACTCGCCCCCAATACTACCCGATGTCTGGGGTCGCCCCAACATCAGTCTTCAGAATGTTCCGTGCTTTCGTAGCCAGCACACCTCCCAGCTAGACTCTAGAGTGTACTGAGAGAGGTGGTGGCTTTAAGCCAATATTCCAGCACCTCCCACTTACTGTTGTATTGCACTTCTTGTTATTTTGCCTTAACGTAACTTTTCATTTTGTCATTTAAGAATTCTTATTATTTTGATTCATTGATTTTATTATAAGAATTTGTTTGTGCATTATTTTCATGTTTTGATTTATTTAACGTAATTAAAATTTCATTGTTAAAGTTTACTTGTGTTTTGTGTGTCTTCTCCTTACCTTACCACAGACGAAGTTCCAGTTTTTCTATTTTTTTTATAACTATGTGACGAGGCCATACCCCTAGCCTTAAACAGCCGAACACCAACGCGTTACCGTCACAACTTAAATAGGTTTCCAAAACTTATAACCAAGACATATGTATCTAACACTAATTTGAGATGTTGTGGCAACTTTACACTCCTAACATGAGTCATTCATAATCCATTCATATACCAATATGAATCTCTTATGAAAGGTTTGAGCCAATAATCTGAACCCTTTTCACATCTTTGTGTTTAAAGTTAAATTTCTTGAAATTAAATTATATTTTATATTATATTATTTTTATTATATTTTATATTATATTATTATTTTCAATTTAAATATTAAAACCAATTTAAGGGTAAAAAAAATCTAATTTATATTTCTTTTATTATTTACTAACAATTATAATTATTTACTAACGGAGAGAGGGGAGGCTGTACGGCGGAGAGTGGGGGCTGTGGCGGACAGTGGTGGCAGTGGCGGATAGTGGCGGCGGGCAGACAGTAGCGGCAGTCGGACAGTGGCGGCGGCGGGCGGACAGTGGCGGCGGTGGCGGATAGTGGCGGCGGGCGGACAGTGGCGGATAGTGGCGGTGGGCGGACAGTGGCGGCGGGCAGACAGTGGCGGCTGTGGCGGATAGTGGCGGCGGGCGGACCGTGGCGGCTTTGGCGGCGGTGGTGAACAGTGGCGGCGGGCGGACAGTGGCGGCGGCGGGCGGCGGTGGCGGATAGTGGCGGCGGGCGGACAGTGGCGGCGGTGGCGGATAGTGGTGGCGGGCGGACAGTGGCGGCGGGCGGACAGTGGCGGCGGTGGCGGATAGTGGCGGCGGGCGGACAGGGCGGCGGCGGGAGGACAGTGGCGGCGGTGGCGGATAGTGGCGGCGGCGGGCGGACAGTGGCGGCGGCGGGCGGACAGTGGCGGCGGGCGGACAGTGGCGGCGGCGGCGGGCGGACAGTGGCGGCGGCGGCGGGCGGACAGTGGCGGCGGCGGCGGGCGGACAGTGGCGGCGGCGGCGGCGGCGGGCGGACAGTGGAGGCGGCGGGCGGACAGTGGAGGCGGCGGGCGGACAGTGGAGGCGGCGGGCGGACAGTGGAGGCGGCGGGCGGACAGTGGTGGCGGCGGGCGGACAGTGGTGGCGGCGGGCGGACAGTGGTGGCGGCGGGCGGACAGTGGTGGCGGCGGGCGGACAGTGGTGGCGGTGGCGGACAGTGGTGGCGGTGGCGGATAGTGGCGGCGGGCGGACAGTGGCGGCGGGCGGACAGTGGCGGCGGTGGCGGACAGTGGCGGCGGTGGCGGACAGTGGCGTCGGGCGGACAGTGGCGGCGGTGGCGGATAGTGGCGGCGGTGGCGGATAGTGGCGGCGGGCGGACAGTGGCGGCGGGCGGACAGTGGCGGCGGTGGCGGACAGTGGCGGCGGTGGCGGATAGTGGCGGCGGGCGGACAGTGGCGGATAGTGGCGGTGGGCGGACAGTGGCGGCGGGCAGACAGTGGCGGCTGTGGCGGATAGTGGCGGCGGGCGGACCGTGGCGGCTTTGGCGGCGGTGGTGAACAGTGGCGGCGGGCGGACAGTGGCGGCGGCGGGCGGCGGTGGCGGATAGTGGCGGCGGGCGGACAGTGGCGGCGGTGGCGGATAGTGGTGGCGGGCGGACAGTGGCGGCGGGCGGACAGTGGCGGCGGTGGCGGATAGTGGCGGCGGGCGGACAGGGCGGCGGCGGGCGGACAGTGGCGGCGGGAGGACAGTGGCGGCGGGTGGCGGATAGTGGCGGCGGCGGGCGGACAGTGGCGGCGGCGGGCGGACAGTGGCGGCGGCGGCGGGCGGACAGTGGCGGCGGCGGCGGGCGGACAGTGGCGGCGGCGGCGGGCGGACAGTGGAGGCGGCGGGCGGACAGTGGAGGCGGCGGGCGGACAGTGGAGGCGGCGGGCGGACAGTGGAGGCGGCGGGCGGACAGTGGTGGCGGCGGGCGGACAGTGGTGGCGGCGGGCGGACAGTGGTGGCGGCGGGCGGACAGTGGTGGCGGCGGGCGGACAGTGGTGGCGGTGGCGGACAGTGGTGGCGGTGGCGGATAGTGGCGGCGGGCGGACAGTGGCGGCGGCGGTGGCGGACAGTGGCGGCGGTGGCGGACAGTGGCGTCGGGCGGACAGTGGCGGCGGTGGCGGATAGTGGCGGCGGTGGCGGATAGTGGCGGCGGGCGGACAGTGGCGGCGGTGGCGGATAGTGGCGGCGGGCGGACAGTGGCGGATAGTGGCGGCGGGCGGACCGTGGCGGCTTTGGCGGCGGTGGTGGACAGTGGCGGCGGGCGGACAGTGGCGGCGGCGGGCGGACAGTGGCGGCGGTGGCGGACACTGGCGGCTGTTTCTGGCGGTGGTGGCGGGCGGTGGCGGGTGGCGGCGTCTGTGATGAGTGGTGGCGGCTGGCGGTGGTGGGTGGTGGCGGCGGTGGTGGTGGCGGCGGCGGTGGTGGTGGGTGGTGGTGGCAACGGCGGCTGGTGGTGGTGGGTGGTGGCGGCAGTGGTGGTGGGTGGTGGTGGCGGCGGCGGCTGGTGGTGGTGGGTGGTGGCGGCGGGTGGTGGGTGGCGGCGGCGGCTGGTGGTGGTGGGTGGTGGCGGGTGGTGGTGGGTGGTGGCGGGTGGTGGTGGGCGGTGGCGGGTGGCGGCGGCTGTGGTGGGTGGTGACGATCGGCGGTGGGGGGGGGGGGGCTGGTGGCGGCTTGTGGTGGCGACAGTGGCAACGGGCGGTGACGGCTGATAGCGGGTGGTGGTGGCGGCTGGTGGCAGGTGGTGGTGGCGGTGGCGGCTGGTGGTGGTGGCGGCTGGTGGTGGTGGCAGCTGGTGGCGGTGATGGCGGCTGGTGGCGGTGATGGCGGCTGGTGGTGGTGGTGGTGGCGGCTGGTGGTGGTGGCAGCTGGTGGCAGTGATGGCGGCTGGTGGCGGGCGGTGGCGGGCGGTGGCGGCTTGTGGCGGCTGGTGGTGGTGGCGGCGGTGGTGGGTGGTGGTGGTGGTGGTGGGTGGTGGTGGCGGCTGTGGTGGGTGGTGGCGGTGGTGTCGGCGGCGGCTGTGGTGGGTGGTGGCGGCGGTGATGGGTGGTGGCGGCGGCGATGGGTGGTGGCGGCGGCGGTGGTGGTGGGTGGTGGTGGCGGCGGCGGTGATGGGTGGTGGTGGCGGCGGCGGCTGGTGGTGGTGGGTGGTGGTGGTGGGTGGTGGCGGCGGGTGGCGGTGGTGGGTGGCGGTGGCTGGTGGCGGGTGGCGGCTGGTGGTGGGTGGTGGTGGCGGGTGGTGAGTGGCGGTGGTGGGTGGCGGTGGCTGGTGGCGGGTGGCGGCTGGTGGCGGGTGGTGGCAGGTGGCGGCTGGTGGTGGCGGGTGGCGGCTGGTGGTGGCGGGTGGCGGCTGGTGGTGGGTGGCGGGTGGCGGCGGGTGGTGGGTGGTGGCGGCGGGTGGTGAGTGGCGGTGGCGGCTGGTGGTGGCGGGTGGCGGCTGGTGGTGGGTGGTGGCGGGTGGTGGCGGGTGGCGGCGGGTGGCGGCTGGTGGTGGGTGGTGGCAGGTGGCGGCTGGTGGTGGGTGGTGGCGGGTGGCGGCTGGTGGTGGGTGGTGGGTGATGGCGGGTGGTGGCTGGTGGTAGGCGGCGGGTGGCGGCTGGTGGCGGCCAGCTGGGACACACCCTCCACCACTGAAGGTCTGAGCACAACTAACCATATGTCTCTCTCACCCACCAGCCCAGTGTTGCCAGCTCGCGCTCTCAAAATGTTTCCTTCAAAGATTGTATATTATCTTTGAACAACAAGTTTGATTATCAAGGAAATAATGCATATATTATTGTCACATTAATACTGTGCAATATCTTATTACATTCCTGCTAAATAATTATAATTTGAAACAGGACAAAAAATCCAACATATATATAAAAACCAACATTAGAGATCACGAGGCCTAGGCCTCGCCTGTGACCACACATCCTGCCTCCCTGGCTTGCTACCCTCTCACACCTCACACTCTTAACTCTCTCATAATCACTCTCACTCTCTTACTCTGTCACTCTTACTCTCTGTCACTCTTACTCTCTGTCACTCTTACTCTGTCACTCTTACTCTCTGTCACTCTTACTCTGTCACTCTTACTCTCTGTCACTCTTACTCTGTCACTCTTACTCTCTATCACTCTTACTCTGTCATTCTTACTCTGTCACTCTTACTCACTCTCAGTCACTCTTACTTATACTCACTCTTACTCACACTTACACACTCTCTGGCACTCTCACTCACCTTCAGTCACTCTTACCCACTCTCGCTCACTCTTACTCACTCTAGTTAATAAGAACACGCCAATATAAGACAACAAAACGTTTTCAGATTCTTTCTCACCACTTTCCAGCAACTTTTATAATTTATATAAATTATCTTAGGGAATAATACATAAATTATATATTTAAACATGATATTAGTGTTTAGTGGAATGCATAAGGAGTCAAATTGTGTTAAAAAGAGCGATTTTTAGAAAATTTGGAAAACTACTTTTTTCTGTTCATATTATAACTAAATGGATTTTAAAGGTTTCACTCAGCCAATATATATCATTCACAATTTATTAATGAATTTTACAAAAAAACACCATAAATTTTATATTTAAACATGTAAAAACTATAGAAAGAAGAAGGAGAAAATAATTGTAGAAAAACAATTTATAATTAAACCTTTGTGTTTGGATTTTTTGAGTAAAAGTTTCTCAAAGGCTCTCCTGCACCATTCTCAATGCAAATCATTCCCACACCTATGGGAAGAGATAGGCGAACGTTGTGTAGATGATTTGTGTTTGCTGGGTTCTACGCCAATATTGCACTTTATCGCACCTGGCGCCTCACTTGCCAATATTGCACGTAATTACTTCGGGCACCGCACTACGCAATATCGCACTTAATCAGAGCGAACCCTTCGCTCTACAATATTGCACTGAATCACTGAGCACCACACTACTCAATATTGCACTTAATCGCTTAATCACAGCGAGCTCCGCACTGCACAATATCGCACTTAGTCACTCTTGAGCACCGCACAGGACGTATAACGTCACAATCGTCACACAGGGGGAATTATATACAGGGATTACGCCACTTCACCACCCCTGTCAAACATACTTAACAAGGGGACGGATCCCGCTGGGGATGCCAATTATGTTACGGCCCTCTCGGGACGCAACGGGGTTCTTACTCTGATGTCGTTAGAGGAAGTTGTATCCGACCCCAAGCCAGTAGTGGCTTTCAAGGGATGTGATCCGTGACGCAAGAAACTTAAAGGGGGAAGGGAAAGAAAGTTAAGAACTTAAGATTATAATTGTTCCCATCACCAAATAAATAATATATAAAAGAGTGCACAGGGGGAGGGGTATTAACACTTATTTACAGGGGAAAATACACTGTAGTCTTCTGCTGAAGACTCTGGACACAGGCTCTTGGTGCTAAATCCTCGGTGCTTCTTCGTGGCCTCACAACGAATCCTCTGAGAATGCTGAGCTTACCCTGGCCACAGGTCAGCCAAAACACAGGTCCACTGGGGACACCGCCGTGGAGGCCGTCAACCACACGTCCAGCAAGTCTGCTGGCAGGTTCCGGATCAGCAAGGCTGGTCAGGCCACTCCACGGGCGATATTGGGGTAACGCCCTAGACAGGAGCCTCGTGTGATATCACAAATCACTCTCCTGTCCTCAGTACCCCAGTGGATAATCTTCTCCAGCAGTCGGTCCCGGGTATGACGATCCTTCTACTGCCACTCCACTGGCAGGGTAACACCACAGTGTTCTTCCGGGGGACGACTTCACAGCTGCTGCAGCAAAGCACTAGGTATGGAGACGGCTGCCTTGGGTAGACTGACTCAACTTCCAACACAGCGGTCCCAGGTCGACTCTGTAAGCAGACACGTCATCAATAACTGGGACACTAAGGCACCTCACTTACAGGCTCAGACACAAACGCCCACCTATCCACTCCATAGATGGCGCTGGTGTCTGAGCACCACCTCACCAGAGGTCAGCAGCGGCTGTGTTGAGCGCTGAACCAGACTGGAAACTGGCCCTCGAGGCCAGTACACCTTGTCCTCACCAGGTGTCGTCGTCCATTTGGTGGGGGTTTCGGGAGCTGACCCACAGATGGCGCGGTCGTCACTGCTCCATGCTCGGACGCTGGATCCGGGTTCGTAACAGAGTTTTTCGGAAGACGAGCAGGATTTACTCCAAAAATATGTCTCGGAAGGCGAGGGTTACCTCGGGACGCGAGTTTGTTGATACGTGTACAGGCCGACTGGCGTGTGGTGGCATGGCGATCGCGCCTCAGTTTACCAGTGTCTCGTGTCCAGTGACTATCCCACCTGCATTCTTCACAAGGATTTACAGTTTTTTATCGGTTTTTTGGCCATTTGAGCATAAAAGTTGTCATTATATATCTTGCCATGGGTCTCAAGAAAGCCATTGGTAAGGTTCAACCTAAGAAAATAGCTGTGAGTAGAGGCAGTAGAGGATGTCCCTTCTTGATTAAGAAAATGTGTGAAGTATGGGAAGAACTGCAAAGTTTTGTTGAAAAAACTCACCCAGATAAAGCTGTAGCAGGCCGTTGCATTGACCTTTTAAATGATAATGTGATGTCTTACTACAGACAAGTGTTAAAATGTAGGGAAAAACAAGTGTCATTAGACAAATTCTTAGTAAAACGAGCAAGTCATAGTGGTATGCAGGCAAAATGTGCCAGAGTGTGCATACCAGTGAAGTCCTCACTGCCTGATGTGATAATGGAAGGGGACTCCCCTTCCAAACAGTAACTCCTCTCTTCCTCCCACCTCCTCACCATCTTCCATACGCCTACAGCATTCAACAGCAAGGTAAGTAATAACTTGAACATAGTTTTGTAGGTTTATTTAGATGAATTAGGTATAAAAATTTAGTTTGATGTGGGGTTTTTGGGGTAGTCAGGAACGGATTAATTCATTTCCCGTTATTTCTTATGGAGAAATTAGCTTCGGAATGCGAGTTTTCGGAATACGAGGCGTCTCCAGGAACCAATTAAACTCTTAAACTGAGGTATGCCTGTATACATATTTATTTATTTATTTATTTATTTATTTATATACAAGAAGGTACATTGGGTTTGTGAGAATACATAGCATGGTATTTACAATCTTGTAAAGCCGCTAATACGCACAGCGTTTCGGGCAGGTCCTTAATCTAACAGATAATTTTAAGTAGGTAAATTCTAGCAGAATTAATAAAATGATAACAGATACATTGCAAGAAAAAAATGAGATGAGAGAGATTAGTAGGTATATTAAAGCACATGGTATATTAAAGCTCTGATTGATTGCATTGAGAGCTTGATTGGTAATTTAAACAAAGATTAATAGGGACGATACAGCAAATTGATAGCACATATAAGAAGACAGCAATGATCACAATGGTAAAGTTGTTTGGATTGGGTACATCAAGATTGGGAGATTGGGTAGCACTAGATACAGTGCAATTTTAAAGCAACAAGGTAGAAAACTATGAAGATGAAATTAGGTACTTTTAAGTTTTGTTTTTGAATGACGCCAAAGTTGGACAGCTTTTCAATTCATTAGGGAGTGAGTTCCATAGACTGGGGCCCTTTATTTGTATAGAGTGTTTACTCAGATTAAGTTTGACTCTGGGGATATCAGAGATATTTATTTCTGGTGTGTTGATAATGGGTCCTATTACATCTGTCCAGGGAGAGTTTCAGTGCAGGATTTGCATTTAAGAACAGGGTTTTGTAAATGTAATTGACACAAGAGAATGTGTGGAGTGAGATTATATTTAGCATGTTTAGGGAGTTAAACAAGGGGGCTGAGTGTTGTCTGAAAGCAGAATTGGTTATTGTTCTGATAGCAGATTTTTGCTGGGTAATGATGGACTTGAGGTGGTTTGCAGTGGTTGAACCCCATGCACAGATACCATAATTAAGATAGGGATAGATAAGTGCATAATATAGTGAGATGAGAGCAGAGTTAGGTACATAATATCTGATTTTGGAGAGTATACCAACTGTTTTAGAGACTTTCTTAGTTATGTGTTGTATGTGGGTGCTGAAGTTTAGTCTCTTGTCTAGGAATAGGCCATGAAACTTTCCATCATTTTTATTACTAATGTTAACATTGTCTATCTGAAACTGAATTGCATTTGTTGATTTGCTACCAAATAAGATGTAGTAGGTCTTTTCTATGTTAAGTGATAGTTTGTTGATTGACATCCATAGTGGACTTTTTTTAGTTCATTATTAACAACATTATTTAGTGTATGTGGGTTGGGGTTAGAGTAGATGAGGGTAGTATCATAAGCAAACAATATAGGTTTCAGAATGTTAGAGACATTAGGCAGATCATTGATGTATATAAGAAATAGGAGAGGTCCCAAGATGCTGCCCTGTGGCACTCCGCACTTTTATTGGTAGAGTGGGAGAGGTTATATCATTGATGGCTACACATTGGTGTCTATCACTATGATAGGATTGGATATAGTCCAGGGCATGGCCTTGGATTCCATTGTAACACCGTAAAGGTGTTTTGTTTTGTTGTACAGTGGTACCTCGGAATGCGATTGTCCCTGTATGCGAGATTTTCGGAAGGCGAGGTGTATTTACTCCAAAAATTTGTCTCGGAAGGCGATGGTTACTTCGGGAGTCGAGTTTGAACGCGAGTTTGTTGATACGCGTACAGCCGACCTAGCGCGTGGTCGTTCGGCGATCGTCGCCCCTCTGCCCCGCTGCCCCTCAGTTCACCATTGTCTCGCGCGCAGTGACTACCCCCACATCAATTCTTGTCGTGAATTTTCAGTGTTTTGTTGGATTTTTGGTGATTTGTCTATACAATTTGTTATTATATATCTCACCATGAGTCCCAAGAAAGCCAGTGGTAAGGATAAAGGCCAGAAAGCTCATGTGAGGATGACAATAGAGGAGAAACAAGAGATCATTCGAAAGCATGAGAACGGTACACGTGTTGTTGATCTTTGTAGGCAGTACAACAAAGCGACATCAACAATATGCACTATACTTAAGAAGAAAAATAAGATTATGAGTGCTAATGTGGCAAAAGGAGTAAGAACATTAACGACACAAAGACCACAAATACTTGAAGAAGTGGAAAAGTTGTTATTAATTTGGATACACGACAAGGAGTTGAGGGGTGATAGTGTTTCGGAGGCCATTATTTCTGAGAAAGCCAGGGTGTTGCACGAAGACCTTCTAAAGAAGACCCCTGCAACGAGTGATGCAGATAAGAAAGAGTTTAAGGCAAGCAGGGGCTGGTTTGAAAAATTTAGAAAGAGAAGTGGTATCCATAGTGTTACAAGGCATGGGGAGGCAGCCAGCTCAGACAAACCAGCCGCTGGAAGGTTTATTGACGAATTTAAAGAGTTTGCACAGGCTGAGGGATACCTACCGCAACAAGTGTTTAATTGTGACGAAACAGGACTGTTTTGGAAAAGAATGCCTAAGAGGACATACATTACCAAGGAGGAAAAATCCTTGCCTGGACACAAGCCTATGAAAGATAGGTTTACGCTTGTGCTGTGTTCAAATGCGAGTGGCGATTTAAAAATTAAACCCTTGCTAGTGTATCATTCTGAAAATCCAAGGGTTTTCAAACAGTATAATGTGCAGAAAACCCGTTTGTCTGTGATGTGGAAGTCTAATAAAAAAGCATGGGTGACTAGGCTTATTTTTTCGGAGTGGGTGAATGAAGTGCTGTGCCCTGCCATAGAAAAATATCTGCAGGAGAAACAATTGCCACTCAGAGCCGTGCTTCTCCTTGACAATGCTCCTGCTCATCCTCCAGGCTTGGAAGATGATTTTATGCCTCAATACAATAAATTCCTCAGTTAAATTCCTTCCTCCTAACACCACTCCTCTAATTCAGCCTATGGACCAGAAAATCATAGCGAATTTTAAGAAACTGTATGAAAGGGCACTTTTCCGGAAATGTTTTGAAGTGACTGAAGCCACAAACCTCACCCTCAAAGAGTTCTGGAGAGAGCATTTTAACATTTTTAGTGCTTTAAAACTCGTTGACAAAGCCTGGCAAGAAGTGACTCAAAGAACCCTGATCTCTGGCTGGAGAAAATTGTGGCCTGAAGGTGTGAGAGAACTAGACTTTGAGGGGTTTGAGCCTATAAATGATGCGCCTATTGTTGAGGAAATTGTTAGTCTAGGCCAGAAAATGGGCTTGGAATTGGATGGTGATGATGTGGAGGAGTTGGTGGAAGAACACAACGAAGAACTGACCACCGAAGAACTCCTAGCCCTTCAACAGGAACAGGAAGCCAACACAGCAGCGAATGATTCTGCAGTGGAGGAGGAGGTGGTGGCAGCAGCACCAGCGAATGTCCCTTCTGCAGTAATTAAGAAGGTGTGTCAGATGTGGGAAGAGATTCAAACAACTATTGAACATACTCACCCAGACAAAGCTGTAGTAGGCCGTTGTCTTAATCTTTTCAATGACAATGTGATGCCTTACTACAGAGAGAGCTTGCGAAGAAGGGAAAAGCAAGCTTCCATGGACAAATATTTGGTGAAGAAATCGAGCAGTGAGCCTCAACCAGGACCTAGTGGCACTCAGGTTAAACGTCCCAGGGAGAGCACACCAGAAAGGTCCTCACTGCCTGATGTGATTATGGAAGGGGACTCCCCTTCCAAACAGTAACTCCTCTCCTCCTCCCCCCTCCTCACCATCTTCCATATGCCTACAGCACTCGACAGTAAGGTAATAACTGGAACATAGTTTTGTAGGTTTATTTAGATGAATTAGGTAAATTAGGTATAAAAATTTAGTTTGATGTGGGGTTTTTGGGGTAGTCAGGAACGGATTAATTCATTTCCCTTTATTTCTTATGGGGAAATTAACTTCGGAATGCGAGTTTTCGGAAGGCGAGGCGTCTCCAGGAACGGATTAAACTCGCATTCTGAGGTATGCCTGTATTTAATATATATATATATATAGTTCATGAGTCACAGACAAGGATTTGAAAGGTGCCATTCTGTCGGGCTGAAACTCACACCTCTAAGCGTTAATGACCTCAAGTTGACCTGAGGTCAGCTCAAGCAAATTTCACCTTGCTTCTGCTAATCTGATAATTGTAGCCTGATAGCCTTCAAACAAGCCGCCAGTTTTAGGTGTGGCTTGGTAGAGTGCCTGGGGCTATCTACTTGTGGGCAGAGTTAGCTACTAGGTTTCCCAATATGTACTCGGAGAGCTGTAGATTCGGGAGGATAAGCAATAGGAGAACAGCCAGCAGAGCAGAACAGAGGACAGCATAGCCAGGGAGGCTGTCAGCCGGATGGGGCGGGACTGTTTCTGTCAACTACAGTCCCCCTTTCACTCTCTATCCAGCTATTGGCAAACACTTGGTGAGTTGAAAATTGAAGGTGACTTAGTCGTGTTTACTAGTGTTGTGTGACTAGCAGGGGCAGACAGTGGTAATAGTCTCAAATTCTTGGGTAATGGCTCACTTTGTAATTTAATAGTGAACCTTCAGTTTGTTTGCTTGAATTATGATATCTGTCCTTTTAAATATACTTGATGAATTTATTGAGAAATTCACTTACTTTTAATCTGATTTTAATTGTTCCTAGATTTGGGATTTTTGGATACAATATGCAAACTAAAGTGTAGAGTACTCTTGAGACTATGGGATTAAAGAATCTTGCCTGGAACTTGATTCCCGTTGACATATGCTAATAACATCTTTTGATACAGACAAGTTCCATTCCTTGTCATGTATGTACTGTCTAGAATGGATGGTGGCAGCACTACTACTTCTACTATCTACTTTTGTACTTCTACCTACCTACCCTTCTACCTCTACCTCCACTCATCTCCGTACTCTCTCTCTTCTCCCTCCGCCCCTCTCCAAACTCTCCCTTTCAACTGACAACCCTCCTCGCTCCTCCCACCTCCCTACGTCTCTCACCCCAAACCCTCACTCATTACTTCATTATCCATTTCTTCCCTTTTGGTTCTCGTATACGTTTGTAGCAGTGAAATGGTTCTGGAGTTTCTCTGGAGTTTGCGGGTAGCTGATCAAGTTACGGTGCCTTGAAGTTGTAGCACCTAGGTAATCAAATACCTGGGTTACAAGGTGTTGAACAAGAGAGGTTGCAGTAGGAACTCTGGGGGGAACTCTAGAATAGTTGACTAACTGGGGGGCGAACTAATGGACTAAAGAGAGCTATTTCCCCCACCCTCCGTTACACCATAATGATGGAGTTTACGTAAGAGGTAGTTGCAATTAACAGTATCAAAGGCCTTTCTCAGGTCAATGAAGAGTCCAATCGGAAACTCATTTTTGTCAAGGGCTGAGTAAATTATATCAAGGAGACTAATAATTGTATCGTTGGTACTCTTTTGGGAGCAGAAGCAAAACTGACAGGGGCTGAGTATGTCAAATTTTACGAGGTAGGAGTAGAGCTGTTTGTAGATAATTTTTTCAAATATTTTTGATAGTATGGGTAGGTTTGATATTGATCTATAATTGTTTATGTTTGCCGGATTACCTCCTTTATGAACTGGCGTTACTCTTGCTTTTTTAAGAATATCAGGGAAGGTATGACACTCTAGGGATTTGTTGAACAGCAGAGCTATAGGTGGCGCAAGGGCGTGGGAGGCGCTCTTGTATACATTGGATGGGATTTCACTGATGTTCCCAGCTTTGGTTTTTAGTGAGTGTATGATGGACACAACATCTGTCGGGCTGACTGGTGAAAGGAGAAGAGAGTTTGGATAGCTGCCTGAGAGATATGTGTTGATATGTGTCTGAGTCTGTGGGATTTTACTGGCAAGGTTAGCACCAACCGATGAAAAGAAGCTATTAAATTCATTTGCCATTTTTAAATCAGTTGACACTGTGTAGCTATCCTTAGAGAGTATTTTCTGGTTGTGGGAGTGTCGTTTTGTTCCTAGGATATTAGAGATGGTTTTCCATGTGTTTTTCATGCTGCCTTTTGCTTCTTTGAATCTATTCTCATAATATGAACGTTTAGCTTTTCTTATGATACTGGTAAGCACTGATGAGTACCTTTTAACTACTTCCTTTGTAACTAGGCCAATCCTAGATTTCTTTTCATATTCAAGTTTTTTGTTGATTGATTTGAATATGCCACTTGTGAGCCATGGATTCACACACAGAGATCACACTAACGTGACGCATCAAATGAACAAATCCACAAGGGCCGTGACGAGGATTCGAACCTGCGTCTGGGAGCATCCCAGACACTACCTTAATCGACTGTGCTACGACAGGGTAAAAAGGGTTGAAACCGAAGTTCTACTGAACTTACTGGATCCCGTAGCCTCTCCGAGGCACAAACCAGGCTTTTACACAACCCCCCCCCCCCCTGCACCCGGGCTATGTCAATAGGCCGTTCTCCCTCTTCGCCCTTACATCATCACACACAGAGATCACACTAACGTGATGCATCAAATGAACAAATCCACAAGGGCCGTGACGAGGATTCGAACTTGCGTCCGGGAGCATCCCAGACACTGCCTTAATTGACTGAGCTACGACAGGGTAAAAAGGGATGAAAGGGCTTTTTTAGGGCTTTTTACTGAGCTACGACAGGGTAAAAAGGGCTTTTTACCCTGTCGTAGCTCAGTCGATTATGGCAGTGTCTGGGATGCTCCCGGACGAAGTTCGAATCCTCGTCACGGCCCTTGTGGATTTGTTCATTTGATGCGTCACTTTAGTGTGATCTCTGTGTGTGATGATGTAAGGGCGAAGAGGGAGAACGGCCAATTGACATAGCTCGGGTGCAGGGGAAGGGGGGGGGGGTGTGTAAAAGCCTGGTTTGTGCCTCGGAGAGGCTACGGGATCTAGTAAGTTCAGTAGAACTTTGGTTTCAACCCTTTTTACCCTGTCGTAGCTCAGTCGATTAAGGCAGTGTCTGGGATGCTCCCGGACGCAGGTTCGAATCCTCGTCACGGCCCTTGTGGATTTGTTCAGCCACGGATTGTTTATTCTTTTGTCAGTTGTTTGATAAGGAGGGGACAGTGAGTATTGTAGAAGCTTAGAGTTTTGGAGAGAAAGAGGTTAGTTAATGAGTTTATATCCTGTGTATTCTTGAATTCAGATTCCCAGTTAATATTGTGAAGTGCATTTGAGAGATTGCCTAAAGCTGATTCACTGTGTAGCCTGAATGAGAGTTTGCTTCTGGTGGTGTTATGTCCATGTTTGCTATGAGGATGGTATGATAGTGGTCAGTTGTTCAGTCATAGATTATACCAGATGTAAGGTGTATATTATATTCTACGATCAAACAATACAATACAATACAATACAATTTTATTTAGGTAAGGTACATACATACAATAAATATTTAATAGGATTGTATAACTTATAGGTATAGCTTGTACATACAATGCCTAAAGCCACTATTACGCAAAGCGTTTCGGGCATAAACAGCAAAAACAGCATAAACAGCAAAAACAGTGTTTTTGCTGTTATTACACTATATACACACACATTGTATATAACCATCTACATATATGTTCACCATAACGAACCACTAAGTTCGTATGGTGAGCCCAAAAAACAAGATTGAGCTGCCACATCCAGCCAGCCCTCCCTCACTCCTCCAACACCTTACTCGCCAACATTCCTCCTCCCACCATACTGTTATTGTTTTTATTACACTATAACACCACCAACAGAACAGTGGCCACCATACACTGCATGACAAGTCACACAGCAGACGACAATGCTACGAGTACGACGCCACCTCCCTCACCAAAATGGTTCCTCCCAATATACTCCTGTTGCTGTTATTCCACTATATACATACACATTATATATATGTATCTACATTTGTGTTCACCATAGTGAACCACTAAGCTAGTATGGTGAGCAAAACAAGAGTGGCTGCCACACACTGACGCTACCTCGATTCCCTCCCTCCCTCACCGAAATTCCACCTCCCACAATACTATGCACAGCACTAATTATCACCACAATCCTGCTATTATCGTCCTATCATGGCTAAATAATACCAGTTACATATATATTTTGACATTATTTGGCAATGCTGTGGTCACAAGCTGAACAGCAGTGCTGTGAGCTCATGCTGCATGCGCCAGCCTTGGTTGCTCACTCAGTATTGAGGCTCTTATACCCGGGAATGTTGCCCACGATTTTTTTTTAAATGACGTCTGTTTATAAGAGCCCTGAGGAGGCTGATGTGAACCCCATGTAGCTGCGGGAGTTTTGAATCATATGCTGTACCTATAAGATCCCTGAGGTGTGTTACGCACCACCCGTCGAGCGCCTACGAGCTCGATGCACAGTGCAGTGGTTAAGTATCTCGTCTTCCTCAGAGAGCAGAACTTCCATAATGTCTAAATTCATAGCTCAGGCATTAGCCTCAGACATTAGCCAGACAAAGCCTTTTGAGAGCATAGATAACCCTTAATGCATGAGTTGTATTACAGATGTAGTGTTTGGTGGTAAAGCCATACATGTTATTTTGCCATCAGGCGATGTTAATTTAGCAATGGGGTGAGCTGGGGCATTATCAGTCAACAACATTACCTTTACCTCAGCAGGATGAATTCTACACTCATTGATCTGCTGCTTTTTTACTAATTTATAAAAGTGATACTGGAACCAATCCTCAAAAATAATCTGTGTGAACCAGGCATTTTTTGTGTTGTAGTAGATGACAGGTAGTCTGTTCATGCAGTTTTTCAATGCTTTTGGGTTGGCAGATTTCCCAACAATTGCATACTTTGTTCGGTGACTGCCATCTGCGTTAGAGCACAATAATGCTGAAATTCTTTCCTTCTTTACCTTGCAACCAGGAATACCCTTCTCAAGCCTGAAGGCCAAAGTGTTTCTTTGAAGGCATTTCCAGTTAAAGCCTGTTACATCTGCATTGTACACTTAAAACCAGCTTAGATTATTAGATATCATGTGCTGAGAAAGTTTATGCTTGTATGCATTAGCACTTCCAACATCTGCACTTAATGACTCACCACAAATTTTTTTGTTAATGATGCCATACCTCTCTTTAAATCGACATACCCATTCAGTGCTAGCCTTGAAATTGTCTATGTTTAACTTTACAGTAAGTCTTTCAGCTGCATTTCTAATAGAATCAACTGAAACAGCAATTCCTTTCGTATGATGCTGTGTAAACCATTTAAATAAAGACGAGTCCAAATCCGTATAATGTACTTAGCAGGCTTCAGTGTTTTCCTGTTGCTTATTGCATGAGTTTGAGCAAAGAATTTCTTAGTATTATCGTTCTGCTTTTTTTTTTATCACAAACTGTAGCTTTATCGATGTTGAATTCTTGGGCGAGTCGAGTGACAGAGTATCCACGCTCTGCTTTCTCTATCGTCAACTTTCTGATCAATTGACAAATGTTTTCTCTTTTGTTTTATACCTTCAATACCATGAATGCTGCTCTGAGGCATCTTGACAGATTAAATGAATTCAAACAGTAAAAATCGTTCAAATTTATCACGAAAATCCTTTGCGGGCGAGCCCGACATTTTTACCCCAGGAAGAGGAGAAGCACATGGTGCCAGCCATCTCATCCAGGCCCAACGTGTTGACATGACCTGTGCTTATTTTATAGGCATTCTCAAAATTTGATGTACTTATTGACTGTTACAAATTGTTTTATTTAAAATATTATTATTGTTATAATTAGTGAAATATTGTTAGTTTTGAAGTTGTATGCATTTTATACAGTACAGTTCTGTATTAACCCTTAAGCTGTGCATGGCATACATATATGACAGGACCTGATGGCAAAGTTCAATTTCTCAAAATTGCTCTAATGCTTTCCAAATTTTTGTGCATACTAGCAAATCCTGCAACATTGTCTAAATGATCACAAACGTAACTTGTAAAATAAGAAAATAAAAAATAATTACTGTATAAAATTGAATATTGAATACTTCAGATTTCGAGATCAGCTGCAAAAATATAAACTATCACCAATTGTTCATTTGGTGTTATTATGCTCTCAGAATAGTATATGATCTTCATTTTCATAGATTTAGAATATATGTTTTCAGTTTAGTTTACTGTAAAAAAAATCGTCAATGTGGCATTTGAATTATGTGCCAAATTTAGAAAAAAATTGATAACTACAAACGTTTAGGGTCTGTGAAAAATCCATTCTAATAGGATTGTAGAACAGACAACTGTGCACATTATTTGTAACAATGGTGAGAATCAGTCCGGGCGGTGGTGGATGATGACAAGACCACACACTAGAATGTGAAGGGACGACGACATTTCGGTCCGTCCTGGACCATTCTCAAGTCGATCGTGATGAGGAAGTAGAGACAGGCAATAAATAGGCACGAGAGATGAGGAGCAAAGTAAGGTGTAGTAGAGGGACTAGTAGTAAGAACTGCAGAGGGCCTATTGGCCCATACGAGGCAGTTCCTATTATAACCACCGAAAGAGAAGGAGAAAATAATGAGAAGAGGAAAGCGAGGGAACGTAGGAGAAGACAATGAACAGAAAAAAGAGAGAAAAGAGAAAGAAAGGAAAGAGAAAGAAAGGTAAATGGAAAGGGTAAGCTTATGTAAGGTCACGTTTGTTAGAAAGATTAGAGCATTTGAGTATATACTGTGAAAGGGAAGAGTCCACAGCAACAAAGTCAGGACTCAAGTTCATGTTGGGTACATTGTGTATTAGAGCCGATTCAACAAGACGGCGTTTGTGTAGAGTAGAGGCAGGAAAGATTATTTTGGAGGAAGACCAATCAATGGGATGATTAGAATCCCTCACATGGTAGAAGAGAGCATTGTTAGTGTCTGCAGACTTAACACTTCACTGGATATGTGGGCCTGCGGGCCGCTACAAGCAACAGCCTGGTGGATCAAACGTTCACAAGTCAAGCCTGGCCTCAGGCCGGACTTGGGGGAGTAGAAGAACTCCCAGAACCCCATCAACCAGGTATCAGTCAGAAACTGAATTTTTTGAAGCTGACTCAAAGTTTGAGATAATTGAAGTTGAAGTTATCAACAATGAATAAGGTAGTTCTAATTCATTAATTTACTTATATGTTTTAATAAACGTTGTTTGGCACTCGTACTCGAATATGTGAAAGTTGTAGGTCAATATGTGTTGGAATGATGTTAAAAAAAAATACCCCCCCAAAAAACTAAATATAGGGAAAATTATAATGATTTAGAGGATAAAAATGTATACTTTATAGAAGTGATAAAGCCCTAATCTGGTCCCTAATCATCAAAACCGCCTAAAGAGAAAAAGAAAATAGAATTTGAAATCTGTGAAAAACTCAGTAAAAAAAAAATCAAAGTCCCAAGTTCTGCCAGTTGTGACTGATTTATTTGGTGACCAATTTCATTCTATCTTGACATAGTTAGGGATGGGTATGCACTCTCCAGGATGTAGAGGTTGTAACAAAAGGAGATAATAAACAAAGGAGACAAAAAAAAAAAATGGACATTGGTGAAAGTAACAGATATTAACATTAGGCAATGCATTTTTATGATATTTAACAAAATAGAGCATGATAACATACTCATTATTATTGGTATTATTATGTATTACTCAGCAATGCTATACAGGCACCAGCTGCATATCCACTTTGTGGATACTTCTTGCTACTATTCTTCTTCTTTGTACATTGGACAAGTGCTTGCATCTCTTTATTACTGCATTATCCATCAGTTCCAGTTAATAGAAGCTGCTGTTCTCCTTATCAACAAAATGTTCTCCTTTTAAAAAAAAATTGTCTAAAATACATTTCTGAAAATATTGAATGAAACTTTCATGATTCTTATGCCAATAAGTTGGAGATTTATTTAACATTTAATATTAATTTTCACATAAGCCACAGCTTTTACAGCCCAGGCTGTAGCAGCTTTAGGGTTAATGCACGTGGTTTGTATTACGTAGGCTGTTAGAGAGAGGGGGGGGGGAGGCAGCCGAGAACCCGCCCATACCCCCTTCCCCATTCCTGCCCCACCCTCCTTACTCCTGCCCACCCTCCTTACTCCTGCCCACCCTCCTTATTCCTGCCCACCCTCCTTATTCCTGCCCACCCTCCTTACTCCTGCCCACCCTCCTTACTCCTGCCCACCCTCCTTACTTTTGCTCAAAGCACAATACCTAAAAAAAATTATTTAATTTTTCTAAATATTTACTATGTTTTGGTGGGAAAAATTTAGTCATAGAAACCTTAAATTTGTTTTATTTTGCGTTAATAGGTAATACTGCTTCCAGTCTCTGCTCGGCTACCCAGGACGATAGCAAACACAACTCTTGCCCATTAATGATGGTAAGGACAATTTTATTCTTACCGTACTACCAGTGTGTGTGTTTATCATGTTGATGTCAATAACCAGTGATTGTGAGTGTATTAATCAAGATATTTTCATTAACTAGTGTATTAATGTTGGTGTTGTCATTTACCAGTGATGGCGAGTGTATTAATTTTATTGTCATTACCCAGTGATGGTGAGTGTATTAATCATATTGACATGACCCAGTGATGTTGAGTGTATTAACCCGTGTGTTGCTAAGGGCTATTTGTCCCTTGTCACCCACAGGCACATAACAAAAAAGAAAAAAAAATTCTTCCTAACCTAATCTAATCTAAACTATTGGGACCGACTAAAGAGCCTAAAACTGTACTCCCTTGAGCGCAGGCGGGAGAGGTACATAATAATTTACACGTGAAAAATATTAGAGGTGCTGGTCCCAAACCTGCACACAGAAATAGCATCACATGAGACCAGAAGACATGGCAGGATGTGCAGAATACCCCCGTTGAAAAGCAGAGGTGCAACAGGTACTCTGAGAGAGAACTCTATCAACATCAGAGGCCCGAGACTGTTCAACACGCTTCCACTACACATAAGGGGCATAACTGGCCGACCCCTCACAGTGTTCAAGAGAGAACTGGATAAGCACCTCCAAAGGATACCTAATCAACCAGGCTGTGACTCATACGTCAGGCTGCGAGCAGCCACGTCCAACAGCCTGGTTGATCAGTCCGGCAACCAGGAGGCCTGGTCGACGACCGGGCCGCAGGGACGCTAAGCCCCGGAAGCACCTCAAGGTAACCTCAAGGTAACCTGTTAATTTGTGTTCCCTGACCACGAGAGAGAGAGAAAAATTAATCGTACTTACAAATGACATAAATGAGCCGACAATATGAGCGATGACGTCACACCCTGCATGCTTGCTTATGCAAGGTGTGTCCCAGAGGCATTGCGCGCAGTCTTCAAGCAGTCAGAATTGCCACAAATTTATTTTCGCTGCGTTATTTACAGTGTCTAGGCGTATTTTATCACAAATATTATTCACTAATTGTGTTGCATATAATGTTACTTCATGTTCAACGGTAATAAATGTTGCATACACTGAGTATACACATGCACACAAAAATATTTTCCCATTATGCAAATATAATATGTATTCACATTGTTCATTATTATATTTACACACATGCACACACTATTTACAGGTTTTTGCACTATTATTGCACATTTAGAATTCTTGGAGAGTGTGGTAGTTGTAGAAGCAGTTGACAGCACACAGTGGGACTGCACACGCTTCACACCATGTTTGCACAAGTTTACGTTTCTGATCTCTTTTATTGTTCTACAAACTAAGCAATCACGTTGGCCTATTGCATGCTTTCCAGCTGGTGGCAAATGTTTAAGTCTGTGTGCTTGAAAGCCCTCCGTGTGAGTGAGCCTGGGTGTAGCAGCATGCTGCAACACTGGGTTCATGATGGGTCTTTGTATGCCAGAAATATCTTTGCCAAACTTTGCTAATAACTGTGTCCCAAGTGTAAAAGCAAACGCACGGAAACTTGGTTTACGTCAAGTTTTCACCAGATACATATTATAGCTGTTCAGCATGCTTATGTCAACAAGACGGAAAAACACTTTTTATGTCCACTTCAATGTTTTCCACACTCACTCGACAGT